>NC_088796.1:128161248-128525406 GCF_011386835.1 Chrysemys picta bellii
TGACAGCTCTGTGAACTGCCTCATTCATGTAAATGACATGTTAACTCTGAAACCTAGTGATTGTCACATTGACGTCAACACTGTTAATGGGTTCACTGCTATTTTGACAAAAACATCCAACTATTGTGTTTCTGCCACAATCTCAAAATGCCTCGGACTCCTCTTCTTAGACCACAACCTCGATGTCCCCTGCTCAGCTGCTAAACCTTCTATGAACACTTGTGTGGGCTTAAAACAAGCTGCCAGTACCAAAATCTATAGCACACCAAAGACTGAAACTGCAGTATAAAATGTATCAGGACTACAGTATTACAACTATGTTATTCAATTTCATACTTAATTTAAAAATATCCTCCGGATTTGTTTGAAGGTACTGCAGAATTTCCGCAATAGTGCTGCAGAACCCAGGGAATTGAGTGTAAAATTCAGATCCAGTTTACTGCAGAGTATATAGGGTCTTGCCTATAACATCTATAGGACCCAAAGCTGTCTTCAGAAGTGTAGATATTTTAGCAGGATAAGATACTGCAGGATATAACCATGTTATTTTCAGCCCTTTTCAGAACTCAAGGGAGGATATTCCAGGCTTGCCAAAAAAGGAAAATAAGAAGCTGAAGCATCTTCAAAGATGCTGCGCTCAAGGAAGCTTGAATGCAAAGAATGAATTACTCAACACTGTGCATTTTATAATTTTTGCATGAATTACTGGAGGCACATTTTGGTTTTTGTTATAATTTAGTGCAGTGGTTTTCAACCTTTTTGTCATTTGCGGCCCCCTAAAAAAATTTCCAACGGATGTGCAGACCCCTTTGGAAATCTTAGACATAGGGGACCACGGACCACAGGTTGAAAACCACTGATTTCCACTCCTCCTGCACCAGTGAGGCCAAGATGTAGCATAGGTTGCCTGGGTGCACTACAAATACAGCAGAGTCAGGAGATATGATTACTACACAATTCCAATGCACAAGACTTAAGGCAAGTTAGGAAACATGATTCAGGTCACATCTACGCTAGAACCTGGAACCATATTAGTGGATAGCTGTGTGGTAACTAGGATCCCTGACTCAGCTGTATTTGTAGTGTAGGTGGGTCCTAAACAGGCTTAGATTCATAATTTATGGGTCAGATTCTTAGCTGGTATAAACGGCATAGCTCCGCTAAAGTCAATGGAATTCTGCCAATTTGCACCATGTCCGAATATGTCCCTATGAGTCTATGCTATTTTTCACATTCAGTAATAATGCAAATGTGTCATTCTTCTTGCATTTAAAGGACATTAACTAAAAAGAAATTGCAAAAGAAAGCTGAGAGGAAAGAGTAATGGGAATCCTAATGTGCACATCCTTCGTTCTGCGACGTCTCTTCATTAATTTAATTGCTGTGCAGATAGAACACTTCGGAATTAAAGATTCACTGTTAGATGTCATCTTCACACTCCATCAGCAGTGTCATTTGCAAAGATGCCCACGCATTTCTAGATCTTTCTTTTTTTACGTATTCTTTTCAAACCCATGTGGGGTTTTCCTAAAGATAGGAGGGGGGAGGAGGGAGCACATCTCCCAAATGCCATATTTTGAGGGTTTAACCTATCAGACCCCTTTTCACACTCATAAAGTGCTTTAAAAATATTTCACAGGCCACTGACAGCAATTCCCAATATCTCCTGCCCCTCCTGATTATCAAGGGCTGGTTTGGATTCCAGCCTGCTTTAGGTGAATCCTAGAGAGGTACTTTAGGATGTGCATATTTAAAAAGCTGTAGGTTAGAAGCCTGATCCAAACCCCACTGGTTTCAGTGAGCTTTGGCTCAAGTCCTAGAACAGTAAATCTAATGGAACATCTGCTTTGTGCAAATGTGGTAGACGTACAATACTTTATTTTGGTGTTTGGTAGGTACAATTAGAAGAGTTTTATAAAAGCAGCAAAAGAATTTGACAGCACAAATCCTATTGACTTTCACTGAGCCTTGCTCCTACATTTTTTACATTAGCCTCATAATTTACAGAGACATTACAGAATTTAACAGCACATGTCTATATTTACAACAATGTCAAATTCAATCCTTTAGTTTTTTGGATTTCCAAGTCCCTACTGCCACTGATCTTGTTCTCAAATACTTACAAACTAGTCTGATCTTTTTACTTCTAGTTCCCAAAACCACATTATTATAAAGCTGGGGTCTGTTGTCCCATCATGATTCCCATGGGAATTATGAACATGTGACAAAAAAAGGAATGAACAGATCAGTAAAGTTAGTTTGACTCACATTCTAATTGGGAGGATTAGTTAATAAATTAATGTTTGCAAAGCCCTCTGATCTCATCCAAGGTGTGATATTAGAAATACAATTATATATAATTGTACTTCTAATATCACAATAAAATTAGTATTATACTTTCACCTGCTATTGAGTGAGATTTGTATCTGCCAGTATTTAATTCCAGTTTTGTCACTTACATTCGACTTTAGATAAACACAGATTGACTTTGCATGATGAAATCATCATGCTTACATACATGGCCATCATATAGCAATGGTGTGAATCAACAGTGCCAGCCTCTGGCAGGTTTCAATCAGGCACTGACTATCACCCCACAACTGTCCAATGGGCAGTAAGCATTCTGTTCAGCTGTGCGGGTTTGCGGTATAAAGCCCTTAGGGATAATCACAGAGATAAAAAGGAAGAGAAAAGTTTACTTGGTTTTGCAGTAGGCCACAACACACATGATGCCAACTACAAGGAGGGCAATGCAGATGCCAGTTATGGTCAAGACCCTTTTCTGGTATAGTTCCTCTGCTTCTAGAAAGGGACAAAAACAGAGAAGATTACAAGATGCAGGCTGACGATTCAAGCAGATGACAGTGGACATGCTACATACCACCACACAGGATCACACAGTAACACAAACCCATGATCACCGTGCACTTTGGGCAAAACTCTACTGCAGGTTCAGAACTTAATCTCTTAACACAGTATCAGCGGCTAGTGGGTGCAAAAAACATAACAAGTAAAATAAAAAAAGATACTTATATTGTTAACTAGAACAATATCCAAAATATGACTTTTAAAATTGACAAAATACCAGCATTTGCTGAAAATAAAAACACAATGCACTAAGGTAATAATGTGATTTGAAAATGCTTTGGATGTTTTGCTCTTGCAAAGACAGCTGGAATAAAGGTTAATTCCAAGTCCCAGATAACAAATTTAGCTTGTTTCTTCTTCTCTTATTTTGTTTTAACATTCAATGTCGCCCCTTCCCCCAACACCCCCTCCCCAAATCAAATTTATATCTCAGTGGTCTTTACAGGAGAAATTTCAGAGTATCTTTTGACATTCGTAACATGAGGTTGGCTTGAATTTGTATCACCAATGAAAATGAGACAAATGGTCAGAGGTCCCTAATAATGCTCACCAGTTGAGCCTATCTCCCCCAAAATATGGCAGTAGCAATTATTAGTGATGCACTGTATCAAAGAAACACTGTGTGATTACTTACATATCCAGATTTGTATGAAAGGAATGGTCCTAGCTAGAGAGTAGCCTTGCCCGCTGAAGCAAACCTGTTCTACTTCACTGATCTCATTCGCAGATATTTCACCACTCTAAAGAAATCATTAGCACTAGCCATGTTTGGATTGGCTCAACCTTCACATTCCGTCATCCGTCACACTTGGCGAAAGCATCAATTGTATGTTGCAGCAGGGAAATGTTATGCTTAGAACTTTCAACTGGAGACACATAGGCCCAGATCCTCATAGTCATTTAAGTGTCTAACTCCCACTGAGCGGATCTGGGCCCAACTGAGGGTTGACTCAAGACACGACGTGACTCTGGCCTGTTTCCCTCTCTTTGGGACTGAAATGGTCACCAAGGTTGGTGACCTTTTTAAAAAATTTGGCCCCGGAATTAGTCAGAATTCCCCACAGCAATCGAGAAAAGCGGCCCTAACAGTGATGTGACGCCAGTAGGAACTTGGCCTTAAACCTGGCAAAGCATCATCTTGACAGCAACGGGGAAACAGCCATAAGAGAGATTTACAAACAAAAAGAAATGCAGTGAGCCCTGGTGGAATGGATATGGGATTTGAAATCTGCTGGCCTGTTTCCTAGGGGGCAGTTCTAATTGGTGTGCCCTTGATCTGTCAGTCTGCCGCTGACCTCACAGGAGTAACCTAGGGGCATGGCAAGTCACTGCTAGGCACAGGAACTTACTGTTGACCTGACACTGACCTGCCCTCTGATCCCTTCATACAGGTGTGTGGCAATGCTGGTCTCCCTTAGTGTCTCTTTAAACCCAGGAGCTAAATGCTTCACTGACTTATGTCCCTTGCAAACCCACCAATGTCAACAGAGTTGCAGGCAGCGTGAGACAGTGAAGAACTCCCCCAGCATATCCTTTGGTTATGACATGGCTAAAGCAAAGGATTAACAACATGCTTTGGCACCCAGTGAGGGAATTTGGAAGAAATTTCCCGCCATTGGGGACTGGTTGTCCCTGAATGGGTTATACCTCTGAGTGGCCTATAGCGGTGGCTTGGTATAGTTTTAAGTTAGCTGATGGTACTGAGGCTCTCAGAAAGAAGGTGAGGGTTGTCAGAAAGGCTTTAGGAACCAACATGTGTGCGTTGGTGTCTATTTCTAGGCTCAATGTTATAGTGATTGGCAGTAGATCCATGTGGCTTTCTATGTCATATGATCTGAGTAAAGGGGGAAAGTGAGGCATCAGAGAATGTGAGATTGGATATGGGGATTGGACTTACGTCTCCATGAAGGTCCTGATTCTTCACGTTGCGAAAGGGCCAATTCAGGAGTTTTGGTTGAGAGCCTGAACTTCCTGGTAATAAAGATACATCATACTCATAACATATGGTGGGCCAGTTAGTCTACTATTTAGAAATGGAAAAGGGACTTCAGAGAATTTAGTTGACATCTAGGTAGCAATCCTAGATTTGCATTACCTACAAATAAATAATCATTTCCTGAGAACCTGTTTAAGTAATTTAAGAAATGTTGTGGTTGACTGTTGAGGCATAACCCTGTATCTGTGTATGTACTGCCCACTGCAGAATGGTAGTGGCTATGCAAGGGTGTACACAAAAGCTTCTCAGATATTGTGTGTCCTTTAAGGCCTGCCACTCTTGCAGAAACTAATTGTGTAAGGTAACCATGGAGTGCAAGCTTCAGTGTGAATGGAGGTTTTCCCAAAATGAAAAATAGTATCTTAGTTTCTATGATACAATGCACCTTATCATGAAATGAACACTTCCTGCAAGCCAACCTCATTGTAAATCAAAACACCGGTAAAGAGATCATGAACACCGTCAGACAAAATTAATAGCACTGAGTATTAACAGAGGGGAAGAAGAAGTCAGTGTGGTAAAACTAGAATGCTGCAAAATTTATTAAAGAACTCAAAATCCAAGAACAGGAAGTCAAAAGGGGGAAAAAGAAGCCCAAAACAAACATGACAGACAGGAAAAGACAGAAGATGGAATACAGGGAAAGACAAGGTTATAAGTTGAGGAGTCAACTGCAGGCCTGGCACAGCATGCTTGATACTAGAAAAAACAGAGTGAAGAAATGCTTGAAAAAAAGGTTTAAGCAGAGTCCGAAGGGATTTCTCATACAGCATAACTCCTAGCCTAGGCTAGTTAGAGGCTTCCATGAAAGTACTTATTGGTTAGCCAAGCAAATGGTGTATTGTGAGGGCACAATAAACCAACATACAGGAGAACGGTGTTAAATACAGTATATTAAATGTAAATTCAAAATGACTTGAACTGGAAGTCTGGTTTCATGTTATCAGACATTAGCATATATTTTATTCTAAATAACTCTGGAAAAGTCCTGCTCAGGGTTATATCAGTGTAAATCCTATTCACTCCAAAGGCGTCACTGAGGTTACACCAGATTGACCCTGATTTAATGGAAACTAAATTCTGCACTGTGATAGCTTTGCTAACAGTGTTAGAGACGTTTAGGCTTGTTATAGGTACATTGGTGTGTCCAGTGGTGGTCATGTGGTGTCTTGTCATGTGCAACATGTAAATGGACACGGTGGTTTGTGTGTGTTTATGAAGAGAATTTTGCGCTGACAGTCCACCGCCTCCTCATGGGTGTGGAGCACAATGCGTTGTGGGCACTACAAGACAAGTTCTACGAGCCTGATTCTGAGTGGTGTAAAAGGGCCTTAGGGTAAATGAGAACCAGGCCCAAATTTAAACGTGGAGGAGACTGAAGGACTGCAGCAGATGTGGGTCTGATGGCCAGGGCACTCACAGCAGAGCTGCTCCTTTAGTTTAGTGACAGCGTTCTTGCCTAGAGAACGAATTTCCCTTCTGATCTGGGCCACTTCACTGGGAATAGTCCCTTAGAATATGTGCTAACTACTCGTGATAAACGAGTAGTTAGCTGTGGCGCTCTGAGTTCCCTTCCCAGGCCTGAGGAAGAGCTCTGTGTAGCTTGTCTCTCTCACCAACAGAAGCTGGTCCAGGATATTACCTCCCCCACCTTGTCTCTCGCCTATCCTGAGACCGATACAGCTAAGCCTTGACGTGATTCCCACCCAGACGTTTATTGGCAGGCCCCAATGAGCCCCATTGCTGCCAAGAAGCATGAGCTAGGAGAACCAGGAGCACTTACTCTACACATGGCCTGCAGCCAGGAGGACATGGTGGGCCAGGATTGGTTTCTATCCACCTTGGCCACAGCATGCAGCTACAATGAGGGAGTCCAGCCCAGTGAGCTGTGCTTCCAGGCAGCAGCACAGATGGGGCCAGTGCCCTCTCCAGATGCCCCGGGACCCGTATGGTTGGGAAACAGTGTTGCCTCTGAGCAGTCTCCAGGCTGCACTCCGGCCTCTCCTGAGGCCGCAACCCTCCTCCCAGCTGAGGGCAGCATGTGGGGCAAGCACTATGAGGGGGAGATTTTCTCCTCCTGTGGGCTCAGCCATGGGAAGAGAGCAGTGCAATCCTGGGCTAGATTCAGCCAGCTTTTGAGTATGTTACACATGTCACGGCACTGATATGTGCCGGGGAAGGAAGGGGACTGGCTGCTCCTTGTGCCTGCAGTCACCTCCGCTAAGAGGGCATGCCATCAACTGGAGAGAGGCCATTGCCAGGGCAGCTGAGGGATTCACTGATTTCATGAATCCATTGCTAGTGGGACCCCTATGGAACTCCAAGCACAATTGATACCCCAAAACACCAACCCCTTTGGGGTGCTGCCCTATCCTTAGAATGCCACCTACCCCCTCCTGAGCAGTGAGTCCCCCTAGGGCACAAAGGCCTCCAGGGGCGCAGAGAAGTTCAACTGGCAGCTCCCAGAGCCAGCACATGGTTTGCATATTGGATAGAGTGTGTGTGTTTGTATAGAAATGTTAGTGCTGCACGTCGTCCTGGATATTACAGGCCATGCTAAGCTCTCCCATGTGAACTTTATGAGAGCAAACACTTAACACTCCAGGCTTTGCATTCTGCAGCCGTTGTGATCTGTGTAACCTGCTTCTCTTGACATAATTTAAATGGAGTATGGCATGAGAGGCAGGTAAATGAAATACTGCAGAAGGGAAGAGAGAGACAGTGCTTGGCTCTTCACAGCAATGCAGGTCACAAAGACTTCCTACTCCCTAGCAGTGGCCCATCACAACTGTAGTCTCTGCACCCAAGGGGGTGGGTGGGAAGGGTCAGGTCACAAGCCTGTTTCCCCAACGCCAGCCTGCAGAATGGCACAGGTAGAGCTGGGAGAACCAGCTGTGAATGTTCTGAACCACAATCCATGCTTATTCAAGCCAGTGCTCTGATTTTTTTCTTCACATTTATAATGGTGAGCACTCCACACACTATTTCCGTGGCTATGAATTAATTATATTTAATCCAGGCAATTTTAATAGTAATCCAAATTAATTCTCTTTTGCAAATAATGAAAAAAAACCAACAATTTGTATAGTTCATATTTTGTAAAGAACTTTAGGAAATTCCAAATTATACTGAATTAAATCAAATTTAGCTTCATTTTAATAATTCAGCCAGTTCAAGAAATGTTTCACCTCCTGCAAAACATTAGTCTCATGAACAAGGACTACTCATTTCAAGGGTTGGTAAGATCAGGCTCTAATCCTTATATTTACTGCACCGGCGTGAAAACGGTGCCTATTGTCAGTGCTTCTGCCCTTGCATAGTTTGGATTTATTATTGGATCGATTGAACCCATTTTGTAAAGTTGAGTATCTTGTAAACTCTTTCTCAAGTGTCTAAATACCTATTGCAGGCAATTAAGTGCTGATTTAGGCACCTAAATATGGATTTAGTCACTCAATTTTACTTGGAAAACTGAGCTCAATATTGCTTATTTTGTTGCAGAATTTAAGTGGCTATATTATCTTCTTGTCTTTTTTTAAAGACCGTCTATTAACCACTTTGCTTAATTAATTCAGTGGGCGTTTCCAAAGCCCAGCCACACCAAAAGATCATAACTAATGCGAATGTAACAAGTGTTCAAAGCCATTTGGCAGAAAAGTCCAGTATGGCGACTTCAAGGCTAATGCATATGAAGTCTGGAGATTTAAAGTATCCTATGTTAATTAACATTCTAGCGAGTTAATCACAACTAGGATGTCAACAAAGGTTATTGTTATAGCTGTATGATCCCTTCTAAAGCATAAAGAAATTGGTTAGAAATTGAAGGAGGGGGGAAAAAAGGTTTTAATCTCTCAGGCTCTAAAATCTGCAGGCTAAAAGGAATGATTGGTTCATACCCATAAATTCAATCCCAAGATGCTCTGCCAATGCAGAAAGTTGACAAAAAAGAAAGAAAAGGGAAAAAGTTTCAGAAAAGAGCAATACACCGCACTCCAAAACAAATTACACATGAATATTACAGCTGTTCTGTGTCTGCACACTGAAACAGGACGAGTGGCGTGTGGTTAATGGGGCAGTGCTCAGGTAAGCGTCTGTAAGCTCGCGTGTCAATAACACGAGGTGTTACACCCCAGAATGGGAAGATGGCATTTGCACTGGCACAATGCAGTGAACACAGCAGTTAACCCTTAACGATCTTACTGAGAGGTAATGGAAACGTGGCTAGCGGCTGACGCTTGAAATAGTTTATTTTTAATAACTGACAATTATAGTCTATGGAGTCCTTACATCCAGCTGAATTACCCCTGCCGGAGACAGGATTTAGGGGGTGCTTACCCCTGGTTTCTGAAAACGGTGATTCTGGTGGGAGACGCTACCATTCTTGTTATTTAGGGGCAACTTCATCCTGGCCATTACTGTTTTGTTTGATGGGAACAGATATCTGCAGCAGAACGGGCCCTCGTCAGCTTCTCAGATGCCTTGAATCAGCACAGCTCCAGTGACGGCAATGGCGTTCCACACCCATTTACGCTAGCTGAGGATCTGACCCATTGTTCTTAGGCCATGCAGCCCCTGCGGAATCTTCCCTTGATGGCTGGCCATGCGTCCAAAGGAAAAACCCAGTCTTGCAGCAGGATGTTTGTGTGTGGGGGTGGGGGAGCTGTCACTCTGATAAAATCAATGGTCTAATCTGGCATTCCACAGCCAGCACCAGTGGGGAATGCAGATTTTCCCATGGCTGCATATTCTGGGAGACCCATGTAATTTCCATGCGTGGAGGAGATTGTTTTCTTCTGGATAGAGCCCACCTCCCTTTGTAGAACTAAAAAATGCTGGATAAAATCCTAGCTCCATTGACATCAATGGCAAAATTCTAATTGACTTCAATGGGTTCACGACTTCACTACTCTGTGCTTTGGCTAACTGGGCTGCATAACAAAGTTATCCATCCAAATCCAACAAATATAGATTTATCTTCCCATTGGGTGACACTTAAACCAGATTAGCTTTCGCTTCCTATGTTTTTGTTTATTATGAAATTTAGAACCTGACCCTAATTTTCTACGGAAGTAGATATTTAATTAGCTTACCCAGGTGGGGGAGAGTGAAGTGCACAATTCTTTCCTTGCCTATCAGTAACATTTTAAGGGTTAACTAAATTGGAATCCATCCAGATTTCTTTCTTAGGAGCCGGTACTACATGCCTAGGTGAACACTGCTAACAATACACATTAGTTGCATAGAAAGCTTGGTTGAATCTTCAATAAAATTAGTGACATGCTCATGCATATATATTACCGTATTTATGTTATTTTTTAAGTAAGACTGCTAGTCTGGCTCTAATTTAATTTGAATAGAAGTCATTCATATCATGCAGCTTCTTTTTCAAATAATTCAGCGGAAATTGGTCCTTAAAAGAGGAACATACTCTGACCATAAGTTCTAAAAAGAAACCATGCTGAGGAAACATGCAGCACTCATTCTGATCCTAGACGGCATAAGACTCTAATTTATCTTTGCTATTCGGAGCTCTAGTCTCTTGTTTTGATTAAAAGAAAGCAGAGCACCCCAAAACTTTTCATGTAATAAAGCATTTATTACATTGTATCCATTCCCATTTCATGTTGGGTAGCCGTGTTAGTCTGAATCTGTAAAAAGCAACAGAGGGTCCTGTGGCACCTTTGAGACTAACAGAAGTACTGGGAGCATAAGCTTTCGTGGGTAAGAACCTCACTTCTTCAGATGCAAGTCTCTTGCATCTGAAGAAGTGAGGTTCTTACCCACGAAAGCTTATGCTCCCAATACTTCTGTTAGTCTCAAAGGTGCCACAGGACCCTCTGTTGCATTTCATGTTGTTGTCTCATATTCGCCATATGCAATATGCTTCCTGTAGAATTTCTGCCCATGTGTTTTAAAAAGAAACACAAAGATTATTTTAAATAATTAAGTACCATTGTGGATGTGATTTCATGTTGGGCAAACTTTAAAACGCATTGTTTAAGGGTAAAATTTTCAAAAGTGACTTAGGAGGGTAAAACTCATTTTCAAAAGTGACTTAGGGTCAGATTATTATAGGTATTTAAGTGTCTAGCTCCCATGGATTTTAATGGGAGTTAGGTGCCTAAATACCTTTAAAAATCTGGGCCATAGGCACTTAGTAGCCTCGGTCCCATTGAATCTCAATGGGACTTAAACTCCTAAATTGCTTTTGAAAATGTATGTTCTTAAGGCATTTTTGAAAATGTTACCCCAAGTCTAATTTAAACTTGAGAAGACCATAAATGTTCATTTTTGAGTGATCCTCCCCATCATATAAACGACATATCGTTTTATACTCTCCAGAGCACTGGTTAGGCAATTTAGATTGAAAAAAAAAAATGCGGCCTTTGACTTTAATCTTGGGATGAGAAGGATAAAATTTTCAAATGCGCCTAAATCACTTAGGAGCCTGAGTACCATGGAATGTCTATAGGACTTAGGCGCCTACATAACCTAACCACTTTTGAAAATTTTACCTGGAAACGTCTAAGACATCTGTAGCCAGGGATCTATTTTGGAATTTTGTATGAGCTTAGAGTAAATCTGCCAACTGTAAATTTCAAAACCTAAAATATAATTTATGTGTAAAAACTGAAACGTGAGGGAGTTACTGTACAGCAATCAGCAATTCCAGTGAGAGCTGGAGCTGTCACTAGAGTATGTCAGAACTTAATCAAACCTTGCCCATCATCCCCTGTAATTTATTGGCCAGACAAATCTCAAGGTTACATGACAGAAGAGTCTCATAATTTTCACGATAAATTATTCAACCATGAAAAAAAATGATCACCAAGCCTGGTAAGGCTAAAATTGACCAAATTTAATAAATGATGTGAATTGCAGGTCTTGCCTTCAGGAAGACAGGTTTCTTTCCCACATTTAGTCCCTTCTGCCACTCTAATGCATTTTATGTGAGTGTGTGTATATGTACACATACACACAAATCATATATACCCCCCCACGCAGACGTACTGTACAATCTACTGAGAGACTCACAATTAAACTGACAGCCTGGCATGGGGTCCTCAGGCCACCAGGGACAGGATAAAAGGAGAAGATGCTTACCTGTGCTTATGCTTTAGAGCTACCTGTTCCATGCTGACCGAGCACTGTGGATGTAACCTGAATCCCTGGGGAAAATATGTACACTAGTTCTGCACATGTTCCCCTCAGACCTTCTCCTGACCTCCAGAAATGAACCCCCTCCCCACCTGGCACGGCAGAAGAAGAGAGTAGATTGTATTTGGGTTTTGCCGCTAGAGACTCAATTAAAGGATGCTGTAGGGACCCCCGGATTTTTCACAGGTTCATAGATTCCAAGTCCAGAAGGGACCAATGTGATCATCTACTCTGATCTCCTGGCCACAGAACTTCTCCAAACTAATCCCTAGAGCAGATCTTTTAGAAAAAACAGCCAGTCTCTGCTTGAACCAGATCTGGGAGATAGTACACATGCAACAGTCATTAACGGTCAGTTTTATAACAAATTGTACATCTTATTCCCCTTCCCTCACAATGGTAGGAAATTTTGCCCACTTGCAATCCTGATGGTAAATATTGCAATACAGGAAACCTGTCAATTGTCATGTCGCAGTGCAAGGCCCTTTAACTACGATAGAACATATTCATGAAGCTGGAAGCAAATGACCTTGCCAATCTCCATGGTGTAAAATGCTTCTACAATGTTTTCCCCTCTACTTAAAGGAAGGAAAAACTATTTATATGGGGGAAGTTGCCTTAACTAAGATACCTATGAAAAATACTTCTCTTTTCAGCGCAGTATGAGGAGTACAATATTCTTACAGAGATATATTTTTCTTTGAACACCTGCATATGCTGGGTCAAATCCAGGGCTCCTTACCTACACAACCTCTCATTGGGGTATGCGGTGTACACTTAGGATGGGATTTTCAAAAGCACTCAGCATTGGCTTCGCTCTGCTCCCACTGACTGCCGAACTCCCACTGACTGCAGTAGCAGCAGAACGAGGCCAATGCTTTTAAATATCCCACCCTTTAAGCTGAATATTAACGACAGAAAAATGACATTAGGATTTTAATAGCTAATCCAAGGGTCTTTGTATGGAGCCACGTTGAACCATCCGCTTCAAAGCTAACGTGCCTCTTGAAATCAATGAGGCGTTCTGCATGAAACTGGATGGTGCAATCTAGCTCCCATTTTTTTTTCTTTTTCTATTGGTGCTTGCTTTGTTTAACATCTGATTTGCTCTATGAGCATACCTGACTAAACTTAATTAAATCAATTGCTCAGTGTGTGGGGTACAGCATAAGCTCTTGCCTTTCAGCCCCAGATATAATGTTAGAATGATTCTTCGGATCAGGCAAAGTTCTCTTTTTAATTGTATGGCTTGACCTATGCTGGGCTGTAAAACAAAAGTCATAGAAATGCTTCTTTATTGATTTTTCTGGTTACATTGAAATGTGCTCTCCCTGGACTCCTTCCAGAAGTGTCATTTTAAGATTTGTAGCATCTTAAGAAATGCCACTTTGTGCTTCAGATCTATAGAAAATGCTAGAATAAAATAGAATAGGCTGGATTTTCAAAGTAGTCCAAGGTAGGTAGATAGGTGCTCTACACCCACTGAATTTCAATGGGGTTGTCAAAAATACCTCAGTGATTTAAAGACAGGTGTTCCATTGACTTCTAAAAGGCTTGTGCTCCTCAGTCCCTCGGAGTATGTCTGCACAGCAAAAAAGCCCCACAACAGTGAGTCTCAGAGTCCGGGTGAATTAACTTGGGGTCGTGCTGTGGGGGCTAAAAATTGCAGTGTAGATGTTTGGGCTCAGGGCTCAGAGACCCTCCCCCATTGCCGGATTTCAGAGCTCTAGCCCGAGTGGGAAGTAAACATTGCTGTTTTCAGCTCTGGAGCACAAGACCCACAAGCCCGAGTCAGTTGACCTGGGCTCTGAGACTCGCGGCCTCTGGTTTTTTTTTTGCAGTGTAGACGTACCATATCCATAGGTGCCTAATCCCCCCAGGGAGTTTTGAGGATCTGGATGTTAGGTGCTTTTGAAAATCATGGCCTGGGCACCCAAAGACTTGTTTAAAAATCCCAAGCGTAGGTAGAAAAATTAAAAACAAATGAGAAAAAACCCTAAATATATAGTTTTCTGGGTGGAAAAAATGAATTTATGGTTCATGTCTGAGTTTCCATTTGAATTAATTTGGGAAAAGTGTGATTTAGCTTTTACACTACTTTTATTTAAATAAATGTTCTAACACTTGTTAAAAGCACAGAACATTTGGCTTTCAAAATAATAAATTCATATTCATAATTACAAATCTGATACTCAGGTAACAAAAGCACTGCACAGCCTAGAAAGGTATTTTAGCTTTTTGGTTGATACATATAAGAGGCATTTTAAAAATAACTCACACTAATAAACCTTTAAAAACGTAGTATAAAATAAATACTAGAATGCTATGCAGTCGAATCGCCTGCCATTGTCCTGGGGATTTGCCGGGGTAACTCCCATGATAGACAATATGAATGATGTATGTACATTCTTTGTTCACTGATGTAAGAGAAGACCTATGTCTCTATTAGGGCTCCAAAATGTCCAGTGTGTGCTAACAGCTTTTTAGCCTATGTACTAATGGAAATCTAAACTGAGCAATCATGCAGTCTCTGAAATCTTTCAGTGCTAGTGAGTGATCCATCAAAAATAGTTCATATAGAACTGCCTTTACATCATAATGCAGTGGGACGCCAGCAAAAATTAATTATGAATAGTGAATGTGCATTAAAAATGTAAACCCCAGGCAATTTCCCTCTATTTTACATCTGACTTGGTTATATCTGAAGGCACAAAATAAATATGCAACATACTTTGCACTTTCTCACTATTAAATAATAATTAATAGTTAACAAGACCCTCCAAGAGGAAGCTTATGAAACTATGTCTCTAAGGCCCCAACCTACAGTGTCCAAAGGAGACATTTCTTCAGCCATTTAATCGGGCTCTGAAATATTTGATCTTTTCCACCTGTCCCCCATAAATAAGAAATGTCAAGCAGCATCATTTATGTCCCCTTCCCCGCTTCTCTTTCTTCATGTAATTTTCTTCCTACTGAAATGTAAAATGTTGGATAATAAAAGGAAAAAAGCCCTCACTCCAGTTCGAGTGTGTTCATTTGATACACCTGGAGCACGTAAACGGCCTTTACCTTTTATTTTCCAAGGCAATTTATGTATATCCCTTTTATTTGGAAGGTTACGATCTTTATAAAGATTTGATAACGCGATTGCTGTTTTAGGGCTGGGATTGATTTCTTTTAGCAAATAAAAAGTGAGACTTTTAAATGTATCTTTGTACTTCTTGTCAGCCACAACTCCGTAGGACATCATTCAATATTCATTCCAGAATGCTCCTAAGTCTCAAATGCCCAAACATCAATGCCAACAAATCCAACAGAGTACTGCAATTGCTTTTGTTATCATTGTCATGCAACAGGCAGAGCCAATCAATATTAGGCCTAAGGCAATAAATCTAGTTACAGGTAAAAAAAAAAAAAAATCTGAGGAGAGATGCAGCGACAAAAGCAGCACTGACTGAGCATGCTCCTACGGAGGCAGAGACAGAAAGGAAGTGGACGTACTGTAGAAGCTGGCCATTACGTAGTTTTGGCAGCGATCACCAGTAAATTCATTTGGGCACCTGAGAGGAAAAACAAAAAAATGGTAGAGAAAACAGAGAAAAGAGGAGAGGTGAATATACACAAAGAAAGAAGCTCCTTCAGTGTGAACTGATTTGACTTGGTGAGTTCACCTTCAGAAACTGAATCTTGGTTTAGCGTGTCAAAATGGCTCAAGATGTTGAGAGCAGCCCACTTGCTTTGCAGAAGCCCCAAACCAATCCAGATCACAGTATATTTCAGGATGCAAGAAATTCACCATTCCAAATTTCCAAATCGCTTTTGTAAAGTAGTGTTCGCAAGGCAGCTAGGAAATGAAATCTGTACAACATTCATCTCAGTCTCCATATTCCTTTCGGGTAACAATTTACAGCATTTCACCAACCAAGAAAGTTGGCAGAGTGAAACAACAACAACAAAATTCTGCAGAGGATGAAAAGGATCCAGTTAAAAAAAAAAGTCACACAAACTAGTAACATTTTTGATGCTGATAATGCCATGGTGTACAGATTAAAGATTAAGAGAATCAAGCTATAATCAGAATCAAAGGATGCCAATTCCAGCTGAACTGTGAAAACACCAAGTAATAGTGATTGTGTTGCTGTAGTTGGAGAGAAAGCAAAGTTCAGATTATTTTAACATACTTTCTGGGTTTTGGATTTTCATGGGCAGAGTGAGAGTACATCTTGCTCCAGTGAATCCAGGTTGGCACCTAAAGGGCAAAAATGTGATAAGCAATAGAACACCAAAACCACTGAACTATCAGACTGGTAATTGCTTTCCTATGGAACTTCGAGAGTCTCTACATGACTTCAGGGCCGTAGGGGGCAGAAACTAATGAAAGAAAAAATGTGTCCTCGGAGAAGTATCATTGTATAAAATTAAAAAAAAAATATTAGAGAAAATCTGTGGAGTTTTTAAAGAAGTCAGCTCTAGTACAAAGGGACTGCTCATTGTTCATTCCTGAGACACTGATTAGGGAGCCATACCAAATTCTTCCAATTAATGACATGGTGTTGGACAAGAATTTTACACCCTTGCCTTCAACAATCATGTATATTGCAGGACCTATGGAAATTCTATGGACTTTGGTATTTCTTTAATAGTTTTTCTTCAAGTTCATGCTTTTATTTATTATTTTTTTTAAACCCAGCTTTGTTCAAGGCAGCAGTTATGGTTAAACGTATCTGAGAAATGGAAAAGAGGTAGACCAAAAAACGACAAGCAGGGGGGTAGATATAAGTAGCCTCCTCTCATCTCTTCAGGCACATGGCGCACACATCAGAATGCTTGGAAAAATGCAATATGAATTCCACTTTGGTTGAACGAGGAACTTTTCTCCTGTGTTGTCCATGACCACCTTTCTGCAGCCGCAGACAGCTTTTCCTTCTTCCTCATTCTCCTTGACCTCAATGCAGCTTTTGACACTGTGCGGGACTTCATTGTGTAAGGCCGGCATAGCTACACAGGCTTCTCTGGTTTCCTTAGAACATGATTCTGGTGGTCCTCCTATGGAGTCCCACAGGGTTAAATTCCTGGCCATCTGCTTTTCTCCTACCTACCCACTCCATTCTCAGTGCTCTATTCATTTATCTCCCTTTTACCTTCATGCTAAATCAAGTTATGTTGACACATTTAAATTAAGTTCTATGTATGCTTTCTTCTGTTTGGTTCTAAAGCACTTCATGAGCTTGCGCCAGCCTGCTTCTCAGACCTGGTCTCTCTCTCTCTCTCCCTCTAATGCTGGCCTCCCAGTTGTATCTTTTTGCAGTCTGAATTCAAGAGCATTCTGATCTGCAGCTGCATTCATCTAGAACAGTCTTCCTCTACCTCTTCAACCCCTATCAGATTTTCAGTTGCACTGAAATCTCATTTCTCACTTGCCAAGCTTTTTAAAGTTCTCTCAACCTCTAGCGTTAAGTAACAATAAGGATATTAACACACTGCATTTACATATTAGTTGTATTTTTTAACCTTGTAAAGTGTTTTGGAATTTCATACAGAACATACTATACAAAATAAGCAGTGTTAAATACAAATGGATGCATCTTTGTCCAGATGCATTGCACAAGATTTATTTTCTTTCAATACAGGTACATTTTGGGTGTCTGAAGAGGTTTTTTCTAAACTGATTGCTGTAGAGATGAATCTGTTTATCAAAGGAACAGATTTTAAGCTTTTCAAAGCAAGGATCCTGTCTTCTGATGTGTTTGTATAGCCCTAGCACATTAAGACCCTGATCCCAACAGGGATCTTTGAGCACTACCATAGATAAATACAGTAAAGAATGAAATAATAAGGACAGAGGAAGGTTATGTCACTGGGCAGGGAAGAAGGTTGAATTTGGATTTGTATTAGCAAACTGGAAGAAACAAAACTGCAATAGATGTTTTATCCTGTTAATTTAATTCTTATTTTACACTAGGCTTATACTGTTAAGTACCCATCCTCGTAGTAGTAGTAATGATACCTTGCTCTTCTACAGCGCTTTTCATCACTAAAGCTAAGACGAAGGGCCGCATGATGTTCATGCCGTCTCTGGATTCCCATCTCCTGACTCAGGCCAAACTTCAAATGACGTCTATGAGCGTTTTGCTGATTAAAAGTCTCAGGATCAGGCCCACAAATATGGGGTCCGCTTGCTCCTTATTCTGTTCCTGTTGTCAGCAATGGGTGCGGCTGCATTGGTGTTGGCAATATTTTACGCGCTAGTGCAGACGGCACTAAATCATTTCCAGTCTGCTCTGGGCCAGGCTTCTTGACACAGTGCTGAAAACAGTTTAGCTGTGTTTATACTGACACTTAAACTGTTGTCAACACCAGTGCAGTTGCCAACCATTGCAAACAAGGGATAAAGACTGACCCGGTGTAGACAGGGGGTCGGATGACAATTTCCACTTCTGATTATTTGTGAATGCGAAAGGCATTTTATTGCAGACAACCAAAATTCAGTGCAGATTACAATTCTGCTTGTCAAACTGTCTCCTCTGGATTATACATGTATGAACAGGCAATATTTGAAAGCACCTTCTTATACTGTAATTTCTACAACACTGTCTCTAGTCATCACTCTCTTTTTTTGGTTACCCATATAGCATTTTCAGTTCTTTCCTTTTCTATATATGGGCAGTGTCCACTATCAGGGTATGTCTATACTTACCTCTGGGTTCGGCAGTAAGCAATCGATCTTCTGGGATCGATTTATCGCGTCTTGTCTAGACGCGATAAATCGATCCCGGAAGTGCTTGCCGTTGACGCCGGTACTCCTGCTCCGCGAGAGGAGTACGCGGAGTCGACGGGGGAGCCTGCCTGCCGCATGTGGACCCGCGGTAAGTACCTTGTAGTTCGAAGTAAGATACTTCGACTTCAGCTACGTTATTTACGTAGCTGAAGTTGCGTATCTTAGTTCGAACTGGGGGTTAGTGTGGACCAGCCCTCAGTTACACCAGTGTAAATCAGAATAAGGCCAACGAGGATAAGAGCTGCTCTGGATTTATACTGGTATAATTGAGAAATTACTCTGGGCCTGTATCTTCTCTACTGGCTAATTAGAGGCAATACAAACTATTTATTAAATAGATGGCTTAAATCATCAGGACCACAGTTCTTTCTTTGATCAGATAAAAGAATAATGTCAAGAAGTTTTTCTAATCCCTGATGATTTCTGTGTTTAGTGGTTTTTAATTTTGTAAAAAGACTAGTCTCCATGTTTTGACTAACTGTACGTATTAATAGAGAAGATTAAGAACAAGTCCTTTTACTATAAGCAAATATGTAGTACAGTTAGGTAGCACTGGAATATTTTATCATCATTTACGTGAATCACTGTAAGAACTGTGCCTTTAACTGCTTAGTTGAGAATTGTGAACACTATCTTGCCTCTTGACCCACTCAGACTTGGCAAACCTTTCAGTTAGCACTGTAAAAAGCTTCCCTTTCCCCCCCCTCAATTAACAGTTTTCTGGATCATCACATGAATTAATTCCTACTCTACGCATTCCATTTCCAAACAAGGATATAGAAAATTATAAAAATAAGAAATTCATTCTTTTGCTGTTAAGCAAGGTTAAGTCATGTCTATCTGCTAGAAAGAAGCACTGTTTTCAACCGCCGAAGCTATAGCATAAAATCACTTTTAGGGAAGAACAGCAGCAAAGGCAACACAAATTGTGTGGTGTGTTACTAAGGAAATATCAAATTAGCATAATCAAAAATGGGTTATGGAAAGACTGTTCAAAACAGGGCTTGCAAAAACATGAAGAATACTATATGGAGTCTTCTCCAAATAAGAGAGAGCTGCTAACCACTCTCCTTTTCACAACATTGTCAAAATATACCTCTACCCCAATATAACACGACCCGATATAACACGAATTCGGATATAACGCGGTAAAGCAGCGCTCCAGGGGGCGGGGCTGTGCACTCCGGCGGATCAAAGCAAGTTCAATACAACGCGGTTTCACCTATAACGCGTTAAGATTTTTTGGCTCCCGAGGACAGCGTTATATCGGGGTAGAGGTGTACCACATGGTCTGGCACTATTAGACTTTGGGTAAAATTTTCAAAAGCCTAAAGCGTGGGCTACACGTAAAAATTATATTGCCTTAGCTACATTGCTCAGGGCTGTGAAAAATGTTGCGTCCTGTGCCACATAGTTAGGTTGAACTAACGTCCGTTATGGGGAAGGTTAGGTCAGCGGAAGAATTCTTCCATCACCCTAGCTACTGCCTCTTGGAGAGGTGGATTAACTACAGCGATGGCAAAAGCTGTTTCATCAATGAAGGAAGCATCCACAGCAAGGCGCTATAGCCGCACAGCTGCAGCCCTGTCGCTGTGATACTGTAGTATAAACGTGAGTCCCATTTTCAGAAGTGATATCGGCACTTAGAAGCCTAAGTTTATGTCTGCACTGCGGTCAGAGGTGTGACTGCCGCTCGCAGACATACCAGCCCAGCTTTACTCTAGCTAGCATGCTAAAAATAGGAGCGAAGACCTGGCGGCACAGCTTCGGCATGGGCTGTACAAGGCTGCCTGGGACCGTAGGTGTCTACTCACGTTGCTAGCCCACGCCAGGGTCTGTGCCAGCCTGTCTTCACTGCTATATTTAGCCAGACTACCCAGATGAAAGCCAGTGTGGGTATGCCTACTCCAGCTGCAATCACGTCTCCGACTGCAGAGTAGGCATACCCTAAGTCTGACTGAAAGGAAACGGGTACGTCTATCCTGGAATAAAAGACCCATGACATGGACGTGGCTGGCTCAGGCTCACGGGGCTCGGGCTGTGGGGCTAAAAATTGCTGTGTAGATATTTGGGCTCAGGCTGGAGCCTGGGCTCTGGGACTCTTTCCCTTTGTGGAGTCCCAAGCCCTTAGCCTGAGCCCCGCGAACTCAAACCAGGTGGCCCTGGCCAGCCATGGGTGTTCAATTGCTGTGTAGACATATCCAGTGAGGTGTAGGCTTCTGAGGTCCAGCTACTCAAAGGTGTGTAGGCATCTAGCTCCCATGGGAGTTATGCACCTAAATATCTCTGAAGACCTGGGCCCAAGTGCCTAAATCACTTTTCAAAATGACTCCTTTCTCATTTAGGCACTTTAAAAAGTTTTACCCAATGTCTCTAAAAATCCCTCCAAACCCTCTTTTTTAGACTGAGATTATTCTATTTAGTCCAGGATTGTAATTAGATTACACAAAAGAGAAATGTATACAACACTGTACCACTGTAGATGTTTCTCTACACAACATTTCAGGCACAGTTCATTGTAGATATGTACACATCTCAGAAATAAATCCAGGTAACTAGCAAACATCTCTAAAACAATCATTTTGCTCAAAATTTATACTAGTATCAGTGAAAGCAAAATGTGACACAGTGTTAATTATTACACCTTCAGTTTTTTGGAAATCACTTTTGATTGCACAACTTCTGACTTTAGCAATAGGAGACAGATTCACAGGGGCTTACATGACCAGAGACATGGCCTGGAAAATTCCATGGTGGTTGTGCATTGGAGTCACGTTTTTCGATTTGTGATAAAAACAATTTAGAACAATGAGACTCATGCTTTAAATATTTTGTTTTTGCTCTTCACAGATGGAGCATATGGAAAATGTGAACTTGCTACCAAGGCAGAAACATGAAGAGCAAGTACCATCTTTCAAGTTTTCTGATTCCATGGGCACATTCTGGAAAAAGATTTGTTATCACAGTAGAAGGAAGCAATGTGTCCTTGACAGATATTTGTTTTAACAAACACTTTAAAATAGACATCCATATCTTTAACCATGCAAGAAAATAATGCTATTTTGTTTCTTCCAATTTGCAGTATGTACCCAATAAAACACAATTCAGATTCTCATGTGTCTGTATCGCAGAGACATTTGTCTTGTTTTGTTACAGTATGAACAGCTTCAGTGCTGGTAAATATCAAAGTGACATAGCAGAAGCATTGCAAACTAATTGTGAGCTTAGCTCTCCTTTATAGTGAGGTCCCTTTCCACCGCTTTAGTATAAATAAGAATCAAGCCCTGTGATTTTACATTGTAATGACTTCTCCAGGTATTTCTTGTGCTACCCAGAAAAGTGCCCTGCACAAACTTTGGGGAGTTATTTTTGTTTTCATTCTGATTCTAGATTTAATAATTATTTCTTTTCTACATGGAAAAAAAATCATTTAAGAGGGCCTGGGACATTTAACATAAAATAAAATTACAGTAATAAAGAGCAAACACTATCAGATCTGGCAATTTAAAAAAAATGTCCTGAGATACAGTGAAAAAGAGGCGACTCTAAATTCAACAGCGCAATACCAGTTAATAGTAAAAATGTTATGCACACAGCAAATGTGTTATGCGCACAGCCATTGGGCGGCTATGAAATGTTCTGAACGAGGTACGAGGAGGAAATGAAGAAGTGGAAGCAAAGGAGCTGGTTTCTGGTAGGTTCCCAGGGGTGTAGTTATTAAAATTGGGTCATCTTGCACTGCTTGGTTATGATGATCATGTAATTTTAGTACAATTGTCCAAAAACAAAGTTGGTACTTTTACATTAACGAAAATGGTTATAAACAGCCATAGAATAAATAGTCATGGTTCCAGCAGCCGGGGAATTTGTGAAAAAACAAATCTTGATAATTGCAGGTAAGATCCATAGAAATTGAAGTGAACAGAAGGTGTTTCACTAGAGTGCAGCCGGTATTTCCTGGAAGCAATTCCTATCTTCTCCTTTCCATGTGCAAGCAAGGTGTCTCTCCACCCTCACTTTACATGATGTTGCAGAAGAGCAATTATTGGGTTTTGATTTTTAGCCTTTATAAGACTGAAAATTCATGTGATTACACCCGATTGTGTATCTTATTGACTAGCTTCTGCTGCCTCTCTTGAAAATGCCAATATTCTTACAGAGAAAAGTTCCCTTAGGGTTCAATTCTGCAGGATACTGAATGCCATGTGTTGAAGTCAGTGAGAGTTTAGAGCACTCAGTTGCATCCAGCAATGGTCTGTTATCAGCACCACTACAGCTCGGAAGGTGCCTGTTGTACAATGTGCTATAGCAAGATGCAAAGCTTCAACCATACTGGATCTTCTGCAGAATAATGGGCTGATGTATGCTATGATTTGGGTTTGTTTGTGATAGCGAAACTAGGCCGTGATTCAAGAAGGGTGCTCAGGCACGCACTTCAAGGCTAAGCATGTGCTTGAGTGAATTCCTGAATACGGATCAACGTCAGCACATTCTTAAGTGCTTTCCCGAATCAAGGCACTGCATCTAAAACACTGACCTCCACTGATAAGTTCAGGTGGCAATCTACATTGCTTATTACAAAATAATGCATTTAACAAAGTAATAACTCCTGTTATTAATTTGACCTCATTAGACACGGTGACTCTGTAGTCACCTAACTTCAAAACAAAACATCTTCTGGCAGCACTAAGTTTTCTAAATAATATTTTAATTGATCTTTAATAAGTCATTTATTTTACTACAACATGTTAATAAAAATGAACTACTGAATGTGCTATATCTGACAGTTATTCCACAATGTATCTTTTCATTATCTGGGGGTATATTTAACCGGTGATATCTGTCCTCTAAGATCTAACAGCCAAGATTTCAAATAATAGTTATCTCAGGGTATCCAAATGCCAGCTGGGCACATAGCTCTGTCTGTATTATGAAACCATCTGTGGAGTTTTAATAACTATTGTGTGAGCTATCTATAGATTTGGCTTCATTGCAACGGTGAGTACACTTGAGTTATTCCACTAGTCTAGACTAGCCTCTCAAGTGAGACCAACCACACTATGAAACAACACTCCAGCTACCCAGAGTGATGGGATTAGCAGCACAGTGACTGGATTAGCACTTGATGAGTTGTTGTCACTTGAGCTATTGCATCTCCACTGCATAATTAGCTCAAGGGTGTCAAGCGGCTTCTCTGCTCTGGGCCAGAACTAGCGAGATTAAAGCTAGTTTGGATATGTTTACATGAGCTGCAATCACACACCGTGACTGTAGTATCGACAAACCACTCAGGCTTCACCCCCTTCCCTCATTCTCCACCCCCCGGACAGGCTAGGTAGCTCGAATATAGAGCACCCCTTAATTTGAGCTAGAGATTCTGTGTGGGGGTGGGAGTCAGGTTAGGGGCAAAACTCAAGTTATACCTCGAGTTCACATTGCAATGAACACAAGCGCTGTTACATAGAGGTCATTCTCAATAGCTAGAGAGTTCTCTGCCATACATCTAATGCTTCTGTTAAATATCTGCTGGGCCGTTTGTGGGAGAAAGAACTGTTCAGATATTAAAGCAGATACTTTGAGAAAAAGTACATGAGAAACATGGTGGCTCCACTAAAATAAGCCAAAGGCTTCTTACCTGCACAAATATCGGGGGGGATTTGGAAGGTCTTTGACCATGTAACACTCTCCCCCATTGACACAGAAGGCTTTCTGCTTTATGTCACATTTTGTGAGATGACTTGTCCCAGTAGTCGATGTAGAAGTGGCTGGAAGAGAAAAAACACAATTCAGGATGGTTTGGTTCTTTCCTGAACAGTCTTTGGATTTGAATACAATTTAGGCATGTGTGTGGAAGAGATATGGGGTAGGGAAGAATTGGTGATTCTTGTGAGTTATCTGCTTGTGGTCTCCTAGAATTAATCTGAGTCATGGAAAACAATAGTTGCCGAGGCAGTCTTGTGCTGACCAATTTAAAGAGCACAAAGAGGGTTACAATCCTTAGACACGCTCCATGCACACAAACTGGGAGAGTGTAAAATTCCATACTGCAATCCATCAAGCACCTGTAAATTCTATCAGAGCTCAAGGACATTTCATTAAAAGGACTGTGTAATTTACATGTGAAATCACTTCAATTGCATTAAGCCTATTGTGATAAGATCTTCGGAGCAAGGACTGTCAGTCATTATATCTTTGTGAGGCCCTCGATTAGTTGTCCTCTAGGTGCTACCACAAGATACATGTTAAATAATAAATATTAATAATACTACATAATGTGATATTATGACATTCCGGGATACAATCCAAACCAGTGAGGGGCTGGGTCACCTCTGCGCTGCACCCTTGGGTGCCTCATAATGCTTTGCTGATGTAGCTGCCAGTGGGCCGCTCACAAACAGCCTTCAAGCACACAGGTCATCCCCACCTGCCCCCCGCCCGTCTGTGTATAGCTGCAGCCTGCCAGCCCCACATCAGTCACATTCTGACTTCCACCACCTGGCTACCACTTGCAAGGTGACCTCAACATGCTTCCAGTCCTGGAATTTCCTCCAAAACCATGTTTTCTGCACTCTCCGACCCTCTCCAAGACAGTCCAGATAGATTAGGTCCGTTGCCCCTCTAAGAGGCTCAATATACAACAGTTTGCCACCCTAAATGGAGTTACCCACATAGTTCAAAACACTGGTTGAATAATAAAACAAGTTTATTTACCTACAAGGAGAGATGTTTCCATGAGTACAAGTATAAGGCATTAAAGTCAGAAACGGTTACAATAGAAATAAAGAGAAACTAGAGTGAGTTCAAGATGAAGTCCTTTACCACAGGTTCCCATAGCATTGCTGACCAAACTCCCAGGTCAGGCCCAGTTCCCAAAGTCTACGAGCTGTTTAGACTTTGGGATTTCTAAGGTTTATCGTATTAATTTGTTTATATTTTGTCATTTTGTTTTAAAGTTAACTGATCCGAAACCATTCAGCTGTGCACATAGCTTGCTCATTCGTATAAACCTGAGTTCCTAATGCTGTTTTCCAGGGCCTCCCTCCCTCCTTCCTTCTATTTGTTTGCACTCACTTGTTACATCTTCGGTCCTGATCCTGATTGGGGCCCCGAGGTGCTAATGAAATGTGAACAATTAATAATAATAAATCCTGATAACAATCCATTCCTTTCCCCTTGCCCCTCACTTAGACTCAGTTAAATGAAGGCCATATCAAGCCTAGGTAAATAGGTCATGTTTTAAAAGCCTTGGCTAACACGTTTTAACAGGCTGTTTCACCTACTGTAGAGAGTGCGTCATGTCAGCTGGTTGTGGTCAACCCTATGGGGGTTGGCATGGCTGTAGTAGTCCAAAGACTCTGCCAAGTGTAGGGTTATGTCTGCGTTGCACAGCCTACATCAGCCTAGCCCCCTAGTATCGATGCAGCACATGCCAACGGGAGTTTTTCTGCTAACGTAGGAACACCAGCTCCCCAAATGGCATTGGCTATACTGACAGAAACATTCACATCCCTGACTGAAATTAGGGATGTAAATACCGTTTAAAAAGTTAACTGTTTAAATGATTAAAAGCATTTTGTTTAAATGGTTAATGGATTAAGCGGCTGGGCCCGCTCCGGCCAGGTGGCGCTGCTCTGGACGCTTTGGCCGGGGGCCATGGCTGGGCCCGCTCCGGCTGGTGCGGGGCCACTGAGGTTAATGGTTAAGGCGGTTAACCGGTACGACTGATGCTTACTGGTTCACCGGTTAACATTTTACATCCCTAACTGAAATAGCTACACTGGTATAAGTTTTAAGTGTAGACTAAGGGCACGTCTTCACTACCCGCCGGATCGGCGGGTAGCAATCGATCTATTGGGGATCGACTTATCGCGTCTAGTGAAGACGTGATAAAATCGATCCCCGATGGCTCTACCACTGACTCCGGAAATCCACCGCGGCAAGAGGCGGAAGCGGAGTTGACGGCGGTGCGGCAGCGGTCAACTCGCCGCCGTCCTCACAGACAGCTAAGTCGACCTAAAATACGCAACTTCAGCGACGCTATTCACGTAGCTGAAGTTGCGTATCTTAGGTCGACCCGCCCCCCGTAGTGTAGACCTAGCCCAAGCTTACGTTGAAGTGAATGTGGCTCTTGGTAGGTGATACATACATGCTGATGGGACTGGAAGGTGTAACTTACACTACTAGCTTAGACTCCCTTCTGAATTTAGTTCAACCTATGTAGCTTGAATGCCTATGGCCCTCCTTTTAGCCCCTTTAAAACATTTCTTCCTGAAAGTAAGACCATTGTTCTGAAGACATCCTATGGTTCAAAAATCTAATGCATTAATTTGAAATGAAAAGCAATATTGTCTGCCTGAACTCCTGCCGGCAAAGCTTATTACTACCACGAAGACTAATGGAATGTTTGAAATTGAATTATAAGGGTAGTTGCAGAGAACGAGCCTGTAGCTCTCTATAATTGCTCCGATCATCCTGCTCGGCGCTTTTTCTTTAAGCAGCAGCTAGATCAAAATTGCTCATCATGGAGTTTGGAAGTAACCGTTAGTGCCCCGCTGATGTAAAGTGAACTTTGGATGGCTGCAGGGGCTCTGAACAAATTGCGAGAGATGGGAATACGTTGTCCTTCTCAGACAAACCCCAGGATAGAAGGGATTTACATAGTTTTGCCAGGAGTTTTTTTTTTTTCTCCTCTCACTCTTAAGTTTGGCATGGTGTAGCCTATAAATCTTACGCACATTTTTTTCCTGCCTTTCTGATAGACTAGCACTGCAGTCTCAATCCACCTCTGTCCTCAGTCGGTTAGTTCTGGAGACAGCTTGTCTTTGATGCATAATTTTTGGAGGATAAACCAGTATTAACTCTATCCGCTGCATGTCTATTTTGCAAATTAAATTAAAAAAGCACCAAAGTCGTGGTGTTAGGTTTCCCTTAAACCCACATGGCGGAAGAAATGTTGAGTTCTGGAGCAGGTGGTCCTCAGAGCAGATTTCATTCAATCCGTAACTAGCCCCATAGCTCTTGCCTTCCGTAACTCATAAAGTTCTCAGAGGGGGCCCTGAGGGCCTGAGTTATTTTACAATGTATTGACAAGGAGCTGCAGCAGAAAGGCATAGTACAGCAGTAGCTAACATATTCCTCTGTTATGTATTTAATTATCTAGCCAAAATTTTTATCCTAATTTCATTTCTATTTTATAAGCCCATATTAAATTGGCACGAGTGATATGCAAATCTATTTACATGATCCACTTTTCCTAATTTCCTTAAAGGATAAACCACAAATCATAAAACAATTTATAAACATCAGGCATAAGCAGGCATTTTAAAATACTGGATGTTCCATTTTCTTTTTTCATGACTGCAAGCAACATTTTCTTTACTAAACAACTGGTCGTCGCAGAAATGACACGGAACATTCTCATTAACGCAAATATTCGCAAGGCAACGAAAGGCAATGAATCTCTTCCCTTCTCAGGGAACTACTCGAGCACAATCAGAAGACTAGAGAGGTATCCTAGGTACTAGCTTTCTCAAAATCATAGAAGTTTTAGACACATTTAATAACTGTTCTCTAAAAAATGCTTCACACTCCACCCCAAAACCTCAAGGAAGCCCAATCTTTTAATTTAGCTTTAGCACAATTTCACATCAGACAGTCATTGCAAAGTCATGGCAATTTTTTGCTTACCTGGGAGATCTCTAACCTTTCTGTGTCTTGAAACATGGAAATGCATGGTAGTTTGGATTCTCTCTCCCCGCTTTTTCCAAAATGGAACTCTACAGTAAATAATAATGTTGCTACAGCTTTAGGACACATGGATCCTTTATAAGTGCCTATGATTCAAATCTGCTACCACCGACAGAGTTCTCAGAAGGCTCCGTGTTCTCATTGCTAGTGAACATCTGTGCAATCTATGCACAATAGAAGCCTGTGCCTATTTTAATCCAGTTTCTGCAGACATCGGTGTAACATCAGAGGACACACTCTCAGCCAACCAAGGTGACAGGTAAGATGTCAATGCTCAAGTGAAGAGAAAATAAAGTGCCAGCCTCAGTGCACAGAAAGGATCATCATTCTTTCTGAAGGCAGCTTATAGGTCATGAATAAAGATTAGTTGCTGAATTGTAAGTAGACAGCCTTGTCTCCTTTTGTGAAGAAGACATGAGAGAAAACGCTCGGTATATCATACGTTTCTGTGACTAAACACCACTATCAACCGCAGCCTAGCTCTAACCCACTCCAGCGAGAGAGACAGGGACAGAGATGAAAAAAGAGACAACTCAGAGACGACATATTCTGAAACGATGACACCACATATCCCTAAATGCAATCAGCCTTACTGTCCCCACATTCTCCAAACTGGAGTTCAATCACCCTATTCTCTGCCCAAACCCAACTCCCTACTGACCTGAAAATAAGCAACTGAAAGATCTGCAGAGTGGATTCATTTCCCGTATGGCCTTGGACAAGTCACTTCATCCTTGTATGTCTCAGATTCACCATCTGAAGGCTCATCCTGCTAAGTAACGAGCATCCTCAACTCCCATTGACTTCTTTGCTTGGCACCTCCCAAGAGTGATCCCCATCAAACAGCGTTAATAATATTTAATTATCTGCCCAACGCCAAGACATGCTGTTAAGATTCCTTCATGTTTATATAAATCCTCTGAAGAAGTATTTGCAGATAGCTGCTAATGGGTAAAGTTCCCAATACAAACACTAAACAAACAGAAGCACCGCTGGGTAGATTTTCCACTGAAGTCAACAGAAGCTCTTCCATTGACTTCAATGGGAACAGAGTTAGGCCGATACCAACTGCTTCCAAACTCTGTCATTTTGGAACACACAGGAGAAGTTTAGATTGACCTCTGGGCAAGAAAAAAACGAGAAAAATGTTTGGTGTATTACGAATAGGCATTTTAGGTCAAAAGATCAGATTCATCAGTATATTCTGGCAGCTTTGCATCACTCTGGTGCCGGGTTTGCAGCTGGTTTGCATCACCGGCATGGCATAAAGCAGCCAGAGCACACTTATGAATTTGGCCTGTTCTAGTCAAGGGCAAAACTGAAGCACATATAGAAGCAACTTTTCAAATGAGCAATTTCAAATCTCATAATATACACGCACAAATCAGTATTGTGTGCACACGTTTGTGAGAAAATCTGTAACATAATATACAAGGATCCCTACAACGGGTAGAATAAACACCACGGCAGGCCAAAATATAAAACAAATCGAACAGAGGAAGACACAAAGAATCACAAAATCACAAGTTTCACCAAATGCGTTTGTCATCATAGTTTGAAGCCGCAGACTTTTGGAAAGAGAAAATGGGTAGAGTTATCATCTTACATTTATCCAGAACCTTTTATTCGGATGGCTCCCAAAGCATTTTACAAACTGAACCAATAGAAAGGCCATAACCTTCACCCATCAGTGAAATGCAGCCACCTCTGAGGTGAAAGGTGACCACTGTTTGTAATAGTACACTGCAAATCTACATATTATTTTAGCACAGGAAGCAAAGACTAAATTACCCAATTAAAACCGCAGGGAAAATTTTAGGTTGGCAGCATGCAATTATGTATGGTGAGTTGGAATCTGGCCATAACACAGGGGTCAATGCTCCTACCCTTGGGAAGAATGCCATAGGATCTTTAGGGCTAGATTTTGCCACCTCGTGCATGTTGAATAGTATCTTTCCAGGTGGTTATTTGTAAAATAAGGTGCTACTCAATGTGAGGTAGGGTGGCAGAAAGTGGCCCTGAATGGCCAGGTTGTCCATTTTGTCAGAAGGCTGACAACTCCAATAGCATGACTCCATGTTGGGGCATCAATTCCGACTGACTCAGAAGTGCTTGCCACCTACTGTACCACCATAGCATAGACAATGTCTATCCAAAATGTGAGAGGGGGGAGGTTGTCTCAGCTTTTTGTGACATACCTGCGAAGCCACAGACATAGCACAAACGTTTCTTGTGTGCAACATCAGTACAATGTGAGGTAGCACCTCACAACTGAAAATCAGGTGTGTGTCATGCCTTTCACTTCTCCAACAAGCATGTCACATGCATGCTGTCACTCTGTCTGGAGTGGTTCATGACCATGAGTGCCTACCTCAGGGCAGACTGTCAAAAATGGGGCAGATACCCCAAACTGGGGGTATGTTCTATAATTAGAGTTCACCAACCTAACAAATGTGAACTCCTGGATCCACACAGTCTTACCATGGAGTTTCCCTTGTCCTCTGCAGTCTGGACTTAGTGATAAATGGTCACTTACACCAAAAATCACAAAATATTCAGGTTGCTGCCAGTCCCAAGAGATCAGTCACCTCTCCCAGGTCAATTTGTACCTTAGATCTCACACCAAAGACAACACTGATATCCCATCCTACAGTAAACTAATTAAGGATTTATTAACTAGGAAAAAGAAATCGAGAGAGTTATTAACAGGTTCGGTCTATGGTTCCGAAAGATGATGGAGATGTAGCAATCTGTCAGGACTGAATGTCATTTAGGGCTAACCCAGCCTGACCCTGGGGATCTTTGCTGTTTGCTTCTTAGCTCCAGCCCTTCTAAAAATCCAGACAACAAAGAGAAAAAAAATCTTCGTGCCAACTATTTTTGTTTCCCTCTTCCAGCATTCCAACCAATGGGACGAGTCCTTCTGCATGTGGTTCTGCATGGGTGGATGGGGCAGTCAACAAAGCTTTTGTCCTACCATGGCCCACTTAATTTTGATAGCCCTCCTAGATGGGTGGGGGAGCCTCTCTTCCCGTCTGAGTTCACAAGTTCAGAGCAGGCATTTTTGCAGTTTTAAAACAAACTTATATTTTGCCTTGTAGCATGGGATGCAGACATTGCAAGTAAGATTAAAGCACGTAGCAACTTAGAAGCATTTTATAGAGTCTAAACACTAAACACATCCTTGCCAGTCTAGCACCTGTCTTGAACAATATTAACAGACAGGTGAGCAGGTCGGGTTTCCAGCTATGAATTTGTCAGTGCTCAGCTGATGCCTTCAGACTTGGCCAGAGCTGGCATCTGTTTGACCAGTGTCACACATGCAGTCTGCACTCCTCTCTTTCAGCTGCCAAGCTGGCAGCAAGACTAAGCATCACTTAGAGCAGGGGTGTCCAACCTGAGCCTGAGAAGGAGCCAGAATTTACCAATGTACATTGCCAAAGAGCCACAGTAATACGTCAGCAGCCCCCCATCAGCTCCCCACCCCCGGCTCGCAGCGCCTCCCGCCCACCGGCAGCCCTGCTGATCAGCACCTCCCTCTCCCTCCCCGCACCTCCCGGTCACCTGTTTCGTGGCGTGCAGGAGGCTCTGGAGGGGCAGGGGGAGGAGCGAGGGCACGGCAGGCTCGGGGAGGGGGCGGGAAGGGGTGGAGTGGGGGCAGGGCCTGGGGCAGAGCCAGGGGTTGAGCAGTGAGCACCCCCCTGGCACATTAGAAATTTGGCGCCTGTAGCTCCAGCCCCGGAGTTGGTGCTGTACAAGGAGCCGCAGATTAACTTCTGAAGAGCTGCATGTGGTTCCGGAGCCACAGGTCGGCCACCCCTGCCTTAGAGAGACAAGGTGGGGGAAGTAATATCTTTTACTGGACCAACTTCTGCTGGTGAAAGGGACAAGCTTTCGAGCTCACACTGTGGTCCTCTTCAGAGGCTCTAGCTGAAGAGTTACAAGATCTTTGGCTTTTGTTGCTGAATGGCACATTTCGAGAACACGCTGTCTGAGCTAATCCATAGGAAATAACCTTTTAATATATATATTTAGCCTTAATCTTCAAGAAGGACTATTATATTAGTCACAGTCTGGATGATAGTCTGTGGAAATTCACAGATGAACTTTGAAGGAGCCAGTTCTGCCTTTAGAAGCCAGAATCAAGTACCGTAACAGTCAGGGACGGATTCTAGAGCTCTCTTACTGTGGCACTATCTCTTTGAAGATCAGGGCCAGCTAAAAGGAAACAGGAAATTACTGGGTCTGGGAGATAGAAACTTCAGGAAAGCTTGAGAGAATGTAAACTGTTGTTGAACCAACGCGGTTTGTCCCGCTTGCCTCCATGACACAGAGTCAGAAGCAATTTCCCTTCAAGAGTGCAAACCGAGAAAAGAAAAGCAGAAAACTAAAGACTAAGTCTTCAGTTCCTTGTGCCAGGTCGCTTCCTCCCTGATAGGCCAACAGACTGACCCAGTTGGCAGCAGCACTCCGGCAGGATCTGCACAGCATCTCAGCTCACCGCGGAGGGCTGAGAGGAGACGTATGCACCAGGCAGCATGACCAGGAACATTTTTGTTTTGTTTACTTTTGAGATAGGGAGGGAAATTTAGAGGCTGTTTTTAAGGAAGTCTGATTAGTCTTTCATATGAAAACACGAGATGAGACGTGAGCCCCGACTGCGCATAACACAGGGGAAATTAGAAACTTGGGGAAATCTGAGATTAGGCGAGATGAGCAGAGAGAGACCTGGCTTGCAATTGGATTTCAGACAAGGAACTCTTTACAAAGCTGCAAATGAGGTCAGCTTTCACTTCAGGGAAATCGGGAGAGGCTAAACAATGCAGCAAGAGACGGCACATTCACTGGTAATGGGGGGTTTAAATGCCCCCAATCCAATCGGAGGACAGAAGAACAGAAAAATAGACGGTCATGTTGGGTACATTGTACAGATAGAAAAAATGCACAAGGTGTGGTGGCCAAAAGGTCATGTGTCAAGGAAAGCAGGCTCTGAAAACATGCCTGGCAAACCAACAGTTGAATAGGTAAGTGCCTTATATTTGGGGCCTGTGTCAAGCATCGGAGAAAACGTCAGCACTTGGAGGATGGGACTGACAAGGAGGCAAATGCAACTGCTATTATAGAAGGGACATTCCAAAAGCCGACTTCCCCCCCGAGCTGGAGAATACACGTTATCCTGAACAATCTGGGTGGCCAAGTAAACTGAGTTTGTGGCTCATCACAGCCCATTCATTTAAAGCCTGTGCAGGCAGGAGGCCAATGCAAATGATTTACTCATCTGAAAATTCGTGATATAAATGTGCAAAGAATCCTGGAAGTCTGCAATGTGTTCGATGAGAATGGTCTCTTATACAGAGGGCCTTATTCTCATTTACATTAGGTCCCTTTGCCAGCTCTGGCAGGGCAAAGGCATTTTAAAGTGGGCGTGAAAGTAATTTATACTCTCTTTGAGACCTCTTCACAATGCCTACAGGGGTCCTTGTGTAAATGAAAACCAGGCCCCGAGAACCTATGAAAATAGATGTAAAAGAAGGAGCGAAGCCTCATGCTCTGAGGACTGTTCAGAAGGCCTCATTCTTCCTTCTGTAGAAGGGTAAAGCAGAGCAAATGAGACGAGAAGGAAATCAGATGGCAGATATCTGAGAAAGTCTTTTTCCATGAACTGGGGGCTGATCACTTAACGCGGGTGAACAGACTGAACTAAACCACAAGACTGTGCACATGTTGTATTGGGAACCCTCAGCTAGAGTCTATTATGTCACTCACACTTACATTGTCTATCCACATCACAAATGGTATCTGCAGACGCTATTGATATGGCCCAGTTATCACTCGAGTTGCTGAGAGATGCTCATGTCAGAAGTACAGTTCTAGAAATAAAGCAGACATATATACCCCTTCTTTTTCTTAGTACAGTTTTCCCAGGTGTATGGCAGATTGATACCTAGTGGGAAATGAATCAGATACACTACATAGCCTAATGCACCATAGATGTGGGCAGGAAACCTTGAAGGCAAATGCCAGGAACTTTCCTGGCATACTTAAGTGCTTACATTTTTAGTCCTGTTCAACACACTTGCATAATACTGGCCAGACTCTACGAAAAGGAAAGGATCCCTTGTGAATGCCCTAGGCACTGCGTATATAGCTCGGTGTAACACGCTGACACGTTTCAGCTGCCCCAAAGAGAAGACAAGCCTGGAAGCATGGGGGGAAGGTTTCTAATCATACTCACAAAAAGAGACAGATAATATGAAATAGGATAACGGAGCTAGTTCAGGAAATGGAGCCCGAAGTGCGGCCACAGTGGGCCCGTGAGTCATGGGGATCCCTGCCCCAGCAGGGCTGGGTGGAGATGATGAGAGGGAGGCGACTGCACATGGAGTGAGAGCTCTATAGCAACTAGACCCTGAACACTCTGGAGAAACAAGATGGCTCACTTTCATTACAGCCCCGGCAGGCTACATTTTAGGTTTCCCCTTTTACACAGGAATTCAGTTTTCACTGTTCCCAGAACTCTCTCCACAGAACCACACCCAGATCTCCCTTGGCTGCCAATAAGATTGTCAGTAAGAGGCAACTGGAGTGATGTTTTTGTAATTAGGGCACTTGCCTATTAGGAAGTGGGCTGATGCCCCTAGAGCACCAGGAGCCCTATTTCATACAGGCCAATGAACAGACATCAGAGGCACACACTGCTACCGAGGTCTCTACAAAGCTGACCTGGATTTGAACCAGCCAACTAGACATGAAAAGGGTCTAGCCTCGCTCTTTATCAAGCCGCGGTGCCTACCACAATGGTGCCCTGATCCTGATTCGACTCTCTGGGTATGATCATAATATAACCAATATCATCGTTATCATTTCTATCCCACAAATGTAGTGTACAGTAAATAAATGCACACAATGATTTTAATTCCAAAAGCATTAATAAACACCTGTTCTTGTTTGGTTTCTGCAAGAACAATTCCCCCAACACACATAGGTCCCAATCCTGCAGCTAGGTCTGCAGAGGCAAACCCTTGCACGTGCTGACTGCTAAGGTCTGCTTGCCTGGATCCGATTGCAGGACTGGTGCCGTAATAGTTCAGTGAGCCAGCAAGTATGTAAATGCACATACTGGAGTTCTTATTCTTGGTTAGAGGCTCTTTTTCCTCTCAGCTCTATGGTTTTGTCTTCCTACGTGAAATGTTTTGCTATTTGTGTGTCTCACCTGTTTTAAACAACACCTTCAATTATAAAATACCCCTATGCTTAACCATTGTGGCTTGAGTTAAACTGAAATAAGGTAGTGAAGTGCTTCATAAACATGCAGTCTAGGTCAATATTACTGCTCAGTCTGCCAACCTTTTACTGCTCCTGCATGTTATTGTAGCAAGTGCTATATTATAAGTTCAATAAAGTAATGCTTTAGTCTTGATTTATATGCTGGTGATATCTATCTATTTGCTTATCAGATGGACTAATGAAATACTTCCATCCCATAGAGATGTGTTGATTCAAAGTCTGCTTTTCTTCCCCTTTTAGCTGTAGAATCTTTCTTATTAGTCTCAGGTGTGCACTCAAATTCTGTAGATAAACAGAAATATACTAACTCTACTAATTTCTATTGGTCTACTCCTAATTTCAGTTTAATCTTTTAACTCTTTAAGATTAATGCATTCTGCTAATGGCGATAGAGACAATGTGTCTTTGAATGCTAAGTAGTAAAGTCCATTCACCAACTTCCTAAAATGACACGCAAGCTTTTCATTATAAAGGACCTGTCAGCTAAATCCAACCTGATAACTGTAACGTCCTCTTCTCCTCTCACTCCTCCATTGCCAGGGCCCCAATACAGCAAACCACTTCAGCATGTGCTTAACTTTAAGCATGATCCTAAGTTCATCCTTCTCCAAGAAAGCACATATTTAACTTTCCATTCTTAAGTCCCCTTGACTTCGGTGAGTCTTCAGTATATCCTTAAGAGCTTTAATGAAGAAGAATGGATTTAGGCCCATGTTTAAGTTGCATTGCTGACTTGGGGTCTAAGTCAGGGTCCCAGGTTAAATCTGCTTGCGTGAGTGACCAATGTCCAGTCCTCTCCTACACAATCTATAATGTCCAATCTCTAGTGCTCCTCAGTATGAATCAATGGGTATGTCTACACTGCATCTGAGAGCAGGCCTCCCCACCCAGGGAGCTCGCAGGGCTCGCAGTTGTGTTGCTCTGATGTTGTGACTCAGTTGGCGCTCAGGCTCTTAAGCCAGGGGACGTGCTTAAAGTTAAGCACTTGCTGAAGTGCTTTATGTCCTGGGGCCCAAGCAATGGAGGAGTGAGAGGAAAAGGGGTTTACAGTTAGCAGATTGGATTTAGCTGAAATGTCCCAAATCTGCCTTCCGTTCAAACTTCGGTACAAGGTGAAATATTCTCTAACTCTGTCGGGAAATATATTAGAACTGAAAATAAAAAAAAAAAAAAACGCTTCCGAAAGTTAGTCAGTGTATCGAGGGTACAAAGGTTTTCTAAAATAAAGACAATTACTCATTCTCCCTCTCCACCCCTCCCTCTGCTAACACGGGTGCAAAGGAGCAGAGCCCTATGGATGCTTGGGCATGGAAGGGGATATGCCAATGCTGAGGCATTATGGCTTTTCTCATCCCTCAGACAACTCCAGTGCCCCTCTGTGGTGCACAGCAAAGTCTGGCTCTAGCCCATGAGGTTTCTATGTAAATCACAAACCAGTGTAGAATGATCCCCCAGATCCCTAGTGGAATTTATTGCACAAAGAATTTCATCCGGAAAGCAAATAGATGACTCGCAAGCTGTCAGGTGTCTCCTAGACAACTATGATAAGACAGCGGCACTTGGAAAGGTCTCCTAAAGACGGTTGTGCGAGGATTGTTGCTAGAGACCGCTTCCTTCTTAATGCATTGAGAAGTCTGAATTTATTCGCCAATTTACTTTGATATTCATGTTCTCACTGACATTCTTCAGAACATTTTTATGAAGCACATTGCAATTTAAAACAAGTCTTTGAGAAATAACCCACAGAAAAGAAGAGCTATTAATTGCCTGACAGTTGTATCCCAATTCTTCATGCCAGCCATGCATTGTTCCCCATGGAAAAGGTTATTAGAGTCTGACAAACAGATCATTGCACCTAACAAAGCTTTGGATCTGGCATGTGGTTTCTGCTAGGGGAGCCACTCTCCGGCCTTGCCTGAGAGCTGCTCACACAGACACAGAGACAATCTTTTGTGGGTGGGTACACTTGGAAAATTCCACTCCAATACTCCATCTACGCAGCCCTTTGATATGCCTCTTCTGAAAAAGAGAGACAAGGTGGGTGAGGTAATATCTTTTATTGGACCAACTTCTGTTGCTGAGAGAGACAAGCTTTCGAGCTTACACAGAGCTCTTCTTCAGGTCAGCTGTTCTTCTGAAAAATGCAGACTTTCATTTCCATTTTCCTTCTGAGAACTTATCACAGCAGAGGAGAGTAGCGGAGAATGACATTATTAGGTGTTTTGCTTTTAGCCAAATCTTAGAGCTCTTGTAAGCAAGGTTTTTTAATAGAGAACTGTCAAGGCACTTGAAACTGCCATCAAGCAACGTGCTTTATATATCAGGAAGACTTTTCTTTTTCCCCTCCCCCTTAATTTCCAGCCCAATGGTATAATACCATTTAAAAATGAATGTGTGTGTGAAATGATACACATCAAATGTGCTCCTGCCAGTAAAAAGGTGACTTCAGAGCAATTTTTTACACAAAGCAACATATTCCTTCCCACTTTTCCCTTTTTACTTGACTACTTTCAGAGATAACGCCTGCTGATTTTAAACCAGATTAGTTGAAAATATAATAGCCAGCGATTCTCAAGGGCTGTTCAGACATTTGTACCCTCAAAGATTTTTTGTTCCATAAGGGTAAGAGGAATCAACTTTAACAAGTGGTAGTAGAATCTGCTAGTGTTTAATACACGTTTTTCATTTTATTTAGATGTATATTTCTGACACCTGATCTACACCCCAGACTTCTGCCAGCAGAGCTACGTTAGTCAGAGATGTGAAAAGATGTGATCTCTGAACAACATAGCTGGTCGAAGTCCCTAGTTTAGGGAATTTTACACTATAGCTTGTTTTGGTCATGGTTAGTGGTTTTACTAAACAGGTATAAAGTGCAGTTTTTCCAGGATTGCTGCGTTCATACTAGGAGCTCTCTGATGATACAGTATACTGGTATTCCGATGGCAATAAAGTGCTCCTAGTGTAGACATGGCCTTTCGGTGAGAAGGTGATAGAGAATGATTGCTCAGCTTAGTTCAGTACTGCAGAGTCTTTATTTAGGGCCCATGGAAGCCAATGGCAAAACTCCAATGTAAATGGGATTTGGCCCTTACTACGTAAATGTCGGTACCTATTGTCAATTTCGATTTTCTAAAGACAAAGCGTGGAGTATTTCTGGTAATGGGGAAGGAGAGAATTTAACAGTCCTTGTCCTCCAAGTAGGCTCTCTCACTCACGTGCTATTTCCTCACTGAAAATATTATTAATGCAGCCCAATCGTAATTTTTATTTAATAAGCACCTGCAGCAAAGTGTATGAGAGCAAACCAATTCAACATACACATTGTTGTGCCTGGCGTTTCCGAAATGTGTGTGTGTAGTTAGAAAGCTTAATAAAGGCACCACAATACTAGTCTTTCCTTGACTCTAAAAAAGTGATCTAATTTCTAGCAATAAAAAAATACAACCCTGTACAAAAATCAAATGTGCTCAGACTCAATGGCACATTTCACCCAGTAGATAATTTCTACAGTCTCGTTATAAACCTGTCAAAAAGCTGATTTATAATGAAATGCTGACGGGCTCCTAACTATAGCTGTGCTAATGGATCCACTGTAATAAACGTGTCTCTATCCATAAATCCACCTCCCTCGTACATAAATCACTAATAAATAAAATCAGCTAAAATTCAGCTATATAATCTTGCTAATCTAGAGACTGTAGCTATCCCTGTGAATGTTTCCTTTCTGGTCCGTATTAAGAGAGGATTCTTGGGAACCAGCCACAGTGGTCCAAAGGGAGAGGACACTGCAGAGAAAATGAGTATGAATGAGCAGAGCTGGGAGGGAGTCCAATAGGGGGACTGATGGTTAAAGAAGCAGTCACTGTGACTTTTAACACCCAGCCCACATTCAAGGATCCCTTACAATTAAAGCACTGTAGTCCCGTGGAGGACTGTTCCAAAACATGCCCTCTCACAACAGCCACACTGTGGGGCTCGGGAAGTTACTTTAAAATACTGCACTCATATTTCTACAAGGGGTGCTGAGCAACTGAGCCGCCACAGGAGCCCCTGAGCTAGTTTATGCCAATTCAGTCAAAACTTCTTCGGCAGCCCTATGGGGGGAGGGATAGCTCAGTGGTTTGAGCATTGGCCTGCTAAACCCAGGGTTGTGAGTTCAATCCTTGAGGGGGCCACTTGGGGATCTGGGGCAAAATTAGTACTTGGTCCTGCTAGTGAAGGCAGGGGGCTGGACTTGATGACCTCTCAAGGTCCCTTCCAGTTCTAGGAGATGGGATACGTCAGAGCAGGAGCGAAGCCACCATATACACAGATGCAGTACGTGCTCCTTCCCGCAGCCATACCCTGGCAGCAGGCATGGAAGGGGGGGTTTAGCTCCAAGCAGGAAAGATGAATTCGAGCCTCAAAAAGAAACACAGACACGCTATGCAGAACACGCCTACTGTTATCTATTGGCTAATGGTGTAATGGATGAGACAAAATGGAAGTTTTATCCTCCTCCCGTGTTGTGGGTTGCAAGACCTACGGACTGATTCCTGATCTCCTGGAGCCAAGAACTCCTGAAAGGGTGACACTGGATGCTATAATTGGCTCACTATGAACCAAACCCACCTGTTGGTGTCCTGTGGTTTAAATTTTACTCTTGCAGCAGGGTGCCTAATGAATCTGTCTCGCAGTTTGTGGTAAATCTATGCCAGCTGACAGCCCAGCGTGAATTTGGAAATGGTTGGGAGGATATGCTGTGTGACCATCAATAATGGCATCAATAATGAAGCTATGCAGAGACTGATTCTGGCAGAGCCCACTCTAACACTCCAACAAGGCCATGAATATTTCTGTGGTGCTGGAGATGGCGGCCAGAGGCACCTGCCATCTTTTCTAGATCCCCGCCAAGTAGATCCACAAGTTGAGGGATAGGAAAGGGACGGTCAAGCCACACTAGGAAGATCCAACCTCCAGATCTTCTCATGCTAGAGGGAGAAAGAGTGGGCTACCGATGTGTGGGGGGGAATCATTTTCACATGGGGAGTGCAGCATAAAAACTCAGAGTGTCATTATTGTAAAAAGAAGGGACATTTGGCTAGGTGCTGCAGAATTAGTGTCAGGGAATGCAGGGATACCTGGAAGACAAAGGGGAATAGGATGCACCATGTGGAAGGAGCATCAGCTGGAGACCCTGAACTGGAGAAGGAGGAACCAGATGAGCTGCTCGCTCTCGTGAATCAAATGAAATCTTGTTAGGCCCAATCCTAGTCAAGATACAGCTGAATGGGCAGAATGTGAAAAATGGAGCTTGACATAGAGGAAGCAGCTATGGTGTTGGTGCAAGAGACCTATAAAGATATTGCTGATGCATTCCCCAGCTTGACTTTATCCCCTATCTGAGCTATACTCAAATCCTGCCCTGCGGAGAAAATTCCCATATTGGGGAGGGTGGAAGTCGAGGTGAGGTATCAGTCCAGGGGGCTTGTCTCCCTCTCTTTGTGGAAGCTGGGGCAGGGCCAAACCTTTTTGGACAGTATTGGCTCTCCACCTTATAGCAAGATTGGAAAAGACTCCTGGGAGCACTGTATCACATAAGCACAAGATCAATCAATGACCTTTTGAAAAAATATGAGTAAGTATTTAGAGAGGAGCTGGAAGAACTCCAGAATCTCAAGGTGAAAAAAATGTGTAGAAACCATTTCACACCCCTGATTTTGCAAGGCCCACCCTGTTCCTTATGCTCTACAAGCCAGGGTAGAAGAGGAACTCCGACGGTTAGGGACCACAGGGATTATCTAACAAGTGAAATCCTCTGAGCGGGCTGCTCCGGTAGTGCCGGTAGCAAAAGCTGACGGTTCCATAGGTATGTGTGGCGATTACAGACAAACTGCAAACCAGGCTACCACTTGGAGCACTCTCTGATCCCCTGCACAGAAGAGCTTTACAACAAGCGAGTGGGTGGAGTCTTGTTTACCAAGCAAGATATGCCACAGGCTTACCAACAGGTAGTCCTGAAGACTTGCAGGCTGTGATCACTGTCAATACTCATAAGAGACTCTATAGGTATACCTGCTTACTGTTAGGGATTTCCTCTGCTTGAACTATATTTCAAAGAGTCATGGAAGAGTTATTTGGTTGGATTGCACAATGTCAGGGTATACCTAGACAATGTTCTTATGACAGAAGAGACAAAAGTGGACCATCTACGGAACTTAGAACACTCCTACAAAGGTTAAAGGAAGTGGGATTGTGACTCAAGTGCTCAAAGTGCGTTTTCATGGCTAAGGAGGTGGTTTATTTAAGACCTCGTGTTTTGAGAAAAGAACTGCAACTACTGGAAGAGAAGGTTAAAGACATCAAAAAAGCTCCAGTTCTAAAAATTGTGAGCGAGCTCAAGGCAGACGTCCAGAGTGACACTGGGGTAATGATCAGGAGATCACCTTCAAAGAAACCAAAGGGCTTCTGAAGTCAGCCACACTCCTACTGCATTTTGACCCCAAGTGTGACCTGTTACTTACTTGTGCTGCTTCACTCTATGGTGCGGGCGCTGTACTTTCACACTGAATGGAATATAGGACTGACAGGCCACTCTGCTATGCCTCACGTTCCTTATCGTCCGCAGAACAATGGTATCCCCAGTTAGATAACGAAAGATTGGATATTGTCTTTGCTGTCAAGAAGTTCCATCAATATCTCTATGGGTGACACTTCACTATAACAACTGACCACAAGCCACTTTTGGGACTTCCGGACGAAGTCAAAGCTATTTCTCCTATGGCCGCCATGCCTGCAATGTTGGGCATTATTGCTAATTGTCTACCAATATCAGCCGATCGATAAGCCGCGAGTGGCTCTGTTCTGCCCCAGGTCTCTCATTTAGTATAGCATGGGTGGCCCAAGTTGACAGTATCTTTGGACACACATCCGTATTTTCACAGGGGTTGTGAACTAAGTCTCCGAAGCAGAGTTCTCCTCCGGGGATCATGAGTTATAATTAGGGTGACCAGACAGCAAATGTGAAAAATCAGAACAGGGGGTTGGGGGTAACAGGAGCCTATATAAGAAAAAGACCCAAAAATTGGGACTGTCCCTATAAAATTGGGACATCTGGTCACCCTAGTTATAATACATTCTCAGGCAGGAAGGTTAATCCTGGAGAAACTGCACAGAACACACTCTGGGATGACCCGAATGAAAACTTTAACCAGAAGTTATGTCCGGAGGCCAAGTCTAGATAGGGAGATGGAGTAAGTAGTACTGCGCCATGCCACATGTCAACAGTTAAGAAAATTCCTTCCAGTAGCAGACCTATCACCAAGGGAATAGCCAGGAAGGCCTTAGATCAGACAACACATCAACTATGTTGGTCCCTTCCTTGGGTCAATGTTCCTTGTTGTGGTGGATGCACATTCTAAATGGATGGAAGTCATTCCAGTCAGAGTAGCTACCTCATCTATAACAACTGAGGAGCTTTGTTTCTTGTTTAGCACACCGAGGTCTCTGACAATGCTAATGTCTTTACCAGTGAGGAATTCCAGGCCTTCTTGAGGGCTAATGAGATCAAACAGAGAACATCTGCTTCCTACCACCCATCCACACATGGGCTGGTAGAGAGTGCTGTTCAGTCCTTTAAGAATGGACTCAGGAAGGTTACGGAGGGGTCGCTGCAGATCAGACTGTCTTGGTTCTTGTGTAATTATAGAACAACCTCACATGCTACAACAGGGGTATTGCCTGTGGAACTACTGATGAGGCAGCGGATACATACCCGCTGGAGTTTCTTGAAACCTCGTCTGGAGAAACAAGTGCATCAACATCAAGAAAATATGAAACACTATTGTGACCATCAACAGAGCACTTGCTTTGTGTCTCCTGGAGTACTCATTTGGGTTCACAGCTTTGTGGGAATGCCCAAGTGGTTGCCTGGAACAATTATAAAAGCTACAGGCCCACTTTCCTATCAGGTTGCTGTAAGAGATTTCCTGGTGAAACAGCACATAGATCATTCACTTGCCCGAGGTAGAGGTGAGGAACCTGAGTCAGGTTCACAGGATTCACTGTCTCCGCCTGGCGGTGATGGATCAGCGGATGCTACTGTTCCTGCGACAAACCCAAGTTCAGAGTCTGGGGAGGTAAAGTTTGCTCCTGTTGGAGCAGGTAATGGAATGGACCTCTTGAAGGATTCTCAGTCTCTTAGTACTGGGGTGCTTGTGGAGTTATTGCCAGTCCTGGTGATTTTCCTCTCAATGAACTTTGTTGAACTTTGAGGGGAAGGGATATTGTATCCTGGGGGCTTAGGATAGTCCCTAGACATATATTTGGAGTGTATATATATATATAGGAGTTTTGCCTGGTCCCTGGGGGCCATTTTGGAAGATAATAAAGAAGCAGTTGTTGAGAACAGACCTGGTGTGTTGTGCTCCCTACATACCTAAGCGGCTGTTACAAACCCCCACAGGAAGCTGGAGGCGGTATTAGGAGGATCCTCCAATGGATACAATGAAGGAGCGATTAGAGAGATAGAAGGAGCTTACACTTCAACTTAAACCTATTCTCACTCAATTTAAACCAAAATAAGCCTGTTGTAAACAGAAATAACAGTGTCCACACTGCCCTTTGCATGGCTGAACTAAATCGGTTTAAAATCACGCTTTAGATTAAACTGGTGCAACTTGTTCCTGTAGATAAGGCCAATATTTCTGGCTTTCATGGCCAAGAACCATTAATTCAAGTGACAGCAGACCAGTGTCCTTTTAAACTCTCCACTTCCTCCAAAATCTTTATTCCCCTTTAACAAATAAACCAGCATTTACATTATTAAGCCTTTTAATGGGTTGTTTTTCATCTTTCTGGCCACAGGATGATTTCAGAAGGTCTCTCAATCACTGAATCAATCTTAGATGCCACTGGATGTGCCCTGAGGCAAATACTTGCACCAATGAGCATCTTGATGTATCAACACTTCTTGAAGGTGACCTAGCAACTGATTTTCCACCACCCTGTAAAGCTGCCCGTGGAACTCGGCCAAATGATATTTCTAGCCAGATAATATTATTTCCTGAGTTTCAGTTAGTAATTTAATAAAGCCCAAATGACAATCCAAAGGCTGGATGAGAATTGTACATTTTAGCTCAGCTATGCTAGTCCTGGCCTTGGTCCAAATGCTGAATTTGTCTCACATACAGTAATTACTAGATAGATTTTGATCTTTTTCATATTCACTGTAAAGTTGGAAACAAAGATTTCTGAAGATCAACACCAGAAGATGAGAGTTCAAAATAAATCAGGGAAAGGAACGACATCAGTAGTTTTACTTCCAAATATTAGATTAAAACAAACTAGTGGGGGAATTGGCAAAAACGTTTAGATTAAAAATGTTTTTGTGTGTGTTTGGCTTTTTAAAAACATGAGTATTCGCCTAGAATGTGACCTAAAACAACAGCAGCAGTATTGCCAAACCCTACAGCTCCAAAACCATGAGTCAGGCCAAAAAATCGTGTGATCAGCTTAAGAATCGCAAGATTTTAAAAAATAATAAATTAGGAGTTCTTTTATTTTGTCTGCTGCTTTTGAGCCCTTAAGATTGACATTTCCCAAGCTTTTCCCCACAACCATGAGGGCTAGCAACTTTCTTTTTCTTTGAAATGAAAGCTGGGATTCCTCTGCAACAACAGGACAGGGGCTTTAAGACAGGCACCGAATATTGCAAGATCAGCAACAAAATTCTGAGAGTTGGCAACGCCGCAACAACGCTGTTACTAATGCTTGGGAACCAGAACTGAAACTGCTTAGAAGCTGCCGATAAGCTAAAGTGAAAGCAAAGCGCCTATGTGCACTATCCAAATGGAGTGAAATGCAAAAAAGGAAACTAACTGTTTAAATGCTGAGAAGGACGTTAGATGAGATCATTTCTTTTAGTCCTAGAAATGTTTGGACCAGACTGTGTCTCTGTGTGGAAACAAGAGCCTGAAGTTCCCGAGCTGAATGCCTCTGAATCCTTCTATCAGCTTTCTCAGTCTCCCCTCATCCACACACGAGAATGGGCGTCTGGCCCACCAAATATGAGTCTCTCATGCCTCTGCCCCAACTTGCTGAGTAAGAGCTGCCATGTTTTGAGGAGCTCCTTGAGTGACATTCAGTACAGGGCGGGGTTTTGTTATGGGGGATAACTCATTGGGGGAAAACTGGCTTTGTGCTCCCGCTCTGTTGTGCACCCTTCATTTTGGCTCCCCTGTCTCCCACATTATGCCTCCCCCTGCCGATTCGCTCCCCCATTCTCCTCGGTAACGTGCCCACAGTGAGAGACAGGGTCAGCTTCCCCCTCCTTATCCTCCCTGGCTGCTGGCTCGAACTCACTGCCAGCCAGTGGGAGGGGTGGGGGCTGGGAGTGGGGCAAAGGGAGGAGGAGACAAAGTCTGGCTGCCTATCTCCCCAGAAAGCATGGAGGAGGTCACGGGGTGAGTGAGTGAGTAGGGCTGAAGATGCCAGGGGCTGCTGGGTGGGTAAATGTGTGCGCGATGGTGGCCGGGAGTATTGCTGGATGCCGGGGCTGCAGGGCGGTGAGGGGGTGCCTTGGGACTGCAGTAGGCAGACCCGAAGTGCTGGAGCTGGGACTTCATCCCTGCCTTGCAGCATTGCACCCCGGTGGTCACAGCATGGTGCCTGCCAACTGGCCCTCAGTGGCCAGGAGGAGGGATTGTAGAGGATTCCCTGCGGCCGGCCTGCAGCTTGGATTAACACACAGCTTTCCAGTGGGGTTGTAGCGAAGCATGGCTGGGGGCTGCAGGCGTGCCCGCCACATGAGACGCGCGAGACTTGGCAACCTTACTGACAGCATGGCTACTTGCCCTGGAATGTCCCTTTAAGGAGGCTCCCCAGTGTGGAGGGAGCTCCACAGGAAAGTGAATACAGGCCTGGCATGACCTTTCCATTCCTTATGTCACTTGGCACTGGTATTGGGGCAGCGGAGGGGAAAGTGTGCCCTTTCCAAGCCCCCTACAGATCCTTCGCCCAATGGAGAGCCCTCCAAGGGAAGAGGGGCCTGGGTCATGGAGTGGGGAGAGGGAGATTTACGTACAGGGCTCTCCTCTGCGCAAGAGTCCTAAAGTCCTATGTTATTTTCAGTAATGGAGGTAAGTGAGAATTAAGGGGCAAATTTTTAAATGACCAAAAGGCACATAACCACACTCCTCCCACCGCAGGTCAGTGAGAACTGCGTGTTTCATGCCCACGCGTGCTTTTCAACATTTCCCCCAAATGTATTTGTATTGCATTTAATGTACCATCAAACTAAGGAACTTAACCCTGCAAACCTTCACTCCCCTGAACAATCCCTTAATCAGCTGTTCCACGGAAATAATCTGTGTAAGGCTTACTCGTGTGAATCCAGTTTGTAAGGTTAAGCTCTATGTGAATATAGAATAATAGCACTGATTCAGGTATAAACTACAATATAGCTGTAGACTCTCAACGGCTCCACAAGAATGTATTTCTCCAGGGTTAAATATTTCAAGGTCAACTAAGACAAGATTGAGTTTGACTAACTAAGGGCAAAACCAGAAATGAATATGCCTTTCCTGAGGCTATTCAGTTACAGTCAAGCAGAGCTGACTTCAGGACTTTTTCAGTCTTTCCTGGGACTCAGAGATCTAGATCAATCATGTGTATCTTATACCCTAGAGTAGAAGGACGTGACATCTCAATGACATGGCCACCGTAATACTGCTGTGTCGCTGACTTTCTTTGCATTTCTATTCTGTTTGGAGAGAACTCTATGTTCTCTTCCTCCACTTACCTGACTTTGCTTGCTTGATTCCAGCCAACATTATTTTTAAAGTTTCTATTTATAACATTCAGACAAATAAAATGAATTGTCACCTAAGCTGCCTCTTTGTAAAAGTAGCCCCCCAAAATATTACAGCACTAAAGATTTCTTATGCTAACCTTTGAAAACCTGGGTTGAATGATGATAAAACATTAAATAGGACAAACACTTATGTCCATATCATGCCAGTAATTTCCCAGCAGAAATCAATGGGGAGTTTGGCTTAAAACTGACGACACAATATGGCCATCAGTCAGCAATATGCCAACAGCAAGTTAAGTTCTAGTGGCTGGGCCATACTTTACTTTCCAGGGTGTCTTAGAAATAGACCACAAGGTACAATTAATTTCTCTGGACTTTTTGAAACTCACTGAGTAGGATGCTACTGTGTGGTATGGTGTGATAAGGTAGCGATGAGAGAAAGGGGCATATGGGCACAGAGGATTTATTTGCTAGAGTCACATATGAATAGACTCAAATGAAAAACTGATCCCAGAGAGGGAGCTGGAGAGTGTTCTTCTCCTGTCTGGCATTTGAGCACATCCTATCTGCCTTCATTTACATGGACCATTGGCAAGTAATCTCCACAATGGAGTTCAGAAATGGATGCTGATAATGTCCCTAAGGCTGAAGTCAGATTCTGGAGCTAAACAGTTTGAATGACCATATGTAAATGAACTGTTTCAAGCAGCTATATAAAGCTACTCCTTTCTGGTTATGCTTGTAAACAAAGATCATTTAATCAGACTCGCTTAAAATATTCAGATGAGGGGGAAATAATGATCTAAATCAGCGGATGACAGCTCTGATTAAAGTGTTTACTAATGACAAAATGGCTTCTCTGATAACAAAATTGGAATAAGAATGTATAACGCAGAATTGATTTGCTTAATTTCTAGCAGCAAGATCTCGTACTCTCCAGATTATTATATTTTTTGCTCTGTTGGCTTTGCTCAGCCTTTCAGAAATGTGTCACTAAAGAGGCACTTTGCTTACATTGCTGATGTTGATAAAAAGAAACGAGGGTAACACCCCCCCACCAACAGTTATAGTAAATGAAATGAAAAATCTTTCACACATTTTATTGAGCCAGAAATGAGTTCAAGAAGCATGACTAAAATATTGAACAACTCTGGGCCTTCAAAAGCACCATTAACATTTTTAGCTTGGCATCTTTTGTTTCCTAAAAACAAGTAGTCAAAGCTAGAGAGAAATGTCAGGAGATCAATAAAAAGTAATTAAGAAGAGTGTTTAATGTCCTTGAGAAGGGTTTGAAGGAAATCTAGCAGGGAAAAAAAAAAGATCAGCAAAGCTAAAAAATGGTAACAGTCAGTGTTTTCCATTTAAGGAAATAGTAACATATCATTTTTGCCCAAAATTGCAGTTAAAAGTATTTAAATTATTAAACAGAAGAAAACAAAAGAAATGGATTTAGAGATGAATTATTACCAAAAACCACTTGCTATTTTTCAACTAATAGTTCTTGCCTTCTGCATATCCTTTATTAATCTATTACCTCCATAGAACACTGTGTATTTGTCATCAATTCTCTTTTCGAATTAGGAGACAGAATTTTTTTTCTAATGTGAAGAATGATGATACTAATTCTCCAAAAGAGAAACTACTTGATAAATCCTTTCCTCTCCAGGCCTCTAGAGCATTGCATCCAACAGTGACTGGGACGATAAGGGTGTGGCTTTCCCTAAAGATAACAGGCCTTAGTTATTCCAGAAGTGATGGCTGATTTTGGAGGGCCAATTTGACACACCTTAAAGGATCTGATTTTCAGAAAATGCTAAGGACCCATACTCTGAAATCAGGCCCCCTATGACGTATCTGAAGGTAGCACCCAAAATGGAAGAACCCAAAATCATGCATCTTCTTTGAAAAGTTAGTCAGAGCACTGTAATCAGGGCCGGCTCCAGGCACCAGCTTACCAAGCAGGTGCCACTTCGGAGATGGGCGGCACGTCCAGCTGTTCGGCGGCAATTCGGCGGACGGTCCCTCACTCCTGCTCGGAGCAAAGGACCTCCTGCCGAATTGCCTCCGCGCGGCTTTTTTTGTTTGTTTGTTTGGCTGCTTGGGGCGGCCAAAACCCCGGAGCCGGCCCTGACTGTAATTTACAGTAATTTCCCTTGCTTCAGCGGAATTACCTCCAATCTGACTTCCAGTAACTGAGATCAGAATTTTGCCCGAAGTCAACAGCAGACACATTTTATAAATGAGCTAGAACAGGATGCTGTTCATGATCTTCCATCATTCACACATATTCTGTGTGATCAGGCGGAGGGTGGCACATCACAGAAATAAATCGAAGGGGATTATCACTTTGAGATACAGTAGGAAAAAGCAAGTCACAGAGATTTTATCCATGAGCTTTTTCTAGGTATGCAGAGTTGTTGTAGCTGTGTCAGTCCCAGGATATTAGAGACAAGGTCGGGGAGGTAATATCTTTTATTGGGCCAACTTCTGTTGGTGACAGAGACAAGCTTTCGAACTTACACAGAGCTTTTTCAAAGGAGCAACTAACAGCCCCCAAGACAGATTTACATTAGGACTAGCTGCCCACTGATGGCCTATCCACAGTCTCAGTGGGCCCTTCCTGAAGCACATAGACAATGGGGATTGCTTAACCCAGTGACTCAGCAGGGGATGTAGAACATGTGATCCCTGACTCCATGTTTGAGACAGTATCTTTCCAGGCCCATGGATTTTGGGGGGTATAAATTGGAGTCTGTGACTCGGGCCTCTCTCCTCCCCCATATACTCCCCAGTTCAAAGTCTTTTCTTCTTGTTGTCAAGTCTTGTTGACTTTGAACTGGGCAGATTGGTCCCAGACTGAGCAAAGAATTCAGCCTGTGTATTAAGAACTGTGAACTGCTTACAACGCCTAGTGGGGTGAGAAAAACTGCTTGATTCAAATCTTGCTTAGTCTGATAAAGGGTGGAATTTAGACTGCGATTTTATTTTTATTTCTTATCTAACCAACTTTGACCTTTATGCCTAACATTTATAATCACTTAAAATCTACCTTTCTGTAGTTAAGAAACTTATTTTAATGTTTTATCCTAACTGTGAGTTTGTCTAAAGTGCTTGGAGAATCTGCTCAGATTACAAAGGCTGGTGTATGTCCGCTATTCTTTGACGAAGTGGCAAACTAATTAATGAGTTTGCATTGTTCAAAAGAAGGTCTTGTGCAGTATAAAATGGGATATTTCTCGGGTGCTGGGGGGGATTTGCTGGTGTCTCCCTCTGTATAGTTCATGAGTGGCTTAGAGAGCATTCAAGCAACTTAGCTGGGTGTGTCCCTGCATGTTGTTGGTGGAGTGATCACAGCACCTGGAGGGGTTTGCTGCTTGTCACTAGCATAGTGTGGTAAGAGTTAGCCCACGGAGGAAAGTTACAGTGGATCCCATAGTTCCAGGTTGTACCCCAGAGATCTGGTCACAAGTGAGTAATCCTGCCCAATAATAAAGGCCCTGAGCTTGCAAGTGTGTGTCCACGTGGTTCTCAATGCAATAGCCAAACTCATCAGTCACTGTATCCTGTGCATGTTCTAGTGCACTTGGCCTTCTCTTTTAGACTGCAAACTCTTTGGTGTGGGGGCCTGTTTCTATCTTGATACAGAACACAGTGTTGGTGATAAACAACTAATAGATAAAATCATAATAGTTACAAATACAGCACGTTCACCCCTACAAATGTATCCCACTGTAAGTCTTTACAAACATTTGGGGGGCTATGGAGGGCTATGCTTTTAGCACCTCTAGCTTCATATACACAGTTTAATTCCTAATACCTGAAATTAAAGAGAATCCACCTTTTTTATTTTTCCACCCCAAAAATTAGGCCAATGGGCTTTCTGGATTATTAGTACAAAGTTAATTAGGAACAGGTGAGAGGGCCATATGAAGAGTAACTATCAAGCAATGAAAGGATAAAAGGTGTGGAAATTAGCTGTGCTAATTCCAGCCAACAAAGATATGAGAATGATGCTCAAGTAGGAAAACCTCTTTCATATTATGTGAAATAGTAAAATGGGTTTCAACACAAAAACAGGACAATCTACCTAAAGTTACAACTTGTTGTAATGAGGATGTATTGCATTCAAGTAGTGTCTGCACAAAGAGCTACGGACTGCAGGTGGAATTTTCAAAGGGCCGGGCACCCAACCCCTTCTGAAATTCCAGTCCTACAGGCTCCTTTGAAAAACCCAGTTTATAGGGGCACTATCATGAAAATCTGTGTAGAATCGGGGAACCATTCCCCGCATATTCCGAAACCAATGGCTATCAGCAATGTTACAGATAAATATTCTGACAGAAATCAACAGTGAACTTTCCCAGGGGAAATTTCCAGTCTATGGCCATTTAAAATGGAAATTTTCTATAGACTCCAGCTGCTTTGTGCTGTTCTCGCAATGCAAAGTCCCCATAAAACTGGCTTAACTGGCTGGTTAAATGATGTGTGTAGCTTGGTCCTTGCTTTTCTATACATTAAAATGTCACTGCTCAGTTATACCGCTCTGCTGAGCCACTTCTCCATTTGGCCCCACCTCTCTGACCGACAGCTTAATTCCACTGCTCTGCTAAACCACGCCTCCTCCTTCTGGCCCCTCCTCTCTCATTGACAATGTAATTTCATTGTTCTGCTAAGCCACACTTCCCTTTGGCCTGCCCCTCTCACTGAGAGCTAAATTCTAATGCTCTGCACACTCCCTTGTCCCCAGGCCCCTCTGAGGCAGCTCAGTTCTCTTTGCTCCACTCCTACTTTGTCTCTCAGCCACCTTCCCCTCTGACAGGTCGCTCATTACTCCTGTGCTGGATATCACTCATATTGTTCTTCTCTTGCAGGCAGGAAACATGATGCTTTTACTTGCCCAAATAACACTTCTATTTGCCCTGGACTTCTGGGTAATAGAGTTTTCCCAGCCTTAGCTGCTATACTTACTTCTTTTGAAAGAAATAAAAACCTTTCTCCAGCCATAAACTGCACAAATTAATCCAGATTATGATGCCTGACAAACTTCTTGTATTCATGTATTTCTCCACAAAAGGTCTTCACGGAACAATCTTCTTCTTTAGGTGCCCATATGTCCTTTGAGATCCTTTCTAAATTAATGTGGGGTGTCCCTTATATCTCTGCCTCAGGAAGATTCAGGTCTTTGATATGTGCAAGTCAATTAATTTTCTTCCTGTTCTTTCTTGGGACAACGTCTTTTCTTTGTGCACAATTATTTAAAATATACAATACAAGGAATATATATAAAAATGAAACTAAGGTTATGTCTATACTAGCACTTTTGTCGGTATAACTTATGTCACGCAGGGGTGTGGAAAAAAAACACCCCTAGGAGCGACACAAGTTACACCGACAGAAGCACCAATGTGGACAGACACTCTCCTGCCAACATAGCTACCACTGCTCATTGAAGGTGGTTTAATTATGTCGACAGGAGAGCTCTCTCCCGTTGGTATAGAGTGGCTACATGAGCAATCTTACAGTGGCACAGCTGAATGGTACAGCTGTGCAGATGTCAGACCGCTAGTGTAGACGTGGCCTAAGGATTAGGATCTTCCATTGTCTTTCATCTTGCAAAATGTGTTCAAAGTAGGCGCTAAATGCAACCACTGGAGTGAGTGAGTGAATGGGGGTAATTGCATAAGAAGCAGGGCGGTGGAGAATCAGGCCCTATATGAGTGAAGTGCTCTTTTAAAATTACTTTTTGATAAAATCAAGTATAAAAAAAACCCCATCAAGTCACATATCAAATCTAAAAAATAGAACATAGATCCTTCTCGGCCATGTGTGACATGATGTCTCTAAGTCTTTCTTTGATGCTTCCTAAGAAGCATTCTTCTGCCATAAAATCTTACAGCTGATATGAAATAAAGACTGGAGTACTCTAGGTACTTGTGTTCTGGAAGGCTAATGAGCCAGGAAAAGGAAAACGCTGTCTCTGCTCCATATACAGGCATCAAGACTACAAGAAGATCTTTAGATCCTTTATGTACTGTCTGGCCATTACATTTTTCCATTGGAGCATTTAAATTAAAATTTCTGAATGCAAGGTTTATTGCCCACTATATGCAACAGGTATCTTTTATTAAAGTGGAAGACCACACTTCAAGGTGCACTTTTTAAAACACATGATTACCAATCAGACATACCTAATTACAAAGTCTCTACCTTCACATCCCCCTACTCATGGTTAGGGATCAGTCCCTTTTCTCCTTAGAATCAGTGCACTATATGAAAAACGTTTGGTCAAGAATTAAGTAGTTGATGCGAACGTTGTAGAACCGAGGGCTGTCCTTAACACTGACTGAGCCAGAATATTTTTTTTCATTAAAATATAATTCTATGGCCTTACTTTTAAAGGTGCTGCTTCCATAGAAGTTGATGGGATTTGCTGGAGCTCAAAATCTCAGTTTAATTAATCTGCTGGAAACACTTCAAAAATTCTCAAAAAAAAAGGAGATTGAGGACTGGTCTACTCTTAAAACTTAGATTGACCTAGATATGTCACTCAGGGCTGTGAAAAATTGTGTGCCTTAAGTGCTGTAATTAGGTGGATCTAACCCCCGTTGTAGACACAGCTAGGTTGACGGAAGAATGCTTCTGCTGACCTAGTTACCGTTTCTTGGAGAGGTGCATTAACTTCATCGATGAAAAAAACCGTTCCGCTGATGTAGGAAGCGCCTACACAATGACGCTACGGCGGCACAGCTGTAGCGCCAGAGCTCTGCTACTGTAGCGGCTCTTGTGTAGACAAACCCTACACCAAGAATATCTCCCAACTCTGCTTGATGGAGGCTGCTTTCTGAGACTCCCCTGTGGTTCATGAGGCAGGGCATTCCGATAGCTTTCTGCTGTATGTGTCCAGATAATACCATTAACACATTTAAGGCTTACGTTTTCAAAGGTGGCCAAAGATTTTGGATGCCATACATTTTGGTCGCCTCATGTGAGACATTTCAAAGGGACCTGATTTTTAAAGGGTGCGTGCTCAGCATTTTCTGTGCTTTAAGTGCTACATGGAGCGGCATCTCCTCAGCTTTATGCTGTCCTTTTGAACTCTATGGTGTTTCAGATGTGCAGGGCTCCAGCGGAAGGCCATTTGTGTGAGGAAAGGGAGAGGATGTTACAGACGCAGCATTCAAGCTGTGATTGCAATCAGAAGTTTCTTCTAATTTTTTAATAGACTCTTCTACAAAACCCTCCTTATGGCTGAATGAGTCTAATTAAGATTAAATCAGATCAGGACTTGAAGACTGATATTGCAGAAAACACCGTGACAAAAGAGATCTTTGAACAGACTGTAGTCTGAAGGGAAGCCGACAATTTGCCTGCCACACTTACTACATGTGATTCTGCTAGAGCTTAAGGAGAACGTGACAGGGGAAAGGAGTACCAGACTCTCACCCCTTTAAATAGCAGGGACAGATGCAACAACACATTTCCCCCCCTTGCCTCCACATTTTCTCTTTGGAGACATCCTAAGTGCTAAATAAACAAGGAGGAGGAGGAGGAAAGGATATAGAAATTAGGCCTCTTTTAAGTGTAGATAAGCAACTAGCCCAATCACTCAGCAAAAATGAAAAGCAAACATCTTTGTCCATAGTGGGCTCTGATGTATCATATGGAGAAAATATATGTCCAACCCTGCCCCCAACCCTTGGGGAAATCAACCCTGCCCCCAACCTTTGGGGAAATCAATGGTAGGGGCTCCAGGAGCACAGGCAGCAGCATCTTCTGGGTAAGAGTGGGGGTATCCTGTCTTGTTCCCCTTACACCATCCCCCGGGCCAGCAGTCAACATGCGAAAAGACCCAAAAGAAAGGACACACAAACATTTTTCTCACAGGAAATTCAAATATGTTGAGAGCTTCCTTACCGTGGGGTGTGAGAGTCTGGAACCTCAGTCACTGCCTTCAGCACTTTGACAATAAAAATGAGGGGGCTGCCAATTTGTGTGGGTAACTTTGGGACTAAAATGAGGGCCATCCGTAAGGTGCACTCTGGGAAGGTGAGGGCTAGTGATCAAGATCAATAACAGCAAGAGTGGCTGCTTGAGAAGGAGAGGCTTTTAAAATCATCTACCCTTCAGATGTCAGCTCCAGGAGGATGGGTCAACGGTGAAGGCCTCAGAGAAGCAGCAGCTTTAATCAGCTTTGTCTGGGATTTTTAAAGTAGCCTCAAGAAAGTTAGGTGCCCAACTTCAATGGCAGCTAGCTCCCTCAGGCTCCTGACTTTAATTTTATGTAAAATGACTGAAGTCATGGTGCCTGAAATGAAATCTTTTCTTCTCCCTAAGACTGTAATCAACCTGATTCTGCTGCCGGTGAACATCAGCTACCACTCTGCACTCTCATTCCCTCAGCCTGTCAAGGACAGGCAAGGAACAGCAAAGCATTGAAACACCTGGACAACAACCTCAGCTAATGGTAGACAGATTACAGGATACAGTGTGAATGTGAAAATATGGGCTAGGGTCTTATGAGAGTAATTGAAGCAAAATAATTTTGTAGCAACTCTTAGTCACTGTTTGATTTTTTTCCCCCCAGGACAAGCTGGAGCAATTTAAAAAGCTATATATATATATATATATATAGCTCTTGTAGCCTTTTTGCTACAAAAACAAATGGTAGTGCCTCTGGGTGTGAATTCTGTAACTGATCTGTTGTGTCACAAACCGGTACTGGAGATTTGACTGTCCTCTTAATTCTGCTGAGTGCCTGAGGCATAGCGTCTCTCCTCCAGCATATGGACGTGTCTGTATGATGACAGGTTTTTGTTGTTGTTGTTACAAGAGCACAGCTACATTAACGCATGCACGCACCAATAAATCTTAACGAGGATGAGTGCCACAAATCTGCATTGACTGGCATTAACTGCGTGTCATCCCCACCAGAAGAAAGGACAGATTACTAATTTCATTGAGGATGCTTCCTATGGCTTTTACTGGCCATCTGCAGATGTACTGAGAGAAGAAACAAATGCACTGAGTTTGCTGTGCAGTTAACTGCTTGCAAATGAGAAGACTTGTGTGTCCCTGTCTCATCCACCACTGACCCTGCTGTCCCATTATGTTCTACGGCATCTAGCCTGTTTACATCAGAAAATTAGGTCTAATAAGATAGAAAACATCCTGCATCTATAATGACCTTCACGTCATGTTTATTTTCCTCTCTTAGTCTCTTTACTTGACTTATCCAGATCAGATGTTTCCCATAAAGCTTATGGTCACATCAGAGCCCCCAGTTTGATCTGAAAAACCCATTAAAAACCACGAGCAAGAACAGCTTGGTATTAAGTGAAAAGAAATCTCCTCTTTTCTGATTCTCCAGCATACACAGAATGAGCCAATTTTAATGGGAGTTACATTAGAGGTAAGCTTGGCCCAAGGGTCTTAAAATGAGTAAAAAGAACAATTTAAAAAATCTGAGGCCAAGATTTGCAAATCTATGTGCCTAAAGTCAGGTTTCTAAATCCATAATAAAGCATCTACATAAAGGTGGCCTCATTTACCAAGTGTGAACAGCTGCCATTCCCATTAGCTTCCATGGGAGCTGCAGGCTTTTTTATTTAGATATCTCAGTAAGGAGTTAGGTGCTTGACTTTAGTTTTAAAATTCTGGCCAAAATTGTTTGCAAATGAAAATGTAAATGTGTCCTTCCACTGCCCTGCTAAATTCATCATCAGCTAACGGGCGCAAATCTGCTCATTTTGTCACTCTGGGCCAGGATATACTCTTCTAGAGAGAATCAGAAAAGATTCCTGCAGAGAAGATTTGCATAATGATAAGAGAGAACCATAATTGAAAGTGCAGCTGTTCTTGGAGCAGGGAGTGTAAAACTGGTGTTGCTGGGTTCTACAGTTATTGTCTCTCAGTTATGCCCAGATCAAAACTGATTGGTTTACAAGATATTTGTCTAACTGCCAGTCCTTCAAACTCACATTTAGAGTCTGAGGCCTTGTCTACACTACAAATGTTTTGCCGGTATAGCTATACTGGGAGAATCCCAAGTCAGCTTATGTCAACAGGAGCTGGCATAGTAACACTACTTCCCAGAACAACATTAGCTAAGTTGACAGAAGCACTCTTCTGTTGGCGTAGTTGCATCTATAATGCGGGTTTTGCTGGCATAGCTACGTCACTAGGGGCTGTGGTTTTCTCATACCCCTGACCGACACAGCTGTACCAACAAAACATTATAGTGTAGGTCTAGGCTGAAAGTCAAGGCAGGTTCACCACTATTAATTCAAATCCTGCAATCTGGTTTTAGTTAACAATTCTGTTCATGCATCAGCCAAAATCCAGCTCACTCTTCCATATCTGTGTTGGCTCCTTAGCATTAACAAGGGGTAAAAGCAACAAAATCTTACGTTAATCAGCAGAGTGAGCCGATGTGGCTGAAAGCACATAGGAAGACACAGCTGAGGAAGACTGCCACTTTGCAGAGCAGAATCACATGTTAAGTGACTTCAGGATTTGTCTCTTGGAAATGTGGTTCTGCTGAGACGTGATTCTGTAAAAATTGGCTTTGTGGCAGTCCGCCGCGGGTCTCAGCGACTTCCATCTACTCTTTGTTCTGTTTACAAGTGACGGGATAGTTTGCCTGATCACCAACCCTACTATCACATGCTTCTCTCCGTTGTCCTGCTTTGTAGGTTGGTCGCTAAATGTTGCCCCAACTGTAATTTTAAGATGGCCGTTCTGGCCATTCCCCAGTTCAGTAACACATTGTAATAGTCTAGCCTGAAGGTGGCAGAAGCCTGCATCATCGTGGCACATCTTCATCTGCCACGAAAGGATGCAGAGTCCTGGATGGCTGTAGGTGGAAAAAGGCAATTTGCCCCTTGTTGCTCTAAGACTCTCAGGCTGCACACCACCTTGATAACTCAGGGGGAAGATGCAGTCAGTAGATCCTCAGTTATGTGTATTTTCTTCTGCCCACCATTATCATCTCTGCTTTCCCTGGATCGAGCCAGAGCAGTCTGCTTTCTAGCTATGTCTCTATTTTGGCCTATATCTATATTTGTATGACGATATTATCTGTCCAGATTCTGCCACCCTTAGTCACGATGTGTAGTGCCCTTATTCACCAAGTAACTCCAGTGGAAAAAAATCAGGACTTTTCAGTGCATCACTTTGCAAACTTAACACGCTTGTAACAATCTTTTTGCATGGAAGTTCTTTCAATCTAATATGCGACACCTGAATACCGTCTAACGGAGCCGGTTCCCTATTCTCCTAATTCCTCTGTCTCATGAAGACCAATGGCTGCCCTTCCATCTTGTTTATGAAAAATCTGTAATAATTTTATTTCATCAGATCCATATACAAGTGTAGTTTGATCTTGCAGAACATTTCTAGGAACACAGGAATCGCCATCCTGGATCAGACCAAAGGACCATCTCGCCCAACATCCTGTCTCTGACAATGGTCAGCATCAGCTGCTACAGAGGAAGATGTAAAAACCCTACCGTAGGGAGATGTGGGATAATCTGCCTCATACATTCGGTCTCATCTTGATCTAACAGTTAGATATTGGCTTAAGTCCTGAAGCATGAGGTTTAATATCCTTCCAATATTTCTGTTGTCGTTAGTTATGATAACTCTGTATGTTCTTGTCATCCATATAAATGTCCAATCTCTTTTTGAATCTTGTTAAATTCTTGGCCTCAATAACTTCCTGTGGCAAGGAGTTCCACAGTTTAATTATGTATGGTTGGAAAAAGTATTTCTTTGCATTGGCTTTGATTTTCCCACCTTTTAATTTCATTCAATGACCCCTTGTTCTTGTGTTAAGAGGCAGAGGCTCCTGACCTACCTATTTAGAACATTCATTATATTATATACTTTTATCATGTCCACTTGTATTTGTATCCTTTCTAAGGTAACAATCCCAATCTTTTCAATCTCTCTTCATATGAGAGTTTTTCCAGCCTTTTATCATTTTTGTCATTTGTCCCTGAATTCCTTCCAGTCCTACAATATCTTTTTTGAGATGAGGAACCAGTACTGAGTGCAGCATTCCAGAGGAGACCTCCCCAGTCATTTATATAAATGAACTGTAATATTTTCCATATTATTCACCATCCCCATTCTTTATGCATCTTAACCTCTAGTTTGCATTTTTGACCACAGCTGCTCATTAAGCAGAAGACTTCATTGAGTTGTCTACAATGATACGCAGTTCCTTTCCTTGAGCTTTCTCAATGTGACTAAAGAACCACACTCTCAAGTGAGAACAAACAACTATTTTTGCTTTCCTGGTGACAATTCCTGAGTTTAACAGAACATCATGGACAAATGATATTTTTTTAAAAAGTCACATCTATCCTGTAGGGGGCGCAGAAGAGCACCATACCATTGGCAGCTCCTGGAGCCAGACTGCATGTGAAGGAGACATAGAAAGAATTCAAATCTCCAAGATCAGTAGGGGGAGCGCACACCAGAATGGCAACTGCTACACTGGCCTTAGTCTCCCTGTCGATGTGGCATGTCTTCTTTGGGTTTTCCAACTGGCAAGCCCTATGGCTTCCTGCTCCCTGGGATGCTGCCTGCCTGCTGGTGTGTGCTGGAGGTGGGGATGGGCGGGGGGAAGAGAAGGGAAGGGCTCTCTGGACTCGTCTTTATTTATATTATGGTAGTCCCAGTTGCCCCCAATTCAGATCAGGAACCCACTGTACAAACACATAGTCAGAGACTGTGCCTACCCCAAAGAGCTTATGATCAAAATAGACAGAGACAGACAGACAAAGGGTGAGAGGGGTCACATAGGCCTAAGGTCACATAGCAGATTAGTGGCAATTGCCCTGTCTTATGCTTCTGTGTATGGGGAGCTAGACTCCGGCCCTATCTAAAATATAAACCGTTGGGGTAATTAGACCGTTCCCTGTATCGAACCCAACAAACCAAATAAAAAGAAATGAAACCACCAAAAACCTTGTGATCCATTTCCCTTTGTCAAGCCCCTACTCTACTGCTCCCCCTGTTATTTTTTGCACTGTTTATTACTCTCCAGTTGGTTAATATGAAGCATAAGAAGCAATTCCACTCCACATCTGTATTCTTACAAATGTATGCAGATATATTCACTCAAGAGACAACGATACTTTGACTGACCCAGTTTAACCAAAGTTTAACTTTCAACAAGGAAATAAGACATGCTTTTAATCCAAACATTTCAAGAAGAAAACATGAGAAAACCAAAGATGAAAGCCATCTAGTCACCCTTGAAAGACATAACATAGTTGAGAGTATCTTTTTTAAGGGGGAGAGGGATGGGAAGGAACTCCACTTTCAGCCCCGCCTTCAAGTATTAGGAGTATGTAGTATCAGGAGTCTTTAATCCTACAGCTGTTCCAAAATATAAATATCGGCAGCTCTTTTCCCTATCATTTTCTTATCGACACTATCTGGTGTAAGAAGGGCTACTGGACAAAGACATATTGCACATGCTTTAGTGAACTTCCTAACTGGCGTGACAATTTCCCAGTAATCCATCCCATGTTGTTGATTCACACGTGACGTTAAATGAAGAAGCGACTCTCCATTTTCCGCATTGATTTTTCTGATTTATTTTCAACGTCATTCCTCATTTCAGGATGAAAAGTTTCCGGTATCCACATCATCCTCTCTCTGAGTTTGTCTGCCGATTGTTTTGCCATTCAGTAGCAACTGCAGATAGTCCGATAGGCTGAGAAAATGGGAATGGCAGGCAGAGAAGGTTCGTTCAGATTCGAGGGGTGGGAAGATTAAATAAAAGGCCTTCACAAAACAAACAGATAGATTTTCTAAAGATCTCTGGGCCAGATATTTAAGTATTCAGCATCTACAACTGGGTGCGGGTTTTCAAAAGAGCTCAGCTCCCATTTATGTACCTAAATAAGAGCCAGTGTTTATAAAGTATTCGGCACATACTAGCTCCCGGTGCGGCGCTTAGGGCCAGATCTTCAAAAGAGCCCAGCACCCAACATGCTGAATTCTTTTGAAAACCTGGTCAGTTGTTTCAGCACCTAAGTAGGCACTGAGCTCTTTGGAGGCTTGGGCTCAGACTGAAAGTGCTGAGCAAGTTTCAGACGTGCTTGCTGGGCCGAGCCTTGAATGGAAGGTTGGAGATTTTTTCATTGTCAGGGCGTTTGAGTGGTATTTCAGGCAGCCAAAGCATATTGCTTCGAATATCGGGGGTTATAACTAGGGTTACGTCTACACTACAGAAAATCCTTTAGAAAGTAAGTGACTAGCATGTCTGATTTGGTTGGGCAGGAAAAATATTAGAGCTTGAAAAATAAAAAGGTATACTGATAACTCTACCCTCCCTTCCACTACATTCAATCACAGTTACCAGCTGATCCTTACATTTTCTTCAATTCATCTCGCTAATCAGTCGTTTCTGTAATTCACAGTCATTTAATCTCTACACATTTGGCCTAATTCTACAATAGGTCAGGCTCTTCAGATTATGTCATTAATGATGACTCTTGTGTAATAGCATAGAATATCAGGGTTGGAAGGGACCTCAGGAGATCATCCAGTCCAACCCCCTGCTCAAAGCAGGGCCAATTTTTGCCCCAGATCCCTAAATGGCCCCCTCAAGGATTGAACTCACAACCCTGGTTTAGTAGGCCAATGCACAAACCACTGAGCTGGTGGAGCTCATCCACTTACTTGGTCTCTATAGACTGATGACTCAAATCTACCCTCCTCATTGGTCCGGCCTCTTCTGGGCTTTCTGGTATGTCTGAATCTTCATGTGTTCTTCTAAGTCTTCATCCCTCACCTTAACTCCATCATCCCATTACTGTGATCTTAACTGGCTGTCTATCCATGCTGTGAACACCCTACCTCCCCTGCCTACAGCGGGAGTAGAGTAAAAAAACCGATACTTTGACCTGGGGCGCTGGACCAATTTTTATAGTGGGGGTGCTGAGAGCCCTTGAACCAAACTGTAAACTTTGTATATAATGGAAACCACTTCCAGCCAGGGGGTGCTGCAGCAGCATTAGTTCCAGGACCTATGACTTCGACACAAATACCCTTGGCTTTTGTGAACGTCTTCAGAAACAGACCACAGGTTTTGAGGGAGGAAGGGGGGCCCAAACTTCTGTCTGCTTAGCACAATTGCCACTGCTCTTATCCTGAGAAGGATGATCCCATGGAAACACCTTGCATTGAAAACTGCAGGCCCGTCTCCATATTGCACATGGAAAGAATGGTTTGGTCCAGCAAACAGAAAGTTATAAAGGTTCTTAATACTGCCTTGTTCAGCCTTCAGATACACGTTGATAGATCCCACTCAAGTCATCAGAACTGTGTGAACATTTGAGGACAGAAATGTGGGAATTTCTCTGTGAGAGGGGATGGCCTAACTCTAATATTGTTGCTAATAATTTCGGATACACCAAAACTTGATTTTTCACCAAGGTGTTTGATTGATTTACTCTTGAATCCACATTTACTTAGGAATACAGGAACTGACAGGCTGGATCAGACCCAAGATCCATCTAGACCTGTATCCTGTCTTCTGCAGTGGGCCAACAGCAGATGCTTCAGAGGAAGGTGCAGGGAACTCTGTTAATGCCCAGTGATGGAATAAACTGCCCCCAGAGAAATTTTCTTACTAGAGTTTGATTGATGCCCTGAAGCTTGAGGGTTTATATTTCTTCCAAAACCTCTCATTTATTGTTAAGTCTTAACTATTATAACTCCTCTGGATATTGTTACCGTCCATGTAATAGCTAATCCTTTATTGAATTCTCCTAAACTATTGGCTTCAATAATACCCTTTGGCAGGGAGTTCTATAAGCTAATTGTGCATTGCGTGAAACAGTATTTCCATGTATTAGGGGTTTTTAAGGGGGGGGAGTGTCTTAATATAAATCCTTTTGCTATTTTAGCTCCTCTCCAATTTTCCTGTTTTAAGCACTAGACAGATCTCCAACTCAGAACTGCAGCAGAAGGCATGGGCCTATATTTTAAGCATAATGGGTGCCAACAATTCAAATGCTTTTAACATGGGGATAAAGTGTTGCCTAATGGTTCATTTCTAAAGCACCTGTGAAATTTCAACATTTGAATGCAGGGAAAAACTGAGTGCAAAAGATAGATTTCTGGGCTTTCATCTCAGCTTGGAACAGAATCTGGGCTGCTTATTATTCTGGGCCTGTTTGAAAACACGCTTGTTACGGATGCCTTAACCCAATCATTTATTTCATTTGTTTAAATCATGTATTGATTGTTCTATAAGGGACCTACGATCCTCAGGGCCAGATTCATTAGAGCTAGCACCGACAGGTGTGAAATACACCTTTAGATGCCAGTCTTCCCCTTGTGCTCCAGGGGAATTTGTTCCAAGAGAAGACAGATGGTGGTACCATCACAACCTATTTGGGGGGATTTTTTGATAGGGCAAAGCATCGTTAAATTAAGAGCAGATCTTTACATGAACCCACCAGGGAAAGGCTGAACTACCAGTCCCCCGTTGCCTTTTCCAGATGCCTACTTTTTAGGTGGTGCTGGCCCTCTTATCCCACAGAGAAAAGGGGAAGTTGAAATTATTTTCTTCTGTTGCAACCTCCCACTATGCAGACTGAAAGTCAAGCAGACGGGTTACCGCTGGCCAACACCAGCATAATCTCAGGCTTCTGGAATGCCTCACCCGAGTTCTAACCAGGAAAAAATAAACCCAAATCTTGTAATACAAAATAATCTGGGGGAACTGGAAGAAATGGTACAAGGCAGGGCGCAATCCCCCCTCCAAAAAACCAAACCAGCTTCCAGAATATTATGAGAGGTGACAGGAATGAATTTACACAGATGTGAACCACAACATGGACATGTTCCTGACTGTTGGTTAAACAGAAATCAGAGGTTTCCCTTCACACCTTTTGTAGCAGTCATTCCAAAATATGACTTAAAATTGCAATATTGTGTTACACCTAACAACTACTTTGCTCCCTGTTTCGGTAACTGGATGCGTGCCAAAGACTGTATTTCATAAGAGGTTGTCTTCTTTATCTTCTAGGAAAACAGATTTGACTCTTGCAACCACATTAATCACTAACCAAAGCAAGCTGTTTAGCTAATCAGAATCTGGGGTCTTACAACTGCTCTAATTTAATGATTCAATTTCTCTGCCATCATGGGCATACAGGGCCCTTCAATCACTGTCACCTACTGAACTGGAGGAAGTGAAACAGTTTCATTTTTAATGACTACTTAATTAAAGGCAGAGTAGCAACGGCATGGCAATTCCATTCATGCGCAGCCACATCACTCAGGGGTCTAGGAGTACCTTGGTACAGAGAGATCTCACAAACCTGGGTGACTGGGCATCAAAATGGCAGATGAAATTCAACACCGATCAGTGCAAAGGAATGCACATTGGAAAACATAATCCCAATGATACATGTACAATAATGGGGTCTAAACTAGCGGTCACCACCCAAGGGACAGATCTTGGAGTGCGCGCAGACAGTGATGACTCTGAAAACTTCTGCACAACGTGCAGCGGCGGTCAAAAAGGCTCACAGTATGTTAGGAACTATCAGGAAAAGGATAGAAAATAAGACAGAAAATATCATAATGCCACTGTATAAATCTGTGGTACGCCCACACCTTGAATATTGCGTCCAGTTCTGGTTGCTCCATCTCAGAAAAGATATAGTGGAATTGGAAAAGGTTCAGAGAAGGGCAATAGAGAGGATGAAGAATATGGAACAGCTTCTATACAAGGAGAGAGAGAATAAGAAGATTACGGCTGTTCAGTTTAGGAAAGAGATATTACCTCACCCATCTTGTATCCCTGTATAGTAAAGTATTATTTACCCTTTCACACAACACAAAACCCAGGGTCACCTGATGTTTAATACAAACAAGATGAATTTTTCACATAATGCACAACTAACCTGTGCAACTCACTACCATAAGATATTATGAAGGACAAAAGCATAATTGGGTTAAAAAAAGAACTAGATAAGTTCATGGAGTATCAGTCCATCAATGGCTATTAGCCAAGATGGTCGGGGACGCAACCCCATGGTCAAGGTGACCCTAAAGCTTTGACTATCAGAAGCCGGGAGTGGAAGAAAGGGGTAGGTCATTCCATAATTGCCTTGTTTTGTACATTCCCCCTGAAACTCTGGTATGCGTCATGGTTGGAGACAGGCTACTGGGCATGATGGACTGTGGGCCTGACCCTATATGGCAGCTCATATGTTTGAAAGAGAGAAGCTCACTGAAATAAACAGGGATTGCTGGAATACGCATCCAAGATCATGAACCTTATCTTGAGATGTCTGAGAGCATTCTGAGTACTGAGTAATGTTGGCTCCCGCTGCCTCCAGGAGGTTACCACCACCACCTCGCAGGATTGAGCTCTTAGAGAAGGACTAGAATACCAGGGCAGACTTTAAAACACATTGCACTTAAATAGAACACACTGAACTTTGCGTTTGCCATCACAGTTTTCCTTAGCATGTGTTGCTAGACCTTAAGTATCATTGCAGTTCCCATCCACTCAGCTGAACTGACCCCCAGTAAACTTCTAATGCTGAACTTCTGACATCCCACTCACTGCCATGGCAACAGTCTCCGATAGCATAAACAGGTCTATGACTTTGCGACAAGATCGAACAAAAGATCTGCATGAATTTCTCAGAGACCGGGTGTTACTAAGCAGTAAAAATAAAAACAATGCAAACAAGTGTAAGTGGAGAAGGTGTGACGAAGAAAGCTCTTGTTCAGATCCTTAATCATATTTAATGACCACCAGGATACTACAAACTACAAGAAAGGCAATTTGACTTTTTTGCAACTCTTCTTTTTTCAAATGTATTCCTGTATGAAATTCCTGTTCTCCCTTTAGCAGAGAACAAACTGAATCCATACATTCCCCCTTAAAAAGCCTATCAAGCTCTGTGCCTTTCAGTGCACTGTAGTGTTTTAATGTTTACTTGATGTAGTATATTTGGTTCTTCATTTGTTTAGAGGAAGACCTTGGTTCTCAGAAGGAACATCTTGCTCCATACACTGCAGTCTAGCTTTCTTTAGCCAAGGAATGTCACCTCTCCTAAGCCCCAATCCTGCAAGCAACTCTGGGTGAGTTGGTTCCAGTATGTAAACAGAGCCCCATTGATTGCACCTGTGGAGAGTTGCTTACAGGATCAAGGCTTTAAATTGGCCACTGAGATCACTGAAGAAAAATTGGAGGCATTCTCCCATCCCAACGCAGGCTGAGTGAGATGTCTCAATAACGTTCCCAGACACTACGAGCCTAAAGAACAAGAAACAAAAAGATAGCAAAGTATCCCTTAATCACAACCAACCTCCCAAACATCTCCTTGCTGCATCAGAAACTGTAAGTTAAGAGAAGAAACACTAATCATTCCTCTGTTGAGACCAGCCATATTGAAAACACTTGCATTTTATTGCATCTCTCAACCTAAAATACATACAAAGGATCTCCTGTATGGAGAATTAAAGGCCACTGGATTGACCAAGGTTCAGGTCCAAGGATGTTTGCAAGAGGGTCTAGAATACTTTCAATGTTGACACCGCAAGCTGGGAAGATGCGGCTAGCGACAGTTCACAGTGGAGAGCTGTGCTGTACCAAAGAGGCTGAAGAGAGGGGGATGAGCGAGATGGGAAAGCGAAGCAGGAGAAGAAGAAAGCACAGCCAGCCTCAAGCGCTAACAGTGGGTCAGCTTCATCGTCTGGCCCCACACCTCATGCCTGCATCATCTGTGGCAAAGACTGTTGCTCTATGACTGGACTTTTTAGCCACTCGCGCTGCTACAGCGTGTCACACAGTAACAGAACGGTTTTGGTGCTTACATCATCATCTTTCAAGATTGATGCCTGCCATATTAACATTATGTGTACACACACACACACACACACACACACACACACACACACACACACACACACACACTGAACTTTGGCCCCAAATTAATTACAAACACTGTCCTCAGTGATCTCAATTCTTATTGTCTCTCCCATGTTACAGTTCTTTTTTGAACTCCTTACAAAAAATGCAGTTACACTTGGAGGGGGGAAAAAGTGCTTTCCTGATGTGCTTCATTGTTTACAATTACTGTTGTCTTTACTGCACCAATGCTGAACAGATTGTCTTGCACACAAAGGAACCATTTTCAGCACTAAAGAGATTGCCTTTGGCGAATCACCGAACAAAGGCAGTATGCAGATGCTATTCCAAGTAACCTAATGGAAAAATATTGCAAACTATTTATCAGAGCAGTAGCCTGTGTTACTTTGCAAGGGACATCCCCGTACTTGACAATAGTGGGGCTTCAATCTCCGTTGTCTGGGAGATTACTGGTCAGAAGTGAGTGTATGAAGATACAAAGTGGGCAACTTGTAAATTATTCTTGGCCAATCCAATCTTTTTTTTGTCTCTGAGGGCAGGTCTACATTCTGGGGCTAAGCTGACATAAGTTATGCAACTCCAGCTACGTGAATAATGTAGCTGGAGTTGAAGTACCTTAGGTCGACTTACTGCGATGTCTACACCGTGCTGGGTCGACGGGAGAAACTCTCCCATCGACTTACCTTAAGCTTCTCGCTCCGGTGGAGTACCGGGGTCAATGGGAGAGCGATCGGCGATTGATTTAGCGGGTCTAGTGAACCCCCGGTGGATCGATTGCCGCGCGCCGATCCCCCAGTAAGTAGAGACAAGCCCTGAGAGACAGATCACATGCACAAAAATTCTGTAAGCTTAGCTGAGTTGGAGGCATATTCAGCCCTTGTAGGAGGGGAAGGCGGGAGTGGCTTGCATCACTCAACCATTACCCCCGGGGATTCAGAAATGGCATTGGCACACATTCTGAGGGAATTCTAATCAGAGGTTCTTCACTGTATGATTGGTGCTGACATGCAGGGGAGTAGCAGATGAGATGGGTGGGTTCCATGAACTGAGTGACAGTTACAGAGGGCACCTTCCTCACTGCAAGGAAAACACCCAGATAAAAATGGGTACTAAGAGGAAGAGGGATGCACACGGCTACATTTTCTAAAGCATTGGCTCTGAAAGTATGGCGCATGGGTACTCACGGTGGGTGGCCAGACACAGGACGTTGGCTCTTCCTCCTTATTATCAGCTGTGAGACTGCATTAAAGGACAGCTCAAAATACATGACACACTTCCCTAATATGACTGTTCTATGGGCATGCCAACACTGAATCATGGTTCTTTAGACAGACCCAAGCTAGTGTGAATATGGCTAGGTGCTGGAGAAGTGAAGCTATGGCAGTGTGGGCTGGAAGCCCGTGTGACTCTGGGTAATTACTCGGATAGTTAGCCTGTGCTGGAGCTTGCCCTGCTGTGGCTTCACTGCTCCAGTACCCGAGCTAGCTAGATTATAGACAGCTCAGGTGTGTCTACATGAGACGCAACCACACCCCGTGATTGCTGTGTAGACATATCCTATGTGAACAACTGCTGCAGGTGCTATGGGGAGGGGATGGGAGACGATAGGTGTAGAGGACGTCACTCAGCAGTCTAGTCTCAAGATGACAAAGACGTGAATGACAGTAGCAATATCTGCAGAGACGCTGAAGACCAGCTGGCCAGATGTAGATGAAGAAATGCCTGTTTGGCTATTGCTGCTATTGGATGAGTCACACGTGGCAGACACACTCTCTGAACGAGGGGGCAGCCATCATCCTTGTCCACTCTTTTGAGTACTTCCCCCCAACCCACTCACACCTCTTTGATCTTGTCTGAATTAACCCTGAGCCAGCTTGTCCTCATCCACTGACTTCACCAAAGGAGCCGGATGGGTCTGAAGGGATAGCAAAGTGGGTCTGAGTGTCACGAGCATACACCCTCTGGACCCCCTGTTTTCCCATGGCTCCTGCACCCCTTCAGTCAATGGACACTTTGCTATTGACTTCAATAGTACACCCTCAGGACCTCTATAGGGTCTGAGCTCTTTCGACAGGGACCACCACCCTTTATTGAATGTCTGGAGCGAGGTTGGCATTGTGCACTATTGCAAAAAAAAAAAAATCTATCTCCCACTGAACCTTAACTATTACCGCATGCTCCCATCAGCTGTTCTGACGACTGTATTTCTGACAACCGTTAACACAAACAACCCTCCAAAAAAACTCCATTTGCAAACAAAGCAGGCAGTGACTGTTTATACAGGGCCAAAAGTGTGTTACGCGTTTCACAAAACAAGAGACACCATGCCCCTGGAGCTTACATTACCCTGGTAGACATGACTCAGGGAAGGAGACCAGCAAACTGGGAAGCAAGAAGGGGTGTGTGAAGGGAGACACCCTAAGAAATGAGATGGGTGGTGAGAGTTGTGCCGTGCCTTGAAGGCAAAGATGAGAAGTTTAAGTTCTCGCTTTAACCTAGTAAGAGTTTATTGACATTCCTTACAATTATTTAAGCAGGCATGTAGAAGAAACCCTCTTCTTCAGGGGCATACAAGGTAACCATCTTTGTGCTGCCTGGCAGTGGCACTAGATGGAACCCATGGAAGGATGGAAAGTCTTCTGGGATAAACCATGAAATGCCCGCTGTTCAATTAAAAGAGGTGGTGATTGGGTAAGGATTTATGTCTGCTTGTGGCCGCAGGCTCACAATGGTCAGAGGGGATGAGCCACCTTCCTTGTTCTCCTCCTTACACCTGTAACAAGTTAAAATTTTGCTGAAGTTGGAGGCAGGCCCTTTTTACTACCTGTCACACAAGTAAAAACCCTGGAGCATGTACAATGCCCAGAGAAAGAAGAGTAAGATGCTGTTCAGTTTGTAAATAGGTCTCTATTAATGTGAAACAGCATTACTGAAGTGTTGTAATTACATGAAAATAAACCGCAAAGTCAGGAGACTACAATGTGGGTTTATTTTCATGTAATTACAACAAACCTAAATGTCCAGCACTGGTTTCCCAGGCCCACGTTAACTTGGACACGTTGCCGTGAGTATCTTCCACTTACTGGTGGAGAAGCCCCACTAGCTGCAACACAAAAGGACTTTCTTTTGCCTGTTGTGTTTATGAATTATAATCTTATAGTCACTGTGCTCACCTGCTGCCATCCTTCTGCTCTAGATTAGACACAGGGGGTGTTGCAGGCCCAGCTCACATATAGGGTGCTGGAGACTGCAGCCTGTATGGTCAGCATGGATGTGGAAGAAGTTTGTCTCTGGCTAAGGTCTGCAGTGTATGGTCTCTAACCAATGTTGGGAGGATGAGTGTGACAGAGCGGTGCAGAGTGGTTTATCCAGATCATAGGAGGGTGCTTGAAAAGGCAGTGTTCTATGTGGGCCACCTGGGGCGTGCTGTGCAAGATTCAGGGTAGTGGAGGTCTGTGGTGATAGTTGAAAGTTAGACAGGGGATGCTGGTCGCGAGTAAAGTTAAGGTTAGCATTGGAGCCTTATCTGAGAATTTCCAGGCTTTCAGAGGTTTAGGTTGTTTCACCTACCAACGATCCTCCTCCTAGTTTTCTGACTCTCAGAAGTTTCCTGTTTAACCTAAACGTACAATTTCCTGACCATTTAAAACGACTGCCATATTTGTGGTCCTACATCCTCTCCATCCCCCTCACTCATAGGGGCAGTGAGCACAGTTAGTGGCAACCATCAGGAAAGTCCTTTTACCCCGGGGAACATGGGGACAGAGGTACAAGTAGGAGGAGAGGTTTCTTACACACACACACACACACACACACACACACACACACACACACACACACACACACACACACCCTACCTCTTGCCCAAGAGCTGGGCAAAACCCAACTGTGTGTGTATAGATAGAAATACTGAGAAATGGCTAAGGAGCAGCTAAACGTTCTGCCTAGGCAAAGAGGAGTTATTTACTCCATACTGGAGCGCATGTAGTTTCTTGAGGAGCTCAGAAACAATGACAGGCAGAGGATTCAACTCCAGCCCCACTCCAGTGGATGTTACAGGATCTGACTGTGATGGTGGCCCTCTTTAGCCCGGGAAAGGTTGTGCGCTCTGCATGCTCCCTGTCCTAGGTTAGCCTGGGAGGTTATTTCTGGTCCTGCAGATTATATAAAACCCACAAGCCTGATGAGAATAGCTGAGACTGGACAGTTTTATAATACATTTCTAAATGCTGTAGGACCACAGAGGCTCTTAGGCTTTTCTCATTCTGCAGACTTTACATGGCCCTGTGGCTATACAGAGCTAGTGGGGCGCTCTTTTCCCACACAGTTTATCAACCCTACTTTAGTCCCAGACCCGGGAGCCTGTGGAGTTTATCCGGATTCTACACTGTGCCTCGGGATGCTGCAGTGTTGGATAGGCAATAGAATAAACCACATTCAGAGTTTCTAGTTCAAGTTGGTTGGGAGTTAACTGTAGGATACTAAATAAATAAAAAACAACAAAAAACAACAACTCCAAACTCCAAACCCAATAATAATTGGGGAACTTATACAAAAGTGAAAACTTCTGGTTTTTATATTTGGCTAGTTCCCCCGTCCAATTACTACCCACTTACTTTCTAACCCAATTATTCTCCAGCAGAGGACTAGACATGAATCATAGATTGATTTAGCTTTAGTGGGGTGGAGGATTATAATCAAGTTTATAATGGAAAGCTAGTTACAGCCGTAACTGTGGAAGACTCCTGACTCTTCCTAATGCGTGCTCCTGAAAGAGCAAAGCCTCAATTTCATGGTCTGCGGCCAGACATACTGCATGCATCTCACCGACAGATTCTGAAGCCGTCTCAGAGGGGGAAAAGAATCAGTTGCGAGAGTGCAGTGTTTAAACTGACGTTTAGCATTGCTGGCATTTCTGAAATCCCTACCTCTTTAAGGACTTCGACATTTCTCATGTATTAAAACAGTGTAACACCATACCCAAGGTCTCTGCAGTCAGGAGATGTATGCCACTGCAAAGGAACTTCTGCAGGAAGATTCAGGTTAAGGGGAAGATGGAGAAAATGGGATTTTTGAGGAGCTATAATATTTTGATCAGAAAGAAAATATAAATGTTTATCACTAATTGGTATTCAGTAATTTGACAATGTGTTTAGCACTGTACCAGGCACAAAGAAAAACATGATCTTCGGCCCCAGAAGTTTACAACCTATGGGCCTGATTCCGCCTCATTTACTCACATTATGTAGGACCATACTACATATGGAGCTCCATTTATAGTCAAAGTGTGTTACATGGGACTGCTAAGGGACCCAACTATATTTTCTACCCCTAGTCACCTGAAATGCAATAGAGATACAAAAGATTAATTGACGCTGATCCTAGTGGCTATTGCTACACTGTCCCTTTTCCAGAAAATTAAATGCAACTAAAGCAGAACACCAGCTAAATTAAAACCATAAATGGTCCGGGGGTCACTGGTGCAAAGGACATTTAGGTGCCTAGTTCCTACTGACTTTCAATGGGAGTTGGGCACTTAATTCCCATTTCTTCCTTTGAAAATCTCCCCTCCAGTTAATAAACACAGACAACCGGAGACATCTCAGGTGGGCTTTCGGGGATGGCACGTCTGCCAATAACGACTGTCTCGGACTCTCAATGGCTTTCTGATCACACAGCCACTTCTTGTTCTCAAAGCAGTTCCTTCTGCGGCGGTCTGCTCAGCCACTGGTGTGGATCCATCACCTGGAGCCTCTGATTACTGCCAGGGGTGCAGCCAGAATTGTCCTAAGGAGGGGGCCCAGAGCTCTCCCTCCCCTGAACCTGCCCCACACATTCCCCCTAGCAAACCCTGGATGCAGCCTTGAGCTCTCCCCTGCCGCTCCCTCATACCCAGTCCTGAGCTCTCCCATGCTACATGTTCCCCCCGCACCCAGTTCCACACACATTCCCCTCCTGTTGTCCCACACCTAGGCTCACACTATTCCCCACATATTACTCTGTATCCAGGTCCAAGCGTACCATCCCCACCAGGGGGCCAGGATGTTCTGGGAGTGTGAGACAAGCTCCAGGCAGGAGCCAATAAACCCTGGGCCCCCCCTTGCTAAACTCCCGATTCCTGCTCCTAGTGGTGTTTTCCATAGTTAGCAAATCAATAGGCGTCTGTTACTTCTGTCTGCAAAAGATCCCACACTCCTCTTCCTTATAAGTTAATGGTTACATGGCACGATGTCAAGTTCAAATCTTTTCTTTTGCTTGTGGGTTATCTGGCCTCAGATAATTGTGGGGCTGGTGCAGTTTGTGTGGTTTGCGTGGGGTGCCTGGGTTTGGAAGCCACTGCACGAGGCGAGTTGCGCAGCCTCAGAATTCATGACGTACAGATGTGGATACTGTGGTCTAAACTGATTTATGGCTTTCAAAAGGTGGCAACTTTAGGCGCCTTGTGCAGACAGCAGGGGCAAGCCTCCCCTGGTGGGTTAGGATTACTGTGGTTGCGAGACGTGCATTCCTGTGGATTAGACATCAACCCAACTACCATGATGATGGCGGATGGGTCCACAGGAGCTACCAAGCTCTTGTTGCAGGACCCTTGGTTCCCAGTGCAGCAGCCTGGGGATGCAGGTCTTGCAATTTTGCCAGTCCACCAGGGCACTGGGTTTAAATGGATGAGGCAGGCCTTGAACTTTTGGGCCGCCTAGATTTTGAGTCGCAAAAGAGAGAGAAGCAGAGGACAGCATCTTTTTCCTTACGTTGATGCCAGGAGAGGATGCCTTTATGTGTGACGTTGTTTTGTCTTTTAAGGTACAGTCTTTAAAAAATAGCAGCCAGGATGCAATTAACTAAAGTACCAACTGAGGTCAAATGCAAAGTCTAGCACTTTAATTTCAAGAGAGCAAGTTATATCATAGAATATCAGGGTTGGAAGGGACCTCAGGAGGTCATCTAGTCCAACCCCCTGCTCAAAGCAGGACCAACCCCAACTAAATCATCCCAGCCAGGGCTTTGTCAAGCCAGGCCTTAAAAACCTCCAAGGAAGGAGATTCCACCACCTCCCTAGGTAACCCATTCCAGTGCTTCACCACCCTCCTAGTGAAATAGTGTTTCCTAATATCCAACTTAAGCCTCCCCCACTGCAACTTGAGACCATTACTCCTTGTTCTGTCATCTGCTACCACTGAGAACAGTCTAGATCCATCCTCTTTGGAACACCCTTTTAGGTAGATGAAAGCAGCTATCAAATCCCCCCTCATTCTTCTCTTCTGCAGACTAAACAATCCCAGTTCCCTCAGCCTCTCCTCATAAGTCATGTGCTCCAGATCCCTAATCATTTTTGTTGCCCTCCGCTGGACTCTTCCCAATTTTTCCACATCCTTCTTGTAGTGTGGGGCCCAAAACTGGACACAGTACTCCAGATGAGGCCTCACCAATGCCGAATAGAGGGGAAAGAGCACGTCCCTCGATCTGCTGGCAATGCCCATACTTATACAGCCCAAAATGCCATTAGCTTTCTTGGCAACAAGGGCACACTGTTGACTCATATCCAGCTTCTCATCCACTGTGACCCCTAGGTCCTTTTCTGCAGAACTGCTGCCTAGCCACTTGGTCCCTAGTCTGTAACAATGAATGGGATATCCTAATCCTGCAGCTACAGAAACAACAGCAGGAAACCAAACCAACTCAAAGATTAAAACATGAAATAGCAGCTAATGCCAAAAACATTGTACACTCATTAAAATACTGGCCAGGATGAAATCCTGGAATATTAATTGTAACGCAAACTATTATTGAGCCTGGTACGGAGTGTCTGTTTTTAGAAAAAAACCTGCACATGAGTCAATAAAGAGGGGGACAGAGGAGGTGCAGATATGGGTCAAGATTCAACAGCGTGGGAGACTCTTCTTTTAGAAGACCAGCCTAGACCAGCCTAAATAAGTTTGAGGAGTAGCAGCTGCACGAAAGACTCCAACAAAGCCAAAGTGAGCAGTGTCTGCTGGAGTGTCATTGAGGATGGCCAAGGAATTCAGTGGCATCTGTGGGAAGAGAAGCAGCATAAACTATTGAGCATGGCCCACATCCTCCCGGAGTAAAGCAAAGGGGGAAACAGGAACACGGGCTGCATTGCATCTCCTCAACGAAGCTGGAAGGATCTGTGCTCATGTCGGCTGTTGTTCCTGATTGCTTTTTGGTGCTAGTGTTAAGTTTTAATTGCCCATCCTTTTGTAACTTAAACCCCTAAGTGAGTCAGCCAACGTGTATCTTTCATCTAAATGTAAAACAGATCATTCATAAAAACACAATGCTTCAGGGCAACATGGTACCCAGACACAATCTGAGTTGGTTATTCATCCAAACGATAAGGAACTCATCTTCCTTCCAGCTTACTGTACAGCTCTGACTCACTCCAGGAGCCAGTGCACACCCACGGCACATCCACCCCTCTTGTATTTTCCACATCAAATACCATTAGCATTGAATCAAAAGCCAAATGTGCCTCCAATATTTTCTCAAAGATTCATTTTATCTAGTGCTACTGGCTGTATTCTTTGAACCATTTGGAGAGGACAGAAGTACTGTAAGTGAGCGTAATGTCTAATTTTCCTAGCAGGCATTCACTAACGCATTCCTCCTGCTTCTGTCACCCCCGTGACAATCAGTTACTGCCTCCCCCCCCAAGTCTTGAAACTCACTTGTTACCTACGGACGCAAAGGCTTTTGGAATATGCTTGTCACAGCAGTGCCACCCACATGAAAGCAAATTGTGTGCTCTTGGACAAATTGACTTTGCTAAGAGGCTGAATGAAACTGACTCACTCATGATCCATTAGGCAGCTGGCAGGAATCCAACTGGCTAGTAAATAGCTACACAGAACAGGTCTTCAGGACCACCGTCTGAGGCCAACGTTGTCATACAGAAGACTCCAACACTGTGCAACATGCCGTATTGCCTCAGTCTACTTAAAGTTTAAAAAACAAACGAAAAAAGGCAATAGAAAGACCAGAGGTGAAAAGGTAACATTCACATTAGAATTAAAGGGCCAGTTTTTGAATACGAATATGAAAATATTATGTATATTAATATTAACCACCCACATACACTATCTAGCAAGGACAACTAAATTAGGCTTTAGCCAGCACACTACATGTGCCAACAATATAACTTCCGGTTATATTGCAGATGCACAATTTCCATTAACTAAAACACACTATATTCTAAAGATGAACCAAAATAGATATGTATGTGTATACACACATACTCTCTCTCTCTCTCTTTTAACATTAGCAAAACTACCTATTTTCCCCTAACCTCGTTCTTGGAAATAGTTAAACTTTTTTGTCTGAAACTTTCTAGACAAATTTATCCTGGGGTAGATACCTGGCATGGAAAATTTCAGACTGAATGGCTACAGTATATCAAAGTTATAAGCAGCTGAAAACAGGGGCTCATAATGGAAAATGTTACACAACCTTAACTACAAACATTGTTACCTGCTCTACATATAATCCATTTTGAAAATTAAATAGTAAAAAAAAATCATTTCCATCTTTATTCACATCCCAGGACTTGTATTCAGTGTATTGTGTTGCTGCTGCAACACTGGATGGCTTCTCTAACACTTAATATAGTGTCAGCAAGTGTTAATGATGTCATCCACCACTGCAGAGGAAATAGAGAGCTCTGAGTTTAGATCTTGGCAGGAAAAAATAATTTTGCACCTAATCTCTAATCAAGTGTTTAAATAAAGTTTGTTTTACTTGAATGCTGCTTAGTGTCTAAGAAGGATGTTAGTAAACTTTCCCCCGAGGCAGCTAGTCCCTGTACTGGTCTAGATAGATGAAAGGTGAAGGCAGCACATGGGGAAGGATAGGACAAGTGTGTGGCCTCCCTTTAGCCAGGTTAGCAATACAAGCATCCACCTCACTCCGCCGCCTGTCAGGTGTTCCTATAGTTATTGGGGCACACCTTTATCCTTTAGATGGCTGCTATCTTTACAATAGAATATTTCGCGACAGATGCTTACATTTGCAAAAATGATTTCCTCAATGACCACCCAGCCTGAGGCAGCTTGAAGGGGGCTGATTTTCAAACAGCGCTGAGCACACGTACTCTGAAAATCAGGGCCCTTAGAGGCATCTCAAGTTGGGCACCACAAATCACAAGCCACTTTTGAAAATTTAGGCAGAAACCTCAGCGCTCTCTCTTATTGACTGCCAAGCCTGTAATTGGAGCTATGACCTATGATCCCAGGGTCACTGCAATAATACAGTGGGTAGGACATATATAAAGTAAATACATTTAAATAATTAAAACCGCTATATTGTAATTTACCATTATATTTCCAATTTTTGGGGTGTGTCTGTGTGGAATTATGGCTCCTAGAGGCACGCTGGTCTGGTTGTAAGTACACCAACTGAGAAGCTGTAATTCAGAGCCCTAAGCCTATTTAAATGAGAAAGTCTTTAGAAGCACTGGGGAAGTGCAATCGACAGAAACAATGTGTTACACCTATCGAATAGTTAAAGGCAAATACCCCACAGAAGTAAATGTGGTTTTTTTTAACTCTTAACCATTGTTCACAATAGACACTTATAATAATTTTGGCAACTCTGGAGTTGGGAAAGAAAGTACACATGGTTATAGTCATATACCTACTTATATGTTTTACAGTTCTACAGTAACATATGATTTTAGGCATCTATCTGAATAATAGTTTAACCAGTAGAAGACAGTACAAAAAATAATTATGGGTTTTCCCTTACTGCACCAAACACACATGCAGTGTCAACAGAAAGAGGAGTGGCTCAAGAACTGTCTAATACTAAGAGCAAACCTAGCCGTAGTTGCTGTTCAGATTTTGTGCTGTTTCCAGGCAGAAACCAAATGTAATTTACATCTCATCGAGTTGATGCAACCAATAAAGAGAACAGACCGCGAACACCCTAGTATATTTTTCTTCCCCCAAAATAAGGTTTATCTGCAAAATGACAAAACCAGCAAGAAATGGAGCCATTTAAAAAACGAAGGGAGGTGAAAGATCTTATCACAGAGAAGTATTTAAAAACACTACAGTTTGGTTAAAAAGAACCACTTTACAAATAGCATGCTCACATTTTGTTGCACTGGCGGTGCAGATGTTTTCAGTAATATCAAAGTCCCTGTGTGTATTCAATATGCTATCTTGCTTTCTTTGGCTGCAGAATGCTTTCTTAGAAGACATCTGGGACACAATGCACATGTTGTGTTTCGGATTCGGGTGTTATAACCCTGCAATGGCGAGTGCGGTTTAAAGACAATAAACTACGAACGAAGCAAAAAGCAGTGGAGCTTTTCTTTAAGGACAATTAGTTGGTAAACAAACAACTTCTTATTGTGTGCACCTTGTGTCACATTGCAGTAGAGACCCAAACCTTTACAGCATATGGATAATCATTCTTTTTAGTATAACAAAATCCAAGGATATATATAAATTCTAAACTTAAGCAGGTCAGTAACCACAGTGTATTGTTACATGTGTCCAGCATAATGCTACACAGCTGCATATAACTCAAGTCAGATCTTCCAAGTTCTCCCTTCCTCTGACCTACAACCTCCCCTCTAACCTATTTTCACTTCTTGGTGTTTCTTTGAAACATTTACTTCCCTTTGTGAGCCATAAACGTTCGTGGTTTCCATTTACAGCCTCTGTATGAGCTTGTGGCAGTGAGGGGTTATGGGAGGTGAAAGAGTTGTCTAACACATGGCATAGTGCTGGATGCTGGACTTTATGGTGAGTCCATTGTTGTATGGGACCCTAAATAGCCAGTCTCCAGCTCAAAGCTTCTGTTCTTGTTTTCTTTTCCACATCTGGCGACAATCCCCTCTTTACCATGATGCTCACTGCCTTCCTCCTACCGACACATTTCCTTGTAGTCCTCTCTCCTACCTTGGGACCCGATCCAATGCTCATTGAAGTCAACGGGAGTCTTTCCACTGGCTTCAATGGACGTTGCATCAGGCCTTTTCCTGCACTTCCGCATCACTGGTGTATTCCCACTCGGCCATGTCCTGTCATCAATCTTTCCGAACCATGTGCTGACGCTGTCTGACACTGCTTCACAGGTGCATGGTACATTCAGTTTCATCTCCACCGCTCCCAAAAGTGCAGAATTACCTCATGTCTTGCGTCCTTTCTGATCTTGGACTACTGCCATTTTTCACCATGAGAACAGGTCTACGCCTTCATTTTTAATTGGTATAAATTCCTTTGACTTTTGCTGAAAGTGGGTCACCTGCCGCCTTTTTTCCCCGCACTATTCCCTAGGTGGTTGCAAACAGTCACTCACCATTGGGAATAGCATTCTCTCTCTTTCTCTCGCTTATTTTATTATCAGCTTTTCTACCAGGATGCTGCCCTTGCGAATGTGTTACCATCACAACCAAACAGGGAACCCTGCCTTGGTTTTTGTAAGCTTTCTAATTTATATTTTGACAGTCTTTGCTGCCAATTCCTTGTTCCTATTATTCTGTGAGTGCTCAGAGAAGGACAAAGTGCCCTACCTCCCATTTTTCTCTAAGCCTGTGGTTCTCAAACTGTGGGTCGGGACCCCAAAATGGGTCACGACCCTGTTTTAATGGGGTTGCCAGGGCTGGCGTTAGATTTGCTGGGCCCTGAGGCTAAAGCTGAAGCCAGAGGGCTTCAAGCCCTGGGTGGCAGTGCTCAGGCTTTGGCCCCTCACCTGGGGCGGTGGGGCTCAGGTAGGCTCAGGCTTCGGTCCCCCCTCCTGGGGACATGTAATAATTTTTGTTGTCAGAAGGGGGTTGCGGTACAATGAAGTTTAGGAACCCTGCTCTAAGCAGTTTTAATTCAGGTCAGTTTTACTCTTTGTTTGAGCAGAATGCATTTGCCATAAACGGCAAAAAACAAAAAAAACAAAGTACCTTCAGTTTCTGATGGTGGTTTCTACTTGAATGTATTCAAGCTATTCCGAAACTGACTTTGATCAGCAACTGTGGCTTTAATAATTGTATGTGCACAGATTCTTTCTTACCTCTTCCCCCGAGTTGGCTTTACATTCTGTGGTGCTGTAGTGACTTTCGCTTGGTCATTCTAGTCTGCACGTGTTGTACCATTATTATTTTTAATTTATTTATCTAGCACAAATCATGCACTAGGCACTTTTTTCTTTAGAGGCTGTCAATTGGGCACGGATGCCAAGACAGCAGGTCGGCTCTCTGGCTTTGAACAGATGCACATCCTCCTCGTGATGGTAATCCTTAAATCTGCCGGGGATATTGCACAGCCCTCTGGGAACAAGATCCCATCCCATCTCAGGCATAGTTTGAGGATGCTTAGCTGTCTCTTGGGGGTATTTATACCTTTGTGATGTGGATGTCTCTGGAATCTTAGTACCTTCACTGCTTGCAGCATTGCACCCTCTTTAAGTGCTCTGATGCATTCATTGGTATCATTCAACAGAGAAGGAAATGCTGATGGGACTTGCGCCTTCTCTGCTGACCCCTTGACCCTTCTCTGCTCAGAATATTGGCTTCCTCCTTTAATGATTTTTCTGACAGTAATAAATTTTCATTTCCTTCCACTGGAGTCTTAATAGTAAGTACTGTAGTAACTTAGATGCACAAAACAGGCTTCATCATGATACTCACAGTTCATAGTTTCACTAGACACATGTAGGTGTTTTTGTCCATCTTCATCTTACTCTCCAGAAGCAACATTCACTGCTGGTGTAGGTGGGTATAACTTTGCTGAAATCAATGGAGCTCAAATGATATAATTTACTGGTTATTTTGTTTTGTTTTGTTTAGTTTTAGTTTTACCTTGCAGTAAACCTTAGGGTGCTTTTCTACATCACCAGCACATGATTGCATTTATTCAGAGAGGTCTAGCTGCTCATGGTGGTTGCAAGATAACATGATGCAGATGATCTTGCCGTTAAATTGGCACTGAATCGGTCATTGATTAAGTAGCATAGCTGTGAATATAGCTGTGGATAGTTGTCATCATTCTCCTTTAGCACATCTATCTTTTGAGTCCCAGGGCTTCTTAGATCACTCTTAAGATTTCCTTGTATCCTTCAAGGTCTCCTGCATCATCCATAACTGCATGTACTGTTTCATTTGTGGTCAGCGATATTTTAAAAGGCCTTAATGTACCTTTGCCTATATGCTGGGCAATTGTGATTCCAGCTTTCATATGCTGTAGGTTCACTGAATCATGCTACCCATGCTCTGCGCTGGTGTGTCTTTCTACTGCCTCTGGTGTTCCTTTGGTGGAATCTGAACCTCTTCAGGGCCTTCAGTTTTTCAGTTCTGGGGCAGCTCAGCCAGCCTTCTTATTTGGAGGTATTTACTCCGGGTCAGTCTTGCTACACTTAAATTCTCTCTGCCACATCCAATTCTCTTTCTGATTCATAGCTGATAGCTCCAAAGTTGCATGAAGATAATAAACATTTCAGTTTGGTAACACAGAATCATAGGGTTAGAAGGGACCGCAAGGGTCATCAAGTCTAACCCCCGGCCAAGATGCAGGATTTGTTGCATCTCAACTATCCAAGACAGATGGCTCCAGCCTCCTTTTGAAAACCTCCCTAGGCAGTCTGTTCCATTGTCCCACTGTTCTTACAGTTAGTAAGTATTTCCTAAGATTTAATCTAAGTCGGCTGTGCTATAGTTTGAACCCATTGCCTCTTGTCCTGCCCTTTGTGGCAAGAGAAAACAACATTTCTCCAACTTTTTTATGGCAGCCTTTCAAGTATTTGAAGATGGCTATCATGTCCCCTCTTAATTTCCTCTTTTTCAAACTAAACATACCCGGTTCCTTCAGCCTTTGGGCATATGGCCGCATTCCATCCTTTTAAGCATCTTTGTCACTTGCCCCTGGATCCTTCCTAGTTTCTCTACATCCTTTCTATACATTGGTGATCAAATCTGGACACAGTACTGCAGCTGAGGCCTAACTGGCACTGAGCACAGTGGTATTCTCACCTTTTGTGACTTGCATGCTGTGCCTCTGTTAATGAAACCTAAAACTGCATTTGCTTTTTTTTTTGCACCAGCATCGCATTGCTGACTCATGTTGAGGTTGTGATCCACCATCGCTCACAGATCCTTCTTAGCAGTGCTGCCGCCAAGCCAGTTCTCCCCAATTCTGTATTTCTGCATTTGGTTTTTCTTTCCTAAGTGTAGCAACTCACATTTGTCTCAGCTGAATTTTATCAAGATCCCTCTGAATCTTAGCTCGATCCTCCGAAGTGTTCACAACCCCCCGCTCCCAGCTTTGTGTCATCTGCAGATTTGATCAGTGTGCTCGCTATTCCTACATCCAGGTCATTAATAAAGATGTTAAATAATACCGGACCCAGAACAGATCCCTGTGGAACCCCACTTGAGACCTCCTTCCAATCTGACATCATTCCATTAATGGTTACTCTTTGTTTGTGGTTGTTTAACCAATTATGTATCCACTTAATGGTAGTGCCGCCAAGCCTGCTTTTCTCCAGCTTCCTTATCAAAATGTCACCTGGGACTGTGTCAAAAGCCTTGCTGCAGTCCAGGTACATTATGAACATGCATCTATTGGCTCTTCTTCAGGTTTATGTATGAAATATATGTCCCTTCCCTCTATTATTGTCTAAGGGCATAGTACTTGGTCTCATTCTGGGCAACAATGTCCTACTCACTTTCTGACCTTTCACCAGTCTAGGAACAAAATAAATGTGACTTTCATCTTTTATTTCTCTCCCCCAGGTTAGCTCTGCATACTATTAAGATCCATTGCTAGCTTCAGCCTGTTCCATTTTTGTCATGGGAGCTTTGTCTGGAAATCCAGATATTTTGTGGTTATAGTCCATCCACGTTGTCTTCTCAGCATAGGACTAATCCAGAGCCCTTGAAGCCAGTGGAAACACTGAAGGTAAAATCCTGGCCACAATGAAGTCAATGACAAAACTTCCATTGACTTCTATAGAGCCAGAATTTCACCCTGTTTTACTTCAATGAGCTTTGGATCAAACCATCTACTTCTTTTACTTTCCTTCAAATGGTGCTTTTCTTTTTCTTCTGGCTCTCGCTGCAGCATTGCAACCGTGTTTCACGCACCTAGGGCTGGTTTGCAGTGTAGACAGGAACCAATCTGAGTTAACATTTCATTGCTCTTAGTCAGCATAATGCTTCAGCTGGTAAGGGTACGTCTACACGACCTGCCGGATCGGCGGGTAGCGATCAATCTATCGCGTGTAGTGTAGACGCGATAAATCGATCCCCGATTGCTCTCCCGTCGACTGCTGAACTCCAGCTCGGCGAGAGGTGGAAGCAAAGTCGACGGGGGAGCGGCGGCCGTCGATCCCGCACCGCGAGAACGCGAAGTAAGTGATTCTACGTCTATCTAAGATACATCGACTTCAGCTACACTATTCTCATAGCTGAAGTTGCGTATCTTAGATCAGTTCCTCTCCACCCCCGCAGTGTAGACCAGGCCTAAGTAACTCAACCCATTTCCTCCAGTACTCCTCACAATCTGACCTCGTTTCATTTCCTGATGCTTTCCCTAAACACTGCCCTCCTGAAATGCTTATCCAGCCCTCTGGGATCCGTGCAGATTGCTCCAACTACGGAGCGGCTCTGTTTGCATCCTTCGGCTGATGCAAGCAGGGGCGGCTCTATGTTTTTTGCTGCCCCAAGCACGGCAGTCAGGCGGCCTTCGGCGGCACGCCTGCGGGCGGTCCACTGGTCCCGCAGATTCGGCGGCATTTCTGCGGGTGATCTGCCAGTCCCGTACCTTCGGCGTATCCGCCGCCAAAGGTGGCCTGACTGCCCTCATGGCGACCGGCACACCGCCCCCGGGGGCTTGCCGCCCCAAGCACGCGCTTGCTGCGCTGGTGCCTGGAGCCGCCCCTGGATGTGAGAACCGCTGCTCAGAAAGAAAGTGTCAGAATAAGTTCTTAAATAAAAAAGCAAAAGCAAACCAAAACAAATCCTGTTCCAGGCTATCCTGACCTTAGCACTAATCAGCCCAGACTTGCCCTCCTAACGCTCGGTCTACCCTCTCTTTTCAATCTCTGAAAAATATCTTATTTCTACACAAATCCTCTTGGTCAGAGATTCTGAGGGTCCCTTTAGGAAAAACAGCTTTGCCTGACTGATCACTGTCAAAAGCTGCTGCCCATTGTGCACACAACATTCATTAGGTTTCCCCTCAGAGGAAAATGTTCACAACTGATCTGAGCTGACAAGAGAAGAATCAATACGGGGGCTTCCTTTTCCTTATCTTAGACACAAGTTGATTATAGCAGGAAATAAAAAAATCTCACTTTGCTTATTCAGGACTAAGTTGTGTTCTTGCCACCAAACCTGCAGCGAGGGGCAGTGCACTCAGACAGGAACAGTCCCCCAGATCCTCCCATTGCAATGTTTCCAGCAGCCCCCAGGGGCAACAAGGCAATGTCTACTCCACTAGGGGATGAGCACGACTGACCACGCCACGCAGGGGAAAGGGTGAGCAAAGCTTCAATTACAGAGCGGCCTGACTGCAGTTGGGAAGCCACCGTAATACATCTTTTCTGCTTTTCACCGAGTGTGTGTGGGGCCGAAATTAAGACACGCGACAATGACTAAGGCTCAGGTGTCTGCAGTGGTTTGGGAGGACAGCATGACAGCTGTTGGCACAGAGCTGCTCTGAGAAGTTGCGGGTGCTATTACAAGTGACCCAACAAAAGCAGAGTCTATGGACAAGGCTGGTTTTTTTGGTAGAGAAAAACCATCTCTCCATTAAACAAATGGCAGGGGGTGTTCTGTCAAAGCTTAAAAGCAAAGAAACGGGCAATCAAATCGATTATACTCAAGACTTTAAAAAACAACCCACTCCCCGGTGTCCTAGAATACCCAGTTTTTGCAGCAGGTTACCTGCGTGAAAGCCATCAGTTAGAGATGGATGAGGCAGCCAGGTTCTTCTAGCTCATCCCTATTCGGTCCACATTTTAATAGAAGACTTTTTTGGAGGAAATATTAGATGTCAGTATATTTTCAAATGACATATTCACCCACTCTCACTGCTGCAGCAAGGAGTGAGTCAGCAGCCGACAATACGGCCCAGATTCCCAGCTGAGGTCAGTCAGCACAGCTCCATTAACTTTCATGGGGGGGGGGAGGGGTTGGGGGAAGTAACACTGTAAATCTCTGGCTATGGAGCAGGAATGACAGCACTGTATCAACTCAACTCAGGTACCTTACTATAAAGATTGAGGGGCTGATTCTCATTTACCTATAGGCCTCTTTACATGGCCAGAGTGCCCTGAGGGGGCCTTAATGTACATGAGAACCAGGCTCTTAGATTGGATTCTGTCACAGTCTAATCAGAAAAAAGAAGAACAGGAGTACTTGTGGCACCTTAGAGACTAACAAATTTATTAGAGCATAAGCTTTCGTGGACTACAGCCCACTTCTTCGGATGCATATACCACGAAAGCTTATGCTCTAATAAATTTGTTAGTCTCTAAGGTGCCACAAGTACTCCTGTTCTTCCTTTTGCGGATACAGACTAACACGGCTGCTACTCTGAAACCAGTCTAATCAGAGGTAAACAAAAGTCAGAAGAATGCATGTGTAGAGGGAGGACAGGACAGGACAGGTGGGAACAGAGGGGAACACATCTCAGTGGATGAGACAAGCAGGCTTCTCTTCTCTTGGGGAAAAGCAGGTTTCTGTAAAACCTGCACACAGCCTAGTTTTGGGACAGACTAAATATCCATTATATGCACACAAATTCTTGGTCACCAGGAATTCTTGGTCACGCTGTATCTCTCAGTGCAGTGTTCAAAGTTCGAGCCAATTGTGATTTTCTTCTCCCCCCCCACAAATGCCTTCGTCACCCCCATCTGCCTCCCCCTGCTTAGAGAAACTGGGAGAAATGCTGTGAAGTTTGCAATGAGATTCAGTCTCTAAAGCCTGGCACTGACTCACCCAATGATATTTTTTCTTACGTTGTGATGTTTCACAACACTGAAACCCACTGACAATTCCATAATCATATAACAGGAAGACCTCACAGTGTCATGGCTCTGGGGGCTGTGCTAAAAAAAATATTTAATTTTTTAAAGCCAGGAAAAAGGCTTGGACTGTTGTACTATACAATGACAACTGTTGCTGGTAACACCATCCTATGCTACATGCCACGTGATGCTCAACAATCATATGTAAAACACTGACACTACTTTATTAACAAAAACACCCAATAGACATATATACTGCATGATACCCAGTGCTAAAATGAGGTCACAGACCAGTAAGGGTTTTTTAAAAAAGGGACATCATAATATTCACAAGTGATACAGCCTGGGATGAACAGATGAGAACTAAGTCCTCTAGCTGGAACTAATGTCCACTGACCTAAGTGCTAACATTATAACACAAGCACAGTATAACAAAATTGTACTGTTTTATGGCAGTTTATATCAACACACATACTTCAGCGTTATGCAAATTGGCAGAAAGCAATGAAAAGGTCAGTGAACTAGGATGAAAATGGATATTGTGCTCTTCTGAACAACATCAGATCTAGGCAGAAGTGGTCAGAATAATTTAGAAATGACATACAATAGGATTCTGTATATAGATATTGCCCAGAAATGCTAAAATACACATAAACAGCATTATTTTGAATATCCAAACATTGACCCTTCAAATCAAAGTTGTCTTCAACCCAAGCCCTCCAAAAGTTAACGAGTAAGACATCTCCTCTTGCATAGAATGATATTGTCACTACAGTGGGTGAAGACAGTGGCTCTGACTCTAATCTCACTTACTTCTAACTTACAGTGGTGTTACTCCACTGACTTCCATGGCGTTACTCTGGATTTATAGTGCTGGGAGAGGAGAGTAGGGCCCACTGTGGTGCATTTAAGTTTAAGCAACTCCTCAGCTGGTATAAACTGTCATTGCTCCATTGATGGAGTGATGAAAATTTACAACAGCAGAGGATGTGCCCAATTGCTTCTCAATTTCCATGCATATTTGACCAAAACTATGTGAGCTTCTCAATCAATTTACAGGTCACACACACACGTCTCTGTGTTGTTCTAAGACTTTGCAAAGGACTGACTGTGGTGGTGTTTATCCTGAAATAATTCTTATTACATAAATGACATATTGCAAAGTTCCAAAAATAGTCTTCTATTATTTATTTGTATTAGAGTAGCATCAAAGAGCTTTAGGCAAGGACAGGACTCCATTGTGCTAGGCGCTATACGGACAAAAAGACAGTTCCTGCCCTAAAGTGCTTACAATCTATGAATAAGACAAGAAACAACAGATGGTGACAGACTGATATGGGACCCCAAGGAAACAATGCAACAATACTGGTCAATATAATAAGCAGTGATTTCAGCACACCCATTGCCTAGCCATTGTCAAGTTTTTTGTAGGCATCGCAGCAATGCAGAATTTATATCATCTTATTTTGCTGGTCTAACAACAAAAGTGGTACACAGCTGGGAGACAGCACTTGCTGTCTCCCCACGACAACTGTCATTGAAAAACTCCAAGTGACAACACACCCTTCTGCAGTAGGTATCTCTGCAGTATCTCAGCTTCCATTTAAAAACAAAACAAAACAGAGCACGCAACAGGAAAGAATAGAGCTGCACACCAGAAACAGGGCATTAGACAGCTAATGCAGTGTTACAAGATTATTTCACTCATGACTAAGCTGGTTTTGACTTACTTGGTCTTTCAAACACTTTGCCATAAATATTCATGAACTATTTCTTCATTCATGCTGGGAGTTAAGTCCCTATGTTCCAAAATGCAATGCCACAAACAGCACCAGCGAAGAACATACAGTAACATGATTATGGCATTTGATTTTTATTACTAATGCTGCTGTTCAGGTTCTCAGTTTCCTTTTAATTGGAGCCTGTGTTTTGCCCACTGCAGAAAGGCAGAGAACGTCCATCCTGAAATGAGCAACTACAACTAGTAGACCACTGGTAGGGCTGCCTGCATACAAACAGGCTCTGTCCTGTTGTCTTTACCCAAAACGTCAACCTGCCATGAAGGGTGGGGAGGGGGGGGGGATTTCAAGCTATGTAATGTGCTGAAGCACTGAAATAAAGACAAATTCTCTCTAAATATCATGGCGACGTCAACGACCTCATATGGTCGCCTTAGTCCTAGGATAAAATGGACTGCAAAACAAGATAGCCCAGAAGCAATTTCTACAAGACTTTATTTTGCAGGCAGATGGGCTTGTTTCTAAATAGCACAATAGCAAAATAGGTTAACACACAGGAAGCATTACTGTGAAATTCCCAAGTACTCTCTGCCTCCTCAGACCCCTGCCCCCCCCCTTGCTTGTGAGTCTTCATTACATTGACTGCCAGGAGACACACAGCACTGCCTGTCAGCAAAAAGCCCAAGCCTTAAGATGAAGCCCAACAATGCTTGCTTTGCTTGAACAGATTTTCAAAGGGAAAATCTGGAATCCATGCTCGTGGTGTGGGGCCATGCAGCTGTGCATAGGAGGGAGGGAAGGAACTGAGAGGATGCCAAATCTTTCTCCATCGTCACAGCCGTGCAACTCCCCAGCCCACACCTCCCCCCTTCAAAATGAAAGCCAGGGGATACTAAGAGAGTGGAAGATTGTACTTAAATCTCCACTGCTCCAGTTATTGCTACCTTATTCCTTGGTCTTCTCCTCCTTTCCTGACTTTTACTCCTGGGAAGGCTGCTCCAGTGTTTTCTACGCATTTATCCTCTCCCGCCACCATCCTTATTTCTACTACACTAGTTTCTGACTCCATGCCATCTGATGCAATGTGAGCAAGGATGTGGGCGCAAAGGCTCCACGGAGGGACAGGCCTCAGGCTGGGGAGAGCAGGATGGCAACAGGTGACAGGCCTGGGGGAGGGGGAAGTGCATTTGTGCTCACCCAGCCTGTAGCCGGCATCATCAGCTCAGCTGGCCAGTCTCTGGGGTAGATTAATGCAAGTCGGAGCCCTAGACACCACCACAACACATGGCCCTAGTCTGGTGCTATAGCTCCACCCCGCTTGGGGTGGTGGTGGCAGGGCAACCTCTCTCCCTTCCTGGAAAGCCTGGGGCAGCAGCATAAGGCCCACTTCCTCCACCAGGAGTGACTCCTTGGGAACAGCATTCCCATAGTGAACCCAGCAGCCAGGGTGCTTGGGCTGAGCACCCTACACTCTTTACTTGCCATACACAGAATCCTCTGCGGGGGTGAAGCTGCCACAGAGCAGCGGGTCTTGGAGTTAACACCCCATTGAGAGTCATGAGGCACTTCACCCTCTCAGAGAGCTGTTTTTCCAGGTTCTCTGCAGACATCACTACAGTAGTTCCACTTCACAACCATGAGGACTAGAAACCTACTTTTTTTGTCTAAATGAAAGCTGGGACTCTGATGTAATCCAGTAGCTATGGGGCCCTACGCATTGGCCAATAAAGCCTATGCCTGAATCCAACCCTGGCCAGTCAGCTGGTGCAAAAACAAAGGCATTTTTGTAAAGCCAGTGGACTAATTCCCCAGCACAAGTTTACCTTTGAAGAGAGTCTTTGATTGGTGATGTAGCAGGAGCCCCTGCTACGTACATCTAGCCAAAAATAACGAGTGGAGCCGCATTGCAAAAGTGCTTTAATTGCGTTTGACACTGCACACTAATTTCTTAACTTCATTAGGCTCAGGGCAGATGACTCAGAGCAATGTGGAATAGCAATGGAGGGAACACAGCGGGATGCAAAGAGGGGGAGGAGGAATTTCTTAAGCAGTGAGTGAATTTCTCAGTTGTGAGCAATCCTGCTTAATGTTTCTTCTTCAGCTCGACTCCTGCTGCAGGCAGGCGGGCAATTTCCTGTGCAGCTGCCCACTGAAGGGAGAGATGATGGCAATTTTCAGGACCAAGCGCTCTAATCTCATTGATTGAGGTCAGAGACTACAGTGTCCTTTCCTTAGCCTGTCTGCTAAACTATTGCATTTGCAACAGTAAATGGTATTGGCAAAAAACTCATCCCCTCCAAGCAACTCCATAATGATCATGGGATTTATTTATGGGAGTTGCAAACATGAGCTTTTCACAGAGAGGGGCTAGGAACTCAAGGATGTATGGTTCATGGTGCTAGCAACCAACTATGTTCACCATCATACTGACAAGAGCATATCTAGAGTACAGTCATCCTGCATGATTCATACCACACTTAGAGGTTCCCTGAATATAAGTGCAATTGCCTCCAGATCACTTCTTCTTCTAGATACCCACAATTATTATTATTTTGATTACAGTACAGCCTGGAGGCCTTGCCTGAGATCATGGCCCCATTGTGCCAGGCGCTGTACAAACACAGACCGAGAGACAGACATTGCCCTGAAGAGCCTACTGTATGAACAGACAGGAGAGGCAAAGGGTAGATATCTCGGTGCAACATTTCTCCCTATTTAAAGGGGCTATTTACTGCAATGAACAACCCCGCTCTGAGCTGCCATGTCCTAGACTCTGACCATGTGGGGTGTCCTGAGAGCAATGGCCCTGTCCGCCTAGGGACTGGGTTAGTTATCACTCTTACTGAATTCACTTTGGAGACTGAAACACATCAAGGAACAGCTCTATTCATGTTGACATTTCCTTAAATGCATGCCTTCCCGATAGAGCCAGTAAAGTTCCTGAGGAAGAGACAAGTTGGGGTCCCAAATCACACAGCCTTTGCGCATTCACATATGTCCATTAAAAACTGAGTTTTTCAGTGTCAAACATTTTTGTTCTCTCTCTCCTCCGGCTGGGTTCGTATATCTACTTTGTCCTTGGCATCCTTATTCTTTTAAAATAACTCTCCTTTCCCTTAACGGTGGAGCCTAGGTATGGTTTAAGAGGCCCAGATGAGGAACCTCTCCCCAGCCCTCACAAAACAGGTTTATCTGATTCACACACTGTGAAAACATCCTTAAAACAAGTTTAATATGACCTATCAATGATGGCACGATGTGCAACAAGACACAGGTGTTCCACACTTCTGTTATTTGTCACACACTGGCAGGCCTGAACGTTGAGACTGTGTGACTGTGAATGGGAAGATACAGTCTACACTCTGAAAGGTTGAGAACCCGTTTTCTCATTCATGTGGCATTGCAGTTTGACCACCAGAAGCACTTACACGCAATAACACAGTAACTTGTGGTTAAAATTTAGCTCCCCACTCTTGCTTTATGGACATCGCACTGTATCTTTCATTATTGTAATGGTCATTAAGGGCCACTCGGGTGTACATATGGAATCACTCCACTGACATCAATGGGGTTCCTCTGGATTTACACAAATGTAATTCACATTTGAATCTGGCTCAGAAGGGAGGGGCGAAGCCAATTGGATGTAATTCACACCACTCCTTTTCATTTTGTAAGTTTTATTAATGTGGGTGATCTGCTTCATGTCCCTTCTGGAGGAGAGAGATTACTTAACTGAGTCAAGACCCAACAGCCCTAGGAAAGCTTTTAACTCTCATGCTAGAAGAGCTGAAGGTGAAGCGATTGATCAAAATGAGCTTATTTTTAAGAGTATGTTTATCATGAGAGCTTGGCTTAATTTTAATCAAAAATGACCACCACACAATGTTTAACAGGTGGAGCTGATAAAGCTCTTTGTTTGAATCATGAAGGCCAGAAGCAACCATTCTGACAATCTAGCCTGACCAGCATAGAATAGGCCAGACACCTCTTGAAACAGAGGGATTTAGATGGAGAGAGAAATTTCTCTGTGATCTGGCACATCGCGTGCGTGTGTGTGTGTGAGAGAGAGAGAGAGAGTGTGTGTGTGTGAGTGAGAGAGAGAGAGAGAGAGAGAGAGAGAGAGAGAGAGAGAGAGATGGGAAAACAAAATCCACAAGTCAGCAACTTTGGGTCATTTTAGGGGCTGTTTATTGCCAGGGATGTAACTGTAATTTCCCATGGGAAAAATCTCATTTTGGAAAAGCTCCACAAGGTTGGGATAATTTTTGAATTATCTTAAGTGTTTTGGAAATGTTCTAGAGATTTTTTAAGACATTTGTAACATCGCCCAGATCTTCCATCAGTACCAGGGATGTTTGTGTGTAATATCTATGGATGTTTATATTTTTCTACAAGCAAAGTAGAGGCTTCCTAGAAATATCTAGGAGGGATATTTAAAGAAAAAAATAATCAGGCCTAAGGAACTTCCTATACAAAGAAATCAATAAAAATCTCTTACTGAAATTAACATTTAAAAATCATGATATTAGCATAAACATCATGAGATTAAAAAAAATGTAAGATCTTTTTATTAGTTATTGGGTTATTTTGAGCCTCACATTTTCAAGCTTTTGTCTGCAGTCATGAGAGCTAGACACTAATTTTTATTTTTAAATGAAAGTTCAGATTTTCACATAACATCAGGACACCGGGTGCTGGGGCTTTAGAAAAAAAACAATAAATATTCTGAAAGTCGTGATAAAATTGTGAGAGTTGTCCAGATTGCAAGTTTTGGGGCTAAATCTGGACAGAATTTAGGATCCACTTTTCATTGCTTAAAGGGCTGCTAGAAACAAAAGCCTGATTTGGCTAGAAAAGATTTTCACGATCGTTCATCAGACCATTTATTTTTTAACAGCTTTTTTTTTTTTTTTTTTAAACATACACAAAACAGATAGCTCTTCTTGGAAGCTATCTTAATTAAATGTCTGAGGAGGACAGTTAATCAATAGTCATTAGTAGTTTTTGAGAACAGCTGAACAAATCACGGGCCAGACTGTACAAAGGGCTAAACTGCTTTCAATTCCCACTGCAGTCCAGGAAAGCTGAGGGTACTCTGCCCGACTGGGCCCAAAATGCTGACGAGATGATATGGGAAAAATTCAATGACTTGCTTCTGAGGGAAGAACTGTGACCCAATCACCCTCCTCTTGCAGGGAGAAAGGAACCTGCAGGAAAGGGAAAACTTTGCTGGGAAACAATGGGAGGTTCCCTTGACTTACTTACTTTTTCCCAAAATGGAGAGGGCTCTTGTGGGCAGGGGGGCATAGCCCCCCTCCCTTGCAGCATGGATACTACAGGAGCAATGCAACAACTGGCCCTTTCCACCATTTACTAAGGGCCAACATTTTTAAAGGTTTGAGGTGTCTAAGGATGCAGATAGGCACTTAGTGCGATTTTTAGAATTGCCTAGGCACCTAACTCCCTTTGGTGTTTAAAAATATACCTTTAATACTCTGCCCTTGCCCCCCAGCACCACTCTGAAGGGGTAGACGGTGCAGAGAGCGAGCGTTCATGATGCTTGAAGCAGTATTAGTCACAAGTGAATTTCCACTCTGAAATCCGCTGGTCACAGAAGGTAGCATGCTACATACACTGGCTGATGCACCCGTTCCCTCCACTGCCATGCCCAGCAGCTTCCCTGAGAAGCCACTGTTCACCTGAACACCATGCCCCTGAAGTCAGTTCTACTGCTTCTCAGCACCCCTTGCCTGCAAAGGGGGGAGAAGGATTTGGACCCAGGCATTGAAAATTCTGGGGAGAAAACCCCTTCCTATTTGATGACTATTTGAGAGAAGATTTCAAACCTGAGCAAAGATTCATTTGTTGTTCTGATCTTCAGGCCCAGGCTCAGATTTGGCACATGTCATAGGATCACAGGATTAGAAGGGACTGCAAAGGTCATCTAGCAGGACACGCTGTGAGACAGCCGCATAAAGAAATGGACTAACCCTGGACATCTACATTGGCATAGCTCAGAGCAGAATTGGGCCTCCACTGTAGGCAGCTCCACTCAAAGAAACACTCATTTAAACCCATGCTGAATCTGACCCTGTGTCCCCCCCAAGTCCTGTAATGCAGGCTCTGAGTTTGGGCAGACCAGTAGAGGAAGGGTGGGAGCGCTGAGAATTTTGCACATTACGTAGCCTGAACTAACAGTTGTCATACAACATGAATTTGCAGCAATGCCTCTGTTCTGTATGGGATTAGCCACGTTTATGGCTCAGTGGCACATCATCAGGGGAGCCCTGGGCTGGAGGTTGCTCTGAGCCATTCTATCCCCGGGGCAGCTCCCCTGATGCTGTAGGTGGATAGCATTCTTCTCGCGGCCCCGAGCCCTCTCTATTCCTTGCACTCATTTGCATAGGGGCCACTCACAATCTAGCCCTTATACCTCAGGTTTAATCACTTCATCGCCTACAATAGTGATAGCACGTTCTGAATACAACAACCCCTGCATGTACAAGCTAGCCAGTGCCGGCTTACTGCACACTCAAGCGCCAAGTGGTCTGCCGGGAGCTATTACCCTCCTTTCCTCTCCTTTACGGCTTGGAGTCCATGTCACAGCCTGGCCCTTAGAGAATTAGTACCCGGCGGTAAGTGTCTTTTACATGCTCTCTTAAGATATTTGTTTCATTACGTTTCTCTCTCAGCTTTTAACATCAGAAAAAAAAGCTATTAATATTGGTTCAACTCCACTGATTTTTCTAAAGAAATGTTTGAAAAGCTCACAAGTGAATCACTACCATTTCTCCCTCTGCCTCCCTTTTACAATTAAGGACAAGCTGCAGGCTTCAACGTACTCAGGAGCACGGTTCCTTTAAAACTCGATGGTTCAGAATCGGTGTACATCTCTGAGGAAACCCAGAGAGCAGCCTCTTCAAAGGGGCTTGTTCTAGCAGTATGCAGGAAGTGACAGTATTTGCTATGGAAGCAACCTCCTTGGCAAATCAATTCTTTAAGGACTTGGAGGAACAAGCATCATCATCATCCCATGGCCTAGGACTCTCGAAACCTGGTTGTAGTCCTGGTTCTGCCCTTGACCTGCTGTGGGACCTTTTGTCCCACAGCTTCCACCTTTTGTTGCTCTCATCTCTTTAGAGTACAAGTGCTTTAGGGCAGGGCCTGTGTCTTGTCTCTCTGTGTTTGTACGACCGGTTGAAGATTCTGAGCATGATTGTAATGCTAATAGTAAATAATAATAAACACTTGCTAGTGGATTATTAACAGGGCCTGAAAATATTAAACTGTTTTGTCACAGAAGCTAAAAACCACAGCATTCATGTCTACTTCCAAATCCTGGTCCCAGTGAAGTAGACATTTCCACAGGCTTACATGGGACAAGGATGTAGGGCCAGGTTTCTACTGCCATTGGAAAGATTTGCATTGACTTTAGTGGCAGTTGGATGGGATCTTGGTCACTAGAGAGAACTTTCACCTGAAAGCCCCTTCAGTATTTTTGGACTGTGTGAGCGCCTAGTCATAACTCCATAAGGATCATCGCTAAGGGCCAAATTGTGAGAGGTAGTACACTGGTAACTTGGATTACTGCACTACTCCACTTCCTGCACATGTGGGTGGGTGGGTAGAACTTTAACTCCACCCCTTTCCCAACCTGTCAACCCTGCTGCGGGGGGAGGGGGGAGGAAAGGGAGAGCCAGGAAATTAAACTGTGATTCTTTTGAGCTCCTGGGACAATGCAACTACACACTGGCCCTTGCTAAGGGCTTGTGGCAGCTCTGCAATTAGACCTAGCGAGACCCAGAATTGCAGGAATGCCAAAGCCGGAGTTATACCATAACTGTGTTTTATTCTGTGCAATTATAAAGCCATACAGTTCTGTAGGATATGAGTAGAGTAAAACATTAATAATGGCCTGTTAAAACTGAAATTTTGAAATAAATGGCAGGTTTTCTGCCTCTGCCAGTTTGTTTAATTTTTCCTAAAACTGGCAATCAACCGGAAAAAATAAAGCGGGTGTAGTAGAATTCTCATTTACCAGAGAGCTCGCCAGCTATCCCTGGAGATTTATTAAACCTTATGGCTTGCTCTCTGCTAACGTCTTATACTTTTGGATTGGCCATTTGTGGTTAGAATAGGCGATGGCATGCCTTTTCCAAGCCCAGCACAATGGAGAAAGATTGTCTTCTGGTTCTCTAAAAGCTGTAACTGAATTACATTGTAAAACATGAAACAGCACGGAATTTTTTGAAGCAAAAGTAAAACTAGTCACATTTGGTATCTATGGTCTTTCATTTAGCGGAAGAAAGAGATGAATAATAGATGTTCCCTTGGAAATACTATTCTGTTCACTCTTAGTGGAAATCAGGCAAGGGCAATACATTAAGTGTAGCCAAGATTATTCTATTTAATCTTCATAGTGATACAATACTTTTAGCCTTGTAAAAAGCACTGACTGCTTTTTTTGCATAGAAGACCTTAAATCTGTAAATGAAAGGAGGCCTTCTCCATGTCCCCTGGCAATAGATAATGAGTCTCTAGCTTCAGTGTCTTCTGTGGAAGTGTCAGGTAACCAGGACATGATATAAGGCATCCAGATTATGAAACAATATACCTCCACTACATTTCACGATGCGGGGAACCTCTTTAAAAATGCCGTCAATATACTAAGAGAGACAGTCAATCAATCACACATATCAGCAACAGCAGCAGGATGATAAACTGTTTACTACAGATGGTTTAGGTTATGGTTGCCAGATCTCCAGGCAGAGGCTGGGAACGTTGGAAGCAGAGAGAAAACGGAGCTACAGCACTCAACATTCAGTCTACAGATTTCTCACTATCTTTCTGATATTAAGATTTAATATCTGTAAAACACCACCCCAGTCTGGAAGATCACACTAGTGATGACCAAACAGTAGCTGGTGCTTGGATGTCCAGAGCATGTGCTAATAGTTTTGCATTCTGGTCTACAACTGTGGCTACATTAGAGAGGCATTATCCTATGGGGACACTGCTCCTAATAAACCCAAACAAGCAGCCTCTAAAGACTAATTTTTTTTTATTATCCTATTATGTATTCCTTCCTCTGTATTATCTCCTCACCAAAACACATCACTAATTCGTCTGAAAAGTTAACGGTCCAGATAGAGTTTTCTTTCAGTGTGATCTGAATCCAAACCAGATGTGTGGGATTACAGAGCAATGGTTTGTTTCTAAGAGGAACAACCGAAGCTGGTCTTTGTTGTTTTGCTTTTTAAATGTATATGATGTTTTGCTTCGTATCTTAGATATGACAACACTCTACAAAACATGCAGCACTGAATTCTATTGCTCCCTTCCTGCACAAGGGGAGATGTTTTGGCAAAAGTTTCCTGTTTCCTTTCCCTAGAAACCTGGTTTATTCTTCCAGCACTCCCAGGGGCACAGCATGGACATAGGGGGTGACCTGGCAACGGCGCATCAGCTAGGACACCCATGAGTAAAAACTACATTAAATTAGGGCAAGTCTACACAACCGTGGTACATCGGTGTAGCTGTGCTGCTGTAGGGTATCTGGGGAAGACGTGCTATGCCGACAGGAGAGTCTCCTGCCCACAAAGCGTGGTGTGGACACTGCTTTAAGTTGCTGTAACTTATGTCGCTTGGGGGAGGGGGGGGGCGAGGCGAGGCTGTTGTTTTCACACTCCTGAGCAACATAATTTACATTCACTTAAGTGGTAGTGTAGACTAGCCCTTCGTGTTTTGTGGCCCACAGGTGCTCACCAGTTTGTCTTGACAGTTTCCAGACATGGCAGCATGGCCATCTCACTTGCTCCCCAGCTCCCAAACAGCAACCTGCACTCCCACCCCCTCCAACACTACCTGGAAGGGACACACAGCATTAGCTTATGGATGGGTTGCTGCTCATGGAGCAGCAGTGCACGATGGGAGTAGTGAACCCACCTCCAACCTCTGTCCCAAGATGGGTTTGCCACCCCGCAGTGTATTTGAGGGCATGGTGGGCAGCTGTCCGTCCACTCTGCACGGCTCCCACTTGCTGCACCATTGGTGCCCTCGTGCGCCCTCTGGGCCACAGAATAGGCAGTCGGTACAGGCTGTAGGTAACATCTCTATTGTTTGGGTGAATAGCTGATTATAATTACAGAGTTCGTTAATGTGAGTAGGGTTTTCAGAGTCAAAACTGAGCCATGAACTTGGCATGTTTATGTTTTTACTAGTACTGTGCAGTAAAGCTAGCCGTGCCGTTTAGACATTGCCCTCTATTGGGGTGGTTCGGAACTGCATTGCCCTGCGGCAGCGTGGGACCATGGAACGAGAGAGACCGGACCCCACCTCCCAAAGCTACCCAGCACATGCGGGGGGAGGGGCAGTGCTGCTCCACCTGTTCGGTCGGCATCACGTACTCCTCACTGAAAGCCCGTACTGCTCTGCTCCCATCCCGCCCCACCGCCTCAGGGTTGTCTTGCATCCCAGGAATCCCATAAGAGAGCTGCACAGGTTTGAAATGGGGGTGGTGGTGTCATTGTGCCGTGCCCTGCCCTCCCTGTGCCCCTGCAGAGCAATCTGGATCACACTTCACAACATGCTCCTAAGAATCATCGTTCAGCCCAATCTAAACAGGACTCGAGGTCGTCCCAGCAAGTGGTCACATGCATAGTTCGGACATTGGGTTTCTTCTTAAATGCCCACACTTATACTCTTCTGTCCTCCTAAAGGACTTGCCCTGGGAGATGCTCTCACTCGGCACTTGTCTATGTTTAGTGCTGAGCCATCTCACTCCATACGGACCCCGGAGGGCCTGGCACGGGCACTGAAGTTTTGTCGTTCGCTCTGAAGCAATCTAACTAACCCGCCAAGAGTTGATTTGGTGCAGGACACCAAGAAGAAGGAGCAGCCTAACCCAGCCAATGCTGAGTGTCCAGCTGAGGCAGTGTTTGTGTCGCTTTCTGCCAACAACAACCGCAACAGTCCTGAAGTGGGAGGATGCAGATGGAGGCAGAAGAAGAAAGGATTGTTTCTGGCCCGCTTTCCCCACCTACATGCCAGAGGGCAGCATGGTTGGAGCCCAGCAGTTGATTAGCAGGATGACAACAGTCAAGGGCAAAGCTAAAGGATTCTCTAGGTCAGGGCTGCGGAGCGGCTTTGAGGATTACAAAGCTCAACCAGTCAGTTCCCCTTCCCTGTCTCCTAGATCCCCAGAGAGCATTTATGGCTTTCAAAATCTCTCTTCTCCTGCATGCGACTCCTCACCAGCCTGGGCTAAGACCTTCCCCTAGCACATCCCCTACCAGCTGGGCTGGGCTCTGGAGGACAAGACTGTCCCTTACATGGGCCTTCAATGAATCTTTACAAAATGTCAGTGGACTGCAACTTTTTTTTCCCTGAAGGAAGCTGTTAGCAAACAATCTATTGCCTTAAAAGGCCAATGAGGCAGCAACAGAAAACAGCTTAACTCAAAATGTCAGGGTCTGATTTTGCTCTCATTCATTTAGTCCATTTTTGAGTCATTTGGGCTATCAGAACAGTGCCTATCAATACAGCGAAGCCCTGCTTCCTAGCTAGTTACTAAAAATTAACAATTTTCTACCAACAGAGAAAATTTCTGGATTCATGATTTTTCCTAATTTCGGAGTTCTTTTGGTAACCATAACAAATATTTATGACTGGTGATTTTTTTTGGCCATTTATTTTGTGTTTTCAGCTCATCACTGGCATGTTGTACAGGGAGGAAGGACGGTCTTATGGTTGAGGTATAGAACTGTGAGCCAAGAGATCTGGGGTTTGTTCTCAGCTCTGCTACCGACTTCCAGGGTACCTATGGCCAAGTCACTTGATTGACACTTTTTGTAAATTTGGGCAATTACACTTGTTTCTGCTCAGCGACTCTGAAATTCAGGCCCTACGTATCTCAGTCTGGACACCCAACACGAGGGGAAACTTTTGCATATGTTAGACACAATCTCTCTGTCCTTCATTTTCCCAATCTGTAACATAAGGAGGATGATAACAACGCTTACCTATCTCATCGGGTTGTTATGAGGGTCACCTCATTAATAATAGTATAAATATTTAAACTCCTTGGATGGAAGCGCAAAGTATTATTTAATGTCAAATTCTGTGCATTGTTTAAAAACTATTTTTCATTCTCCACTCCCCCACACACCAGTCCCACCCTCTTTTTCGGTATGAAACTGACAAGAAAAGTGGCCAGAGACCGGAATGTGGCATGTGGTTTCTTTAAACAAAGATTCAGCAGTAGGTTCTTATTAACACTGTAATAGAATTCACTGGTAATTTGTCATTTTAATTAAAAAATAGTAGTTATTTGTTTTCAAATTTGAACATTAGTCAGCAGCATAAAGCAAGCGCTGTGGGATGAGGACTGTGTTTTGGTTCGGTTTGTACAGCACCTGGCACCATCAGGTCCTGGTCCATGAGTAGGCTCTTAATTGCTATCACAGTACAAATAATAGATAATAAAATAATTCCACAAACACTATAACAACACCACAAGAACTGTCAAAGCTGAGATGCAGGATAAAACTTCACAACCGCTGCAGCAAGATCCTCCACCTGCACAAAGCAAATGCGACAAGGCTTCGCATTTTCCCCGCTGTTTGCAAGGAAAGAGAAAAGGCATTTGTATCATCCTGCCTTTGGGGCAGATAGCGAGCAACTCAAGAACATCCCTAGCACGGACAATCTCTCCAGGAACTCAGTACCATTTAGCGCACAAGCCCAAAGGGCCAGCGCTACTGTGACATTTCAATCAGTCACTAATTTTTTCCAGACTGAAGCCCATTAACGGTCTAATCTGGGCTCCTTCCCAATGGTCGACTGAAGGAAGCACTTTGCTGACAGTTCGGAGCCTAATAAATCTTACCACAGAACTCTAGCTGGTGCTCTCTCAGGTGATTAAATAGTCAGGCAGGGGGGAAAAATGGTACAATTCAAGGATTGCTTTTAACCCAGCTAACACATCAAAAATGAAAAGTGGCGGTATATTACTTTGCTTCCTCCTTCCGCCCATCATCACCCCAAACAGTAGCTATGGAGTGCTGTCCTCTATATTATGGGCTTATGCATAATTCAAAAATCCTGTACTGTATTCAACCGTATGGAAGAGCAGATCACCAGGTCTGTGTACACTGAGAATACCAAGTGGCATGTGTCTGAAGCTAAGAGCATGGACAAGTTCAGTGCAGGAAAATGAAGCACCGGCTACACTGAGCCCTCTGGGCTGAGATAATTTGTGTTATCAGAATGGAAGCTCACAAACGGATAGACGGCTCTAAAGCTTTGCTTGCAAATTAACATAGTATTGGGCCATTTCTTAGCTCCCTTTTGACTAAAGGTTTTTTTCCCCTTCATTGAACAAGAAATGGGTGAAAAGCCAACCTTTAACATTGACCATTGCCTTCACCAGCTCTTTCCATAGGCTGTCCCCAGAACAGTTACAGCATTTTAAAAGGCAACCGGTTTTTCACCTACTTTCCATTTTTTAAGCTAATAGGAGACAGGAAGAAGAACAGATGGAGATTCTAAAATGCAAAAATCTAAGCCGCAGTCTCCCACTGCACTCATCGCAAAATGCCATTTCCTAGATCGGCCCCTCTTCTGAGCACCCCTCTGATATGTCATCTATATTCACCATGTAAACCACTGATCTGAAAGGAACGCACTGTACTTTACATTAGCAAAACAGATATTAGACTCTGGATGGTGTTATGGGGGGTTCTGCTTGTTCCTTAACATCGGAGGCCCAGCTATACCTGGAAAGGTAGAGGACACTTTGAATGCTGAGCTCTATTATGAAAACACCTGGTTTGCAGCTGAAGTGCATTATTTTACAATGCAAACTGGAGTCAGCATTGAAATAAAGAGCAGTTTACATGATTCCGAATTTAAAAGTCTGCATTTGCCTACAGTTACCAGACAGTACGGTTGGAATTTACCACAGCTTTACTTGGAATAGAAAATGTGTGGTACCGTGTGGTGACAGTTAACAAACTCTGATTTTTCAATGGCTTCTTCTAAGTTATATTAGTGCATTAATCCTCCCATTACAAGGAAATAAATTTTAGATGGGTAGGAACTGTGAGCCATTTTATCCATGATAATTAAAGCACCATTTGGATATCCATTACCTTCTTCACTGATTATTAGGGCCCTACAAATTCATGGTCCATTTCGGTCAATTTTACGGTCATAGGATTTTAAAAATCCTACATTTCATGTGTTGTAATTGTAGGGGTCCTGGCCCAAAAAGATTTGTGGGTGGGTCGCAAGGTTATTGTAGGGGGTGGTTGCGGTACTGCTACCCTTACTTCTGTGCTGCTGCTGGTGGCGGTGCTGCCTTCAGAACTGGGCAGCTGGAGAGTGGTAGCTGCTGGCCGGGAGCCCAGCTCTGAAGGCAGAACCACCGCCAGCAGCACAGAAGTAAGGATGGCACAGGATGGTATTGCCACCCTTACTTCTGCACTGCTGCTGGTGGGGCACTGCCTTCAGAGCTGGGTGCCCAGCCCACAGCTGCCGCTCTCCAGCTGCCCAGCTCTGAAGGCAGCGCAGAAGTAAGGGTGGCAATACTACGACCCCCCCTAAAATAATCTTGTGACCCCACAACTCCTTTTGGGTCAGCACCCCCAATTTGAGAAAGGCTGGTCTCCCCCGTTAAATCTGTATAGGATAGGGTAAAAGCACACAAAAGACCAGATTTCATGGGGGGAGACCAGATTTCATGGTCTGTGACGCATTTTTCATGGCTGTGAATTTGGTAGGGCCCTACTGATTATCCATCTTTCCCCCTCCAGCGAGAAAAGAGCACTGTCCAAGAGACTATTACAAGTGTATGGGTTTGATCCAGCTGTACATGTCTTTCCATTTCACAAAGCTCTCATACTGCTCCGCTGATGCGTCGTGGAAAACACTGGCCCACGTTCATTGTCGAGGCAATGGTGTATCTATCTCCTTCCCTGGAGATAGCTATGGGCAAAATTCACCTGGGGCATAGAAGGCTGTACAGCACCCTCCACATCATCTAAATCCGGGGTTATCACAAGAAACGTTTTGGTGGCCTAGAGTGCGGCCACCAACTCCTGCTGGTGGCCACTTCTGACATTTTTTCCTAAAATACTTATAATATATGGAGATATATCTCACAGAACTGGAAAGGACCCTAAAAGGTCATTGAGTCCAGCCCCCTGCCTTCACTAGCAGGGTCAAGTACTTAATTAACTAGGAAACAAACAAATAAATATGCACATATACATGTCCAAATCATTGTCATTTATCTATGTAGGGTTTTTTTGCAGACTCAATAATAAAAAGAATGTACAGTTGTCTGTTCTTTACTGGACCTAAACAGAATACAAACAAAATCAGGTGCTTTGCACATTCCTGTCTATTTTATTGTTTCTTTTGCCTTTGAGGCTGGTTTTTTTTTAGATTTGCTAGCTAGTAAGGCTGCTGCTGTGAAAACTGATACATATATATTTATATGTAGCACTTTTCACAGCAGACTTAGGCTAGCTGGGAGGCAGTGAAAAGTGATATTAACAAACATACAAACATCGCTTTTCACAGCAGACTCACGCGGCTCTGGAAAGCCGGGGGACAAATTAAGCCCTGGATGGAGAGGTGGGTAGGGAGGCCAGGGGTGATGGGGGGAAAGGAGGGAGCCCAGGGCTGGAGCCCGAAGCCTCCTGGCTGGGGGATGGACCCTGAAGCCCTGAGCCTGGCGCCTGCCACCCCAGGACTGAAGCCGGAAGCCCAAGCCACAGCACCCCCGGGAAGGTGGGGAACTCACACCAGCTGTCTGCGCCTCCGGCATTTGTGGCTGCAGAAGAGGGCAGGGCCCAATCTCGGCTGGCAGCCCCAGGGGGACGGGCCACTGCTTCTGACTCCCATCACTACCCAGGAGGCTGTGGCTGCAAGAAAAGCCTTTGGTGGCCACATTTGAGAAACACTGATCTAAGCACTGCACACAGGGCCCCACGGTGCAAGGAACCACGTACCGCTCCAGAAAGGGTCTGCACGCTCCCTCCACAAAGATCCACACGGACATAGAGCTAGAGGCTGCGCTACCATCCCGTGCTCCGTGCCAAACCTTTCTCCTCATCCCTTCACTTCACTCACATAGCGGCCCAGCACTCAGGCTGTATGTGGGTGATGTGGCTCTCACTCCACACGCAGCCATAGTCCTCCAAAGGTTACCTCGCAATCACAGCCGCAGCACGCAGCTATGTCACAGGAAGAGAACGGGTATTTCGGGCCAGGAATGAGAAGCCAATGACGCTGAAGACAAAAGAGCCTGTTCTGATGCAAAATTTCACTAATAATAAAAAGCCAGAGAAGGAAAAGCTTGGTCCAAGGGATAGGGCACTGGATTGGGAGTCAGGAGACCTGGGCTCTAGTCCCGTCTCTGACAATGATGTACTGGGTGACCTTGGGCAAATCATGTCACCTGCTTCCCCTCCCACCTGTTTGTGCGGCTTGTCTATTTCGATTATAAGCTCTTTGGGGCAGGGAGTCTCTCATTACATAAGCTATATGAGAGCTGGCTATTATCACGTATACCGAGCCTAACATGAGAGAGCCCCGACTGCATCCACTGCCACCTCAAGGGGCTACTGTGTTACTAATACTAACATTCCTAGCACTAAGAGGGAAACTGCTTCTCTGCTCCACCCATTCTCCACATGCTTCCTTTCGAATTCTGCCTTTATTCTACTGTAACAACTTAACACCGGTCAGTGGACCACATTCAGTCCCAAACCAGGAGCTACTATCGTCCACTTACATTTGGAAAACATTGCTCTCATGGTTTGGTTTATGTTTACTGTTACTAACAAATGAAAAGTGTCCCCAGACACTGCCATCATCATATCTACATGGTCTGAAATATCAGAGCAAAGGAGAGAAGTCAACTCCCAAAAGACCACTGTAGAGTCATAATGTTCAAGGCCAGATGGGACTATTATAATCATCTAGTCTGACCTCCTGCACAACACAAGCCAGAGAATTTCATGCAATGATTCCCACATCAAGTTTATATTTTATGGTTGAAGTACATCATCTCTTTTAGAAAGACATCCGGTCTTGTTTTAAATATTCCAAGGGCTAGAGAGTCTACCACATCCCTTGGTAAATTGTTCCATGAGTTAATTACGCTCACTGTTAAAAGATTATGGCTTATTTCTAGCATGCATTTCTAGCTTCAGCTTCCAGCCTCTGGTTCTTGTTATACTATTTAAAATCTTCTCTTCACGTAGGTACTTTTGGATTGTAATCAAGTCACCTTTTAACCTTCTCTTGGATAAACTAGATTGAATTTGTCAAGTCTTTCCCAAGTAGGTTTTCCAAGCCTTGAATTATCCTTGTAGCTCTCTTCTAATTTTTCGGCTAGTACTCGTACACTGTCCTCATGTGATCCTTGTAAAAAAAAAAAATCACTCACCAAATATCCATTGTACCTTCCTGTAATGAACTTGAGTTCAGTACCATGCAGCTGTCACACAAAAGCAATGCTGGGCCCCCAGTTGGGTATTCAATACAAAAAGTTCACCCAATTAAAATAGCACACAAGATGATTGGCGGGATAATAGCCAATAGAATGTATATTACTATCCAATTAAAGTGGAGAATATTACAGGAAAAAAATAAAGTATAGGAAATTAAATCAACAGCAGATAAAATGGCAGGTATCTAGGGCAGTTAGCATGAACGAGTCAATATTTACCAGCATAATGGGTCAGAATTCACTAACAGTCACTACTATGAGGTATCTGAGATGCCACAATTATTTTCCGTTCTAAGGAGAGGGCATAACTGGATTGTTGGCACATGCGGACTTTCTAACGGAGACAACTCTATTTACATTCTACATGGCTTTTTGAACCGTGACTTATTGAGACTCCACATTGCTCAAGTCTCAATACAGCACATAAGGAAAATAAATGTTCCTTTTCTTTCTCCTCTGCCCCCATGTTACCAAGTCCTTCTTTGACCAGCTAACCTCCCCACTTAGCAACATAAGGGCTTTTATATTTCATCTGTAACCACGGCTACTACTACAGCATTCTACTTCCTGAGCTTGTTACCACTGGTCTGCCTCCACTCACAGCAGACAAAACAGAAAATACTGCTTTCAGATTTCACAGTGGCATAAGGGGAATGCGGCAAATGGAAAACTGCTGATTACCGGCAATTAGTAAAATGATAAAGTTACTGAGCAACCTACCGATCCAAAGAAACCTCCATTAATCTCCACGGCAGGGTCAATTTAAAAGCTTGAAGCCAGCAAGAAAGAATGGCTGGAGAAGTTGCCAGCCATATACTTGGACCTGTTTGTTCAACAGCCCATATATTGGCTTTATTGGCCAAAGACTGTTTTATAAAGCAAAGGGGGAATTATATGGTATCTTTCAGTTACCTAGCTTTGAAAAATAGACTCTGTGCACTTCCGTATTGATTGTCTCTTTGAATCTGAAATATGGCCTTTCTTTGCACTAACAGAATATATGTAGACAGTCATATATCACTAAAATTACATGGCTGAAAGAGCTACAAATTGAGACTGCTGTTATTGGTAACTTGCTAACATCTATTAGCACTGTAAGTGAATCGAAGCAGGTCAGGACACAAAAGAATGGTTGGATTTGTGAAACTTGGTGAGGTGGCATCCAGAAAGCACAACAACTTGAAATGAAAGGACAGGAAGGGGTTAATAATAAAGAGCCTCCTGGTGCTCTGATCTGCAGGCAGAAGGGGCCGCTCTGGGGTCACTTTCTTCTGCGGTGGAGATGCTGTCCATGGGTCTCAGGAGCCATGTAGTGCCCGCAGTGGGCAGGCCTGGGATGAAGGGGGCATGCGGTAGCAGAGGCTGGGGAGGTTGGACCTCTTCCCTTCATTTCAAGGGTGCCCAGGAGAGAGTCTCTCAGACTCACAGTACAGCCAGAGAACATATTGCTTTTACATCTGTGCCCCTTTGCAGAACGTCCTGGAGCCAGCTGTGGCCATGGGAATCCTAAGGAGCGGGGCCAAGGCTGCTGCAGGGGCAAAGAGCCGTGCACTGATCTCAGGGTATCTGTGGGACCGAGGGCCAGATCCTCCCTGCTTTCTTTTACAAGGGAGAGGGGACAAACCTGTCTTCCCTCACTTCTCCCAGGCACATCGTCTCTTCTGTATTCACCAACATCTTAAAATGCCAACGCTTTTCCTGTCCATCTCTCCCTTGTCCATCCACAGCAGGCAGAAGGAGACTTCTCTCCTGCTGTCCTTTGTGCCTAAGTGACCCCAAGCCTCTTTCAGTCCTTCTCATGCCCTCCTCTTTCATTCCTAATCCTCTCCCTAACAAAATACTCACCTAGGAAACCCATTCATCACCCAGAAACTACAATGCCTTCCATCCCTCCCATACCACAACTACACAAGCTACCCGCAACTTGCATTGTTTAACGGTACTGGAAGCATGTCTAACACTCCTTGAAGCGTGCTGTGGTATTTTATATGAACGGCGGTAAATAAAAGTACATCAAGAAAGCCTAGAATGTGAGATGTGGGGAATAACCGCCCAAGGGAGCTGATGGAAGACCCCTTGTTCGGGACACTTAAAGTTAGATCGGTCAGATCCCTACACATTGTATTGTAGAGGACAATACTGCATTTCCTATGGTGGATGCCTTCAAAAACTTCCACTGACATAAACAAAAGCTACATCTGTGAGCAAAGTGGTACCACTTCCTGGAATAGGCAGAGCACACAGAAGGCGATGAGTACTGGGGCCCAATTCTTAGCTACACAAAGGCCCCTTGATAGTGCTCTGGTGATGTTCACGGGCCTTAGAGAAGGTGTTACATTATTTTTACCAGAATGGCAGAAAAGGGCTTTTAGTATTTCTGAATTCAGGCCAGTGTGTCTACTAGGCTGCAGTAGGGTGACCAGATGTCCCAATTTTATAGGGACAGTCCCGATTTTTGGGTCTTTTTCTTATATAGGCTCCTATTACTCCCCACCCCCGTCCTGATTTTTCACATTTGCTGTCTGGTCACCCTAGGCTGTAGACACTGAATTACCATAGACAACATAACAAACGCACTTGAAGTTGTGAGGTGCTCTCTTATTGAATCTAATTCTGACACCTTCATGTTGACTTTAATCAACACCTTAGAAGAGTCAAGTCATTTCTTTTTATAAGGTTGGTGGTTTCTTTTGCATTCAGAGAGGCTTTTGAATGTGCCTGATGTCTTTTACCCCTTTGATGTGTCTAATCTGAAGAATTAATTGACTGGTAAAAGTATAAAATTCCAATCTTTTTCAGGAACTCCAGAACAAAACTGAACCATGTCACTAATCTTACTGAAGATCATAGCTTCATATGCATTGCCTGGCATCACGCAACTACCAAGCCATGACTGATTTCTTTTCATCTTAAAAACGGAAGAAAAACATGCACTGCCGAAAATACAATACCCATCTGAGTCTTCAGAACCCTTTGCCAGCCTGTTCCAGGAGAGAGTATAGTCATAAAAAGAATCATACATGAAAAAGTTGTATTTCATTTCAATAGGAAATACTATGAACTAGTTGATGGTAATAATGTAAAATAGAACTCAAAGGGGAGGTGGTAGCTTTTTGCCACCTTTCCTCTTCCCTTATTCTGGGCTGGCTGGGGGACTGAAATTACATCTAGTGTAACGGTAATCCTCTGGGCTGCTCTAAATTATGCCAGAGGCAGTCAACCACTGTCACACATTCAATCCGGTCCCAATCTGCTCCTGATAACCCCCTTGCGTCTCTGACGCAGCCCCTGCATGGAGCAGGGAGGGCAGTTAGCACAAGTCAGTTACATCAGCTTTGTGCTACCCAAGGAATCTCCTGTGTCATTTGCACCTTTGGGGAGTTTTCTGGCTGTTAAGGACTGAGCCTAAATGCTCCCTTCTTCACTTTGCATAGTTTCTTCTTAGAATAGCTACAGCTTCCATAAACTGACCAGGACTCCCCAAAGAAATATTTCACCTGCACCCAGAAACAGTACAGTACCAACAATCACAACCAATAAATCCATGAAGCCTTTTCTCCTAACACCTCTATGACCTTGATAAAATATGCTTTTCCTACAGGAAGCCCTTCATCACCCGCCATGCTATTTTATCAGGCCTGTCTGCCCTTTTCCGCCATACAGCCAGAGTGGCCTCTGTTCAGGTGCTGTCTGCTGTAGATTGCTATCATATGATCTTTCCCTGAACCAGCTGCCTGAATCGATATTGATTCAGACTTGGGTTTCTGCAGCAAATCTATTGCATTTCCATTAGCAGGACTGCAAATGATCAAACGTAGACGGCTTCATTTATATCATTCCAGCTCCATGTCGCAGAGGAAATGCACAAATACATGTTAACGTGATCTGAGCCAAATTATGCCTTCTTGTCTATTGCTAGGAAAGTAGCATATCCCTTTTTAGAGCCAAAGACTATCATCTGCAATGCAAACTGCAAATATAATAGTAAATTTAAAAGTACAATAGGTGCAGGAAGATAATAATCCGAGTCCCCTGCAGTGAAAATCCAAATTTAGGGCCTTATTATGCCACCAATTTTTAAGCAGTTCTCCCCATTGATCAGAAACTAATGACGTGTGATGGCCCCAGACAGGAAATCATGATGAATATATACTTCATAGAATCATAGAATATCAGGGTTGGAAGGGACCTCAGGAGGTCATCTAGTCCAACCCCCTGCTCAAAGCAGGACCAACCCCCAACTAAATCATCCCAGCCAGGGCTTTGTCAAGCCTGACCTTAAAAAACTCTACGGAAGGAGATTCCACCACTTCCCTAGGGAACCCATTCCAGTGCTTCACCACCCTCCTAGTGAAAAAGTTTTTCCTAATATCCAACCTAAACCTCCCCCACTGCAACTTGAGACCATTACTCCTTGTTACTTACATATATACTTACAGATTATACATTTATACGTGGATTCAAATAACAAATACATATGGCTATATATACATATAAAGAGACAAAGATTATTGAAGTTCTCCCCGGTAAGAGCAAATACCTAATTTTCAGAGGCTTACAAAGAGATGTTCAGATCAAGAAATTATAAACAAAAGCAGCCCCAACAAACTAAACAATGGGTAATTGCAATCACGTCACTCTGAAAAACCCAGAGCATCTTTAGAAATGACTAGAGACAACACATTTGAATGTTATGAGCTTTACATAACCAAATATTGAGTCAAGCACGGCCCTGAGTTACTACAGCTACAATCCAGTGACTTGGGGGGAGCGGAGGTTGCGCCAATGTGCAGAATGTGGTCCATAGGTTTTAGATCAATTTAGCCTTCTGCACATACAAACTGAATAACTGTTTTTCAATTAATTAATTTCATGAAAAGGGGGGAAATGGGAGCGAGAAACTAAAAAAAGAACCCAAACTACACAAAATGAATAAAAGGTGTGATCCTATATGGTGCTATACAGATTTTATTATTGCATGTTTCAGAAGACCTGAATACTTCATTCATGGCCCTGCTACTTGTAGCTAATATGAACGATCCACATTTATGGCACCCCACCCCCTTTCACACACACGCATGTGTGCTTATACCTTACAGCCCTGTTGTATTCTGGGTATTATTACCTTGATTACCCACGGCTAAAGCTCCTCTCAGCACTTGGATACTACAGTGACAGCGCTTTAGGAATACACAGAGATTGGAGAGCGCAGTATCCGGGACTATCCTTAACCAAACCTGCTTAACAGAGGCCCGGCTACATCTCTCAGGATTCACAGTGCTAGGCAGCCAGCCAGCGTCTCTATAGTGCACTGTTGGTTTGGGGACCCTTTTGAACGCTTTTTCACTGGGACCTTTATTCATTTTTCCAGAGGTGTAGGGTGTAACCTGTTGTAGATAAATGGGGTAGTCAAGCATATACATACACACAGACATACCAAAAAAAACCAAACCCCTCTATTATCAGTAGCTGCTGGAGTAATGGAGGCCAGTCAACAGAACAGGCCATGTTTGAGCCGGCACCTTCAGCCTTGCCATTGACTTCACTGGGCATGAGATCCGGCCCCAACTATTTCAAGACCCATGCTTTGGGAATGGGAGGCCATCTCTTGATCTCCCCTCCTATATGTTTAACCTTCAGGAAATAAACCCCTAGGCTGTTTATCAGCTCTGCCTTTCTGCCCCCCTTACTGAACACAGCTCTGTGCACGACCTCTGAGGGTATGTCTGCAGTGCAAAACCCAGGACTGGCCCATGCTAGCTGTCTCAGGCCCATGGGGATCGGGCTAAGGGGCTGTTTAACTGCAGTGTAGTTGCTCGGGCTTGGGCTGGAGCCCTGGCTCTAGGACCTTGCAAGGTGTGAGGGTCCCAGAGCTGGGGCTGCAGCCCAAGCCTGAAGGTCTACACTGCAATTAAATAGCCCCTTCGTCCAAACTCTGCGAGCCCGATTCAGCTGCAGGTGTCCAACTGCAATGTAGACAGACCCCAAAAAGCATTCCCCAACTTGCACTAGCCGAGAAAGAGAAAGGAATAGCACACCCAGGCCTGTGAGATTACATAATCCCTGCACGGTGAAAACCATTGCATAAGGGAAGCAAGAGGTGGTGGTGTGGAGGGGGGAGGGGAAAGGAGGGTTGAGATGGAGAGTAGAGAGCAGGTGAAGAAGAAAACTCAAATGCAGAGGTATAAGAGCCAATAAGGAAAACGAGAAGAGGTGAAGGAGGCAGCAAAAACAGAAGAGTTAAGGGCACAGAACCCAGAGTAAGGAGCAGAAATGTGGAAAATATCGACAATGTGATGTAAAGCCACTTAAAAGTCAAGTTTTCCCTTCATTTTTTTCCAAACGCTAAAATAGGCCCATTTAGATCAGAAATTATGCCATGGTGCATCGATTATTGTGAGTGGAAAGAGGATTGTTTTTGAGCTAAATGGTCCTGTTCTCAAGTCCGAGATGGCTTTTTAATGGCCTGAGCACTGAAAATAATCATTTTGCTGACACTTCTCCTGAGCAAAGGAAGAAAAAGGGGAGACAAGTAAAATATGAGGCAGAAATCAGAGAAATGAAAATCAGAAGAGCTGTCAAAGCCAAGGGCAGACCAGTAACAACAATACGTACCGCTTTCCATCTTTAATGCACAGTGCAAGTGACTGCTAATCCCTGGGAGATAGGGACATATTATCATCGTCATTTTACAAATGGAGAAACTGAGGAAGCGAGGGGTCATTTGCTCGCAGTGATCGCCACTGGCAGAGCTCGCATTAGAATTCGTGAGACTTAGTTCCATAGGCTGACCCCTTGGCTATGCCAGCTCACTGTGTGTAAGATCGGAGACACAAGGAAGAGCTATTCTGCCATGAAGAGCCCAGGTTTTTAGTCACAGTGCGGCAGCTCTTCATCCAGAAATGTCAAACCAGGCATCTCAAGTGGCAGAAATGTCAGAAGAGACTAAATCCCCTGAGCTGACGGAGGAACACAAAAATGAAAAGATAAAAAGACAAAGGAGCCGTGTAGGCTGGGCCTGCCTGGGATGAGCTCTAGCAGCTCTGAGGTGCCATGCAAGATGCCAGCCGGCAGGTTCCAGACCTTGCACCAAATGATGCGCTCAGCTCTGCTGATATATTAATCTAGGCTGCTCCAGCAAAATGGATTTACTTCTGATTTAAAGTGATGCAACCTGAGAGCAGAATTTGACCCACTTTGCGCAGTCAATCACACCCGTGCAAAGGGAGTGTTAAAGACCACCAAATCAGAGTGATGGGGCCCATTGCGCTGTTGCCTTGCACCTAATACTGTCCTTTTCACTAGTGCAAAGTCAGAATCTGAGTGTTTTCCGGTTACTTTGCATTGATGCAATTGACGACGCAAAATGCAGGGCTACAAAAACTCAGGCCAAGGTGTAAGGAAGTGATGACTCAGACTCTGTGGCTGTCCAGAGGAGCTGTAAACCCAGGGCTCTACCTCGAATGTTACTGAGATCTTAAGACTAGCACCACAGCTTTCTAGCTACAATGTATCCTCTACCTTCACTTGCAAATTATCCATTTTGCTCACATGAATAGGTTTAAGAACTTAATTGGTTTGGGCACAATCCATTTAAATGGAAAGTGAAAGCAGCTTAAAGATCTATCAGGAGGGAGGACTAGTTTAGGTATTATGCAGCTATAAACAAAAACAATTATTATGAAAACATACCCATTAGAGACTATGGAAACATAATCATTAGAGTACGTGCTGCGTTGCTGCAGGATTGCACTTAAAGAGGAAAAATATCATTTAGTTCCTGCACTGTATTCCTAGTCATAAGATCTACACGTCTTAGACATAATATTATATAGACCGCACCTAAATGAAACATTCACGCATATAAATTAGCTGAAACTGACATGCCTCATACCCGTGGACACTTAAAAATGTTTGCTTCTGTTTTCTGAATCAGCAAAGGAAAAATGACAATTTAAAATGGGGAGCCACAAAGGGAGGAAAGGCCCAATTTCTGTACTGGGAGAACACAACATATAATAACACAAGGTAGACTGGGCTTGGGACTAACACAGCTGACACAATTACTAGGATTGTCTCTCTCCCAGATTCCAGGATAAAGAAGCAATTAGCCCTCCACAGACTCTGCCCTTGAAGGGTATAACTCTAAACAGAATGTGCTGAGTTAGATAGAAAAGGGAAGAGGAGAAAAGGATTCTAAAGTGCCCCGAAGGGTCTGGTTCAGAAATGATACGTCAGTCAGAGAATAGGAGTCATGACAGCTCTTACTTAGTCCTGGATGAAAAATTATCAATGCAAAGGGAAAGCTGACATGCTTTTTCTGAATAAATTACCTAGTCATGCCGGAAAAAGGAGAGCGGGTGAGATGCCATAAAGCCAATCCAATTTACAGACGTTACTTCCTGAGACACCATTCCCAGAATTTTATACTTGACACAACTGTTCATAAAGAATAAAGTTTCAGTGCAGTTTCTTGTTTATCCCTCTAACTTTTGCTGGGCATAACACAGAATATGTTCGAAATGCAGTTTAAAAAACCTCAGGACCAAATGCCTCTTTCAACTCTGTGGCAGATATTGTGCAACCTGCCTTCCCATCCTTATTTCCACGGGGATTCAAGAAACTGCAGCTGCTTGAAGCGTCAGAACTTGCTCCACTTATGCTTGTAGGCAGCAGTAAATCTTTCCCACTCAGTGCAAACCGAACAAAATCAATTGCCAACCCCCTCTTGCCTTTCTATCAAGATCTATGTGGAAGTCAGATCCCTTAACACACTTAGTAGATATTTATCTAAAAAAATTAATTCCCGGACAGCCATTTATTTCCCAGCTGTGAGTGGATCTGAATGCAGATAATGGCTTGTTGCCTGTGGCTGCTCACCAGCTAGTCCTTTTTCATTTACTTCAGACTCTGAGTGACCAAGTGAGGGCCAACCAGCTCTTCCATGTTGAATTTTGCAGGTGGCATGTTGCTGGTTTTTGATTCCTCCCACCCCCCATCCCCACCCGCAAGCCACTGCAGCGGGATGGCGTTCTCAGGTCCCTTTGCCAGGTGCAAAGAGGTGGTGACTGCAGTGACATCTGTCACACCTTTAATGATACTTATGAGATTTGTAAATGATACTGCTACAAAAAGGAGTTGCTGTGCTAATGACTTCTGGGAGGAAAAAAACCCTTTGTCACTCTTGCAAAAGCTGGTCCCAATAACTTAATCCACAGTCGCCCAACTAGACAAATAAAGCTTTTGTTTGACTGCACACCCGTGTTTTCTTATCAGACTCTTATCCTCAGAAAATTTACTCTCCATCTAACAGCAGGCCATGATGGATGCATTATTGAAGCAAAAGACTACACGGGGTTATACATTTTTATCTTTAAATTTTCCTTTCCATATCGTTGGAACTTCATTGGACGCTACACTAACTGGGCCATGAGTCAAGTCAATGGCGGTACACCTACGTACACCAGCTGAAGATCTGGCTCACGATATAGTTTGATATAAAACATAACTAACCCAAGCTGACTAGTGGAAGAGTACACGGTGCTCCTGATGCCGACATTGAGTCTGAGCATGCTTCAAAGCTGGGTTCAGTGGCAAAACTCTCATTGATTTCAATGGAAACAGGATGAGGCCAAGTACATACGAATCACCAAGTCATCCGCCTGCAGTGGTTTAGGAAGGGCACAGAGGAAGGAGACTAGAGGTTCTCCTAAGCAAGCTTATAAAATCTGTTGCCAGTTTTAACCACTGGAGACCTCAATTGTGGATACCCGGCCTGGGCTCTAGCAGGTTTTTTCATTTACAAGAGTTACAGAGATCACAGGCCGTCCGGCCTAACCGGCTCCCATCTGACAGGTTACAATGAAACATCCACTACAGCCTAGTCCAGCAAGAAATTACTTAGATGTTTTACAATGAGCACAGAGAAATTTCTCCAGAAGCTTGATTTGTAAAAGGCTAATTCAGGGCCCCATTCTACATGTATGAGCTCCTTAACCAAGTCATCCTAGCTAAATCCATGAGACAACACTCATGAGTACGGTTTTGCAGCGTCAAACCCTTGAGGAGGAAGAAAAAAAAAAACCTGTAATGAGCCCTGAATGAAAAAATAGCCGTAATTGTAATTGCTACATTAACAACTCTGGAATGGCTCGAGCTGCTACAAACGTACTGTAGCCCTGTCTCACTGCACTCACTGACTACTTCAGGAAGATGGCAGGGGCATTTATCAGCAATGCAAGACAAGAAAGAGGAAATAGAAGTGCTTTAGAGACAGGACAATGATATTAACAAATATAGGGGACTCAAAGCAATATGCAAATCAAATTGATCACTGAAATGGCAGGCTAAATTACATGAAAAAGATACCAATCCAAATGTAAATAAAGTGATTCATCCTTTTGTATAATGTATGCAATGAAATAACTTGTGAAGACTTGCCTCTTGATAACTGGTCAGGATATATGTCTTTAAAAAATATCCTTTCTGGTACAACCACCATGTCTATTTAGCAACAGTTTCAGAGAGCCTGTGATCCACCCCTGTACCTCTCTCCGTTTATTCAAACTTAACATGCAATGTCAGATTCAAGGGAAAGATACAGAACAATCAAAGTCCTTTGTGGAAGAAAAAAATGAGCTGCTACTTACAAAGTTTTGGAGCGATTTGGAGATTAGTTTCTGTTGGTTGTGCCTGAGACAGGGTGGTAGCCTCTCTCACCTCAGGCTCCAGCGTGGGCGGAGGGAAGGAAGGTGCGGCGGAGGACAACAATGAAAAATCTAAGACACGGTTATGCGGAGAAGGGGAGAGGAAAGGCTCGGAGGGCACTAGCGAACTATCAGCTTGCACTGTGACTTCAACCTTGGTTTCAGGGCTCGGTACTGGGAAAGGTGAGGTATGCACCACTGAAGGCACCCAAGCAGACGGAGCAGTAGGTTCCACTGAAATCACTGGGTCTTGCCCTATCCTCCCAGGGTCTAGGTGGGTAGGAGAATCATACTCAAAAATTTTGTCTACAAACACCCACTTGAGGCCAGCAATGCAGAGGCACAGGCTGAGAAGGCAAGCCAGGATAGGGACGATGCAGATCTTTTCAGAGTTGAGGCAGCCCCTCAATCGCTCTGCCTCCAGGCACACGCAGCAAGTAGCGGCAAGGCCTGCTATTCCCTGGACCCTCCCGTCCTCTGTTTGCATCCCTGACATGTTGTCCTCAGCTGGGAGCCCTTCGAGAGATGCAGCAGGGTTCAGCTGAGTCGAGGAGTGGGGAAAAGCCTCTGCCGATACTTCAGACATATTTAAGCATAAAAATCTCAACCAGCTCACCTCCAAAAGGACTTAACTCTATCACAGTCCATTATTATGAGACGGGCAAAAATCAAATCACCCAACTCTGGAAAAAATCACACAGTGGGAGTCAGTAGAGAGTCCAAGTTCAAGAACATCATCTGAACTGGGAGAGGATAAAAATATAAAACCCCTCTCCCATTAAACAAGAGATAGAGTTGCTTAGTAACTATTTAGCTCCCATTTCCTGGCCACTTTTATAATTCCTTCAATGCCTCTCAAGCCATCCCAGCTCGTCCGAGGGGAGTGTTGGGGGTGGTGCAAGGTGGGAGAACCGCACCAAACAAAGCACAAAATGTTGGATTAAGTGAACCAATAGCCCAGAGCGAAAGGCTGGCTCCTCACCTTGAGCATCTGAGGCTGGTGTCTGCTTAGATGAAGAAAACAATTGTCATGCAGCAGAAGCAAAAGCAAAATCAGGAACAGCAGCAGCGGCGGCAGCAGCGGCAGAGGTAACAGTGACAGTAGCAACAGCATCCTGTTGTGTTAAAGCGACGGCTGAAACAGGCTGAATCATTACAGAGCAGCAGGTGCCTGCTCTCGGAGCATCACTGCAAACAATATCATTACACAGAGGTTTGAAAGGAAGAGCAATGCTGCTAGGAGGGTGGTAACTCCCTTCTTCCCCCCACCCCCTCCTCTTTGTCCTTCTTGAGCACTCCCTCACTTTCCTCCTCTTTTTTCCCCCCTCTCCTCCCTCACAGTCTGTTTCCCTCTCTCCTTTCTCTCCCCACCCCCGCCCCTCTGCAGGACTGCTTTGAGTGAAATCAGTACACCCAGCAACACAGGACTGCTAGTGACTTCCTATTTTATCCAATTAGAAGGAATAAAGGCCATCAAATCAAAGGGAGGCAGGCAGGCAGCAGTTATGCGCGCTCTCTCTCTCTGTCTCTCTTCCTTCCACTGTTTGGTCAGAAGAAGATGGTAATCGATTACAGCAATCTAACAAAGCTGAGATGGGGGTGTAGATGGTAGGCTTATGGGTTGGACCCGATGCTCAGCAAGTCTGATATCTGATCTCTCCCCAGGGAAGTAGGCTTTTCTACTGCAGTTTCTTCCTGCCTGACGCATAGAGATAGCATTCCTTCCCAATCACTCTAATAAGTTTAACTCTCTAACAATAAGGTGATGCATCTTAGGGAAATGAATATTTTAAAAAAATCATTTAAATCTTTGCCTGTAAGTTATTATGGAGACGGGGATTGCATCAGCTTTTTAAATTCTGTTTTGGAAATAAATTTAACATTCTTAAAAGAAAATCAATCTCTCAAGAGCTGGTTTGTAACTGATACAGAAAATACAATGTTTAGGTTCTGCTTGAAATTGATAAAGATCAAGGAAATCCAGCATTAAAAAAGCGTCTGCTCTGTTCTTAACTTGGCCCATTGTTTCTCTGTATTGCAAAGATTTATTGCGTCCTATGGTGCTTATTCGTGCCTCACTTAAATGAGCATAAATCAAGGAGCAGCTTCATTGAAGTCAATAAAGTGATAATGGTGTAATGGAGATCAGAATCAAGCCCTTTATGTGGCATAATATTAACATATACAATGAGAAAAGGGGCTCTGATTATCAGCCCCCTCCCTCACCGCCTTGTGCCATCATTTCCAGCAGTGACTTGGCAGCGTTTTACACCCATTTTTCACTGGTACGAACGATGGTACAAGGTGCAAGGAAACAAAGAATCAGTCCCTTTGAACTGGTCTGGCTTTGCTTCTTGTTTCGAATGTTACTTAGTGACTAGTTTCCTTTTTATTTATTAATGGTAGTTAAAAAATAACTAACTCCCACCAAGACCTCAGGGTAAGGGTAACTCCTCTTTGTAGAAACTAGGTTTATGGACACTGAGGTAGTTCCATGGGTGATCTGCTGTTTATCGAGATTGAACACCACCAGCAGTTTCTTTGGTGCCACTGGGACACATTTATACCTGGTGAAAATCAACTGGTGTCAAAGGAATTCTACCAGGAATGACTTTGTCCCAGGATATTAAATTAAACCAATAGGGGTCTGCGCTCAGCTATGTTTATCAAATACTTCCTCTTAAATGAAAACAAATTGAGCATGAAGGCTCAGAAATCAAGCTCTCCTAAGCTAGACAATGCCAAAATGTTACAGCAGTAGACAATGGGAGTCCAAGGTACTCAGCACCTTCCAGAAACACATCCATGCAGAGTATCTATGTTTGACCAACTATAGCAGTGGTTCTCAACCTATTTACCATTGCAGGCTGCATATGCATCTCTCTCTGTGTTATGTGGGTGGCATCCACACAATATATATTCTACCTGTGTGGCCCTGAGGATGACACATGGGCCGCAGCTCTGTGCTGATTGGGCTGCAAGTGCGTGGGTTGAGAACCACTGAACTATACAATAGTACATGGCAGAACAATACGTGAGACTCTGGGGAGAGACCCATGGGTACATTAAAAAAAAAAACCCACAGCTGATAGCAACATTCTTTATAAAAATATAATCAACAATCTAAGGCTGTAATTCCATTGTGGGATCTGATCTTAAGGTTTATGATGTGATCAGAAACCTTTGTCAGAATGATTGCCTTTGATCACATAGACTTGCTTAGCTTTCTACCTTTGGATTAACTAGCTGATAATACGTTGCATCAATACTGCATCTTTCGGCAAGTATAGCAAAATACTTCCCAAATGGCATGAATCACACACTTTACATTGCCACTGTAAGATAGGGAGTATTATGCTCATTCTACAGATGAGGACCATGACGTTTGAGTATCTTATACAAGTCTTCTAATGCATCTCACCACTGGATTTTTTTTGTATTTAGCCTAACTTTTTTCCAAATCTTGCTTTCTTATTACCCATAACTATGACCCTTTTGCACACCTGGATCCCTCCAAATCCATGTAACTCCTTACCGTATTCCCCCACGTGGAGCTGCCTTCTAGGAAAACTACATATGTTTAGTTCTCTGAATCTTTCCCTCTACCCTATTCATCGTTTCCATTGCTCTTCTCTCAGTTTTTTCCTCTCTGTTGACATCTCTCTGGTGCGGAGATGACCAGATGTGAATGTGGTAGGGGCAGGCTCCCAAGTGCCATGTCGTTAATTGATAAATAATGTCTAGTTCTATGGAGGGCGTAGAAAGGGACGATCACCTCCTTTGCTCATGCTGTGACACCCCTGTAATCCAAGAGCCCATTGTTTTTCCTATACCACCACACCGCAAGCTGAAAACCACTAGGGCCCCACTGTACGTCAAGCTCTAATTCAGTGCGCTTGGCCTGGCCATTTATTTTCAGCCCTTCCACCAGGTTTTCAATCCGCGTGACATGTCCGCACTCATTCGAAATTGTTGCTCAGGCCGCGCTTTGTGAGACTCTCACACATATCTGTTAGAACAAGCTCTCTTACAAACGCTGGGTGAGTCTCCACTGCCCACCTCCGCCGCACCCCTCTGCTGAAGTGTAGCGCGCCACGGTGCAGACAGGCGCTACGCAGCGCACGCAGCTCTCTCCTGCTCGCTAGGCGGCCTGCTCCTGCTGCAGGATTGTCTGTTCCGGGCATGGGGAGCAGGGCTGTGCGAAGGGGGGGTGGGGCAGGAGGGAGGGAGCTGTGATAAAAGCTCAGCGTGCATCGCATCACTGCAGCTGCTGAACATGACTGGCAAAAACCAGAGTAACTTACTGTAGCTCCTCATTTGTTTCAGCTACTCCTCCACGTGCCAAGGCCCTGCCTGTCTGCACTATCTCAGCACTTTGCTCGTCTAGACGCAAACCCCTCCTGCTGCCTGCTTCAGCAGCATCACAACGGGCCTGCCTCCCCTCCCCCCCACCGTTGGGCCAGCTTCTCCCTGCTCTTGACTGCAGGTCCCTTACATCCCAGCACCACTAGACCTGGCTCACTGTCTGTCTCCTCAGCATTAGCAGTAGCATTCAGTTCCTATCCTCCCGCACACGATCCTCTTCCCGCCTAGCCAGCTGCACTGCTCCTCTCATCACCCACTCAATCCCCCCAGCCCTCCCACCCCCCCGAGGTTTAACAAACCCCACTGCCCTCCCTCACCACACCCTAGTTGTGGACTGTCAGGGCTCCATTAACGTCTTCTGTGCCAACGAGCTTCTGCATGGGAGCTGGAGCCCAGGGAGCAAAGTCGGCATCCTCTCCCACTCGGCGTTTCTGGCCCTGCTCCATGCATGGAACCCGGGCCAGGGGACAATCTGCCTAAGTGCTGTAATTCTAGCTTTGAGAAGCAATTAGTCTGGGCCAGAAAAATTACTGGTCAAGGCACCCACTCACAAATAATCTACAAAAGACGACATCAGTCGGTACGACATGTGCTGAGAATGGAAAAAGAATACTTACCAAATACGGCCCTTGAATGGAAGCCAGAAAACGCAAGAAGAAAGAGAGGAAGACCGCAAATAACATGGAAACATCAGTTCTGAACCGCATCAAGCACCTCAACATGAACATAAGAACATAATAACACAAGAATGGCCATACTGGGTCAGACCAAAGGTCCATCCAGCCCAGTACTCTGTCTACCGACAGGGACCAATGCCAGGTGCCCCAGAGGGAGTGAACCTAACAGGTAATGATCAAGTGATCTCTCTCCTGCCATCCATCTCCACCCTCTGACAAACAGAGGCTAGGGACATCATTCCTTACCCATCCTGGCTAATGGATAAGATGGGAAGATCTGGAAAAATGGGAAGATTTGGAGAGAATGGCAGTTGATAGGCAAGGATGGCAAATGTGGGTAGCCCAACGAGCTAAGGTCTAAGGTAAGGCTCTGAAAAAGGAAGGTATTAGAACAGGAGGCATGCTAGTACGCCTTATCTCGCTTCACCTGGGTAGTGGGAGGGAATTTCTTGCCGTTTGGTGCTTTCTCCCATAGGCTGTTTTTGGTAGCTACTGCAAGGGAATGGTCTGTGGGTTACAGTCTTTCTGTACATGCAGAAGTCCAGGTACAGATTTGCTGCTGAAGGCGTTCTCTCCCTTGTTAGTGCCTTTTTCCCCAAATAGCTTGAAAATTCCCTCCGGCAGCTGCAAGGTTTGGCTTTGCATTCCTGCATTACCAACCATACTAGGAAAGATGTATATTGTTTTAACATGGTTCTGTTGTGGGCTAGAGGAGATGAGCAGCTGGGGAGTTAAACCAACAATGGGTTAATGGGAATGGAGACCATGAAAGAAGGTGGTAAGTGAGTCTGGGTGACTTGTCTATAGCGTGCAGGTGCAGAAGTTAACCAAACTAACCCATTGGTAACAAATCATAAGAATAGGCTAGGCAAGGGTCTCCTTAGGTTAACTCCCTGTGCACAGCCGTATTTCTGCGTACGTACATGACTTGGGCCTCTTTGGCCAAGAGGAAAAGGTGGTGCAGATTCCATGTCAATGAAGCTATTGTGTGACTGTGACTGGACTCCTGCCATATAATAAATGGCAGATTGGAACTTAGAAGTTTGCAAAATATTTTTGGATTGGGGATGCATTTTGCCGGTAAATTTAATATAAATCCCTTCACTGCTGTAAGTTCTTAAGAAGAAGAGAGAAAAAATAATAATTAAGACTGAGATGGGGGGAAGTGAGCGGAAGAGTTGGTAGAGGCTGCATCTGTCCTTCTGACTGAATAGGTGTCTAACGTGGCTTCCATACATTTTAAGGCTAGAAGTCACCCTTCTAGTCTGACCTCCTGCATAGCACAGGCCACAGAATGTCACACTATAGAGAATCCTCCTCCCGCAAGCCACAAATGTACATAAAACATTTCTCAAAATGAAGTATAAATAAATAGATAATCACCATGAAGAATATCCACTGTCAGCAGAGTAAAGCAACGAGTAACATTAGTCTCAGGTGGTCACTCATCCATGTACTAACCAGGCCCAAACCTGCTTATGGTTTTATAAATTAGGCCTGATAAGCCTTATTACTCATAGCATCAGGGTAATCTGACTTGAAATATCCAGCTGCTACACCCTCACTTTAATTCATCATATTCCCTACCTGGATCCCCCAAGAGTACACTACATTCTGGGAAGCATCAGGCCCCGAAGAGACAAAGTATGTGCTCATGGGCAGATGTACTGTATGTTACAGTTGGACATGCTGAGTCACAGGTTGAGAATGGATGATGGTTAGTAGCAAAACACTGGTATTGGCGAAGTGACTTCATTCCATGCATTGCACTCTTGGAACTTTCAAACAGACACAAGCAACAATATGCTCTCGTGGTATTAATACAGGGAACCACTCTATCAATTTGTATTTCATTCCATTTTTTCCCTACTCTGAGAAATTGAAAACAGTATAACTAGGAGGATTAAAAAGTGCACATTCATTAATAAGGGATTGATGATTAAGATTAAAAGGATCCCTCTCATTGCTTATGGGCCACTTTCTTCCAATTAAATAAATGCAGCATTTAGAAGATGGAGATCATCAAAAACCACCAAGAGTGCCCAATGCATATCAACACTGACAGCAGTTACCCCCTCTCCCCAAAATGTATCAACTTGTGTGTGTATCAATATGTTTACATAAGGGGATATCCATGTGATAAATTGGGGGACCACATGGTAGATCCATCTGTCATGCACCTTTGATGGCTCATCTGTACTCTGCCCACTAATCCATCTCCCCAGGGACTAATTCCAGCCATCTGAACCTCTGAGAATTTCAAAGAGCTCCATTAAACACTCCCACACAAAAAATGCATAAGGAGAAATCCTATTTCTCTGAAAGACCTCCACTGGAACTGCAAAAGCTAAAAGCGAGACCAATCTGAGCTTAGCTGTCATGTACAGAAAACATCATTTTTCTGAATGGGAGTGTCAGCAGGGCTGTCGCTTCTCCCCGGCTCCAAACCATGCGCTCGGCTCTTCAAGGAGGTTTATTTGCACAACAGAGGTTATCAGACAAGCAGAACACAGTCTTAACTCAATCCTCAGTGACAGGCTTCAGGGCCACTCCTCCAAGGGGTCTCCAGCCCTCCAGCTCTTGCAAGCTTCCTAGCCTCGGCCAGCTCTGCTCCCCTCCTGCAGCAGCAGTCGCAGGGCTGTTCCCCTGAGCCCCCAGCCCTTTGCTCCCAGGACCCACCACAGGCCCTAGCTCCACTCCAGTGTGACTTCCCCTCTGAGGCTCCTCCGCCTGTCTTATCCCTCCCTCCCCCGCTGCCTACTAGCGGCCCTTTATAGGCCCAGGTGTGGTCCAGCCCTCTTTAAAATGGCTGGATTGGGCTCTGGTCCAGGGAGCTGGGCTTCATCTATCTACAGGGAGTCACAATTCCTTCCCTGCTCCCACCTTGCTCTAAGAAGGGGCCATGGGAAGGAATTCATGACAGCCCTTTTGCTGGTGCAGATGACTTCTGGACAGTGCATGCTCGGGGGTGGAGTGAAGGTTCTGTCTACTTCCTGACCAACTACAGAGAGAGAGAGTGAGAGAGAGAGAAGCAGGTGTCCCATGAATCCTGCTTTCTCCCATGCACACATAGCTGACCCCTCCCCCTCCCTCTGCCATCGCCCCATGTTATTGGGAGGACAGCTGTGCTGGAAATCTGTACTTTTTTTCTCACCTATGATTTTTGGTAAGTGCACCTCCTTTAAGGAAAAGGCAGGAAAGCTTTAGTGCTAAACACATATAGGCCCTAATCTGACACAGCACTTAAGCATGTGCTCAACTTCAGTGGGGTCCCTTTGTGAAGACTAATACATTCCCTTGTGATGTGCATAATAAAAGATAGGAAGCAACGTTCAACGAGCCTTTTAGAACATGTACCCGGAAGCGTGTCAGCTGGGGGCAATCACAACAACATATATTTATCAGAAACCTGCAGACCAGTCATTATGAATGTCAGTGCATTTGAAAGGTTAATGTTCATCCCAGCATGCATATGACTTTACTGGGGAATCATCTATACATACAGCGTATACTCACATATTATCCACTGGCAGAATGAAGACTCTTTAAGGGCAATCACTGTGGTTTACAGAAACGTGCTTTACTAAAAACTACGGCTTCTCTCAAGCCATGTTAATCGTTTCAATGTTTGCTGCTGGTAATTGTAACAGAAAGATGCAATAAGATGGGCTGTTATTTCATGGGAACAAAAGGGTCTTCTGACTCTCTTCATCCTCCAGTGAAATGTGAGACACTGAGTCTCTTTCATCCTAATCAGAAGCTGAGTTTGTGGCACTCCCTGTGACTCAGGAATATGACATTAAACATGAATTTCAGAAGCTTTAATCAATGGCAATAAATTGCCCAGCTGATGTATACACGGGCTCAGACTGTGTTGAATACTGGAATTGTCCAATGGAAAAACGAATCAGGGGAATTATATGGGAAAGTAGCATTCAGGAAATGAGCAGGCAGTTTAATACAAGAAATATAAAGCACCCAACTCATTCCGTCTGCCTAGGAGAGTACGCAGTGGGAGAGCGACGAGCACACTGCATGTGTTTTACTTGAGAACAGTATTCTTCTCGTCTCTCCCAGTGCTGTAGCATCAGAGTGGTTCACGGTCTTTAATGTTTTTATCCTCACAATGCACCTCTGTGAGTTAGCAAAGTGCTGGGATCCCCATTCTACAGCTCAGGCACAGAAAGACACTAAGTGGCTCACCCAAGACCATACAGGAAGCCTGTGGCAGAGCAGGAATTTGAACCTAGGTCTCCAACGTGCCAGGCTAGCGCTCTAACCACTGGGCCTTTCTTCCCCGCTACTACACCTCAGAAAAAGATGACAAAAACAGCACCTACAGTTCGCTCAGCAGGCTCTGCACCAAATAGAGTTCTTAACAAAGAACTCGAGGATGAGGGCAAAAGTGTTTTTCTGCTCCTCCTCCACCATCTTTAGGGGCTGATTTACCATCACCCCCAGCTCAATTTAGAGATTCCTTGAAAACTGATGTAAATAGGGTAAAGGGACTCAGCTCTGTATGGGGATATATGATATACATAATGCATAATTATTCCTTGGGGAAGCTTAAAAAAGAAAATCAAGGCTTTGCAACCAGTGCTAGATGGAAGCATTTTTACAACTTAAGAACATAAGAACGGCCATACTGGCTCAGACCAAAGGTCCATCCAGCCCAGTATCCTGTCTCCCAACAGTGGCCAATGCCAGGTGCCCCAGAGGGAATGAACAGAACAGGTAATCATCCAGTGATCCATCCCCTGTTGCCTATTCCCAGGTTCTGGCAAACAGAGGCTAGGGACACCATCCCTGCCCATCTGGCTAATAGCACTGATGGACCTATCCTCCATGAACTTACCTAGTTGTTTTTTGAACCCTGTTATAGTCTTGGCCTTCACAACATCCTCTGGCAAAGAGTGCCACAGGTTGACTGTGCATTGTGTGAAAAAATACTTCCTTTTGTTTATTTTAAACGGGCTGCCTATTAATTTCATTTGGTGACCACTAGTTCTTGTGTTATAAGAAGGAGTAAATAACACTTCCTTCTTTACTTTCCCCACACCAGTCATGATTTTATAGACCTCTATCATATCCCCTCTTGGTCGTCTCTTTTCCAAGCTGAAAACTCCCAGTCTTATTAATCTCTTCTTATATGGCAGCCGTTCCATACTCCTAATAATTTTTGTTGCCCTTTTCCAAACCTTTTCCAAGTTCAATATATCTTTTTTGAGATGGGGCGACCACATCTGCACGCAGTATTCAAGATGTGGGCGTACGATGGATTTATATAGAGGCAATATGATATTTTCTGTCTTATTATCTATCCCTTTCTTGATGATTCCCAACATTCTGTTCGCTCTTTTTCCCCCAGAGAGCTATCCACAACGACTCCAATATCACTTTCTTGAGTGGTAACAGCTAATTTAGACCCTATCATTTTATATGTATAGTTGGGATTATGTTTTCCAATGTGCATTACTTTGCATTTATCAACATTGAATTTCATCTGCCATTTTTTTGCCCAGTCACCCAGTGTTGAGAGATCCTTTTGTAGCTCTTCACAGTCTGCCTGGGACTTAACTATCTTGAGTAGTTTTGTACCATCTGCAAATTTTGCCACCTCACTGTTTGCCCCTTTTTCCAGATCATTTATGAATATGTTGAATAGGACTGGTCCCAGTACAGACCCTTGGGGGACACTACTGTTTATCGCTCTCCATTCTGAAAACTGACCATTTATACCTACCCTTTGTTTCCTATCTTTTAACCAGTTACCAATCCATGAGAGGACCTTCCCTCTTATCCCGTGACAGCTTACTTTGCTTACGAGCCTTTGGTGTGGGACCTTGTCAAAGGCTTTCTGAAAATCTAAATACACGCTATCCACTGGACCCTCCTTGTCCACGTGCTTGTTGACCCCCTCAAAGAATTCTATTAAATTGGTGAGGCACGATTTCCCTTTACAAAAACCATGTTGATTATTCCCCAACAAATTATGTTCATCTATGTATCTGACAATTTTGTTCTTTACTATAGTTTCAACCAGTTTGCCCGGTACTGAAGTCAGGCTTACCAGCCTGTAAATGCCAGGGTCACCTCTGGAGCTCTTTTTAAAAATTGGCATCACATTAGCTATCCTCCAGTCATCTGGTACAGAAGCTGATTTAAATGATAGGTTACAGACTACAGTTAGTAGTCCTGCAATTTCACATTTGAGTTCCTTCAGAACTCTTGGGTGATACCATCTGGTCCTGGTGACTTATTACTGTTTAGTTTATCAATTTGTTTCAAAACCTCCTCTAATGACACCTCAATCTGGGACAGTTCCTCAGATTTGTCACCTAAAAAAATGGCTCAGGTTTGGGAATCTCCCACATATCCTCAGCCATGAAGACTGATGCAAAGAATTCATTTAGTTTCTCCACAATGGCCTTATCGTCCTTGAGTGCTCCTTTAGCACCTCGATCGTCCAATGGCCCCACTGGTTGTTTAGCAGGCTTCCTGCTCCTGATGTACTTACAATTTTTTTTGCTATTATTTTTTGAGTCTTTGGCTAGCTGTACTTCAAATTCTTTTTTAGCCTTCCTAATTATATTTTTATGCTTCATTTGCCACAGTTTATGCTCCCTTCTATTTTCCTCACTAGGATTTAACTTCCACTTTTTTAAAGGATGCCTTCTTGCCTCTCACTGCTTCTTTTGCTTTGTTGTTTAGCCACAGTGGCTCTTTTTTGGTTCTCTATGTTTTTTAATCAACAACATCCTGAATCATGATATCCATTCAATTATATTGTCTAGCTCAGTTCTGGGCATGTCTACCCAAATGCATCTTTATGGTGTTTAAGTAGCTGAATCCAAATATTCTCTGCTTACAATAATTTCAACAGCATAGCACCTGTATACTGCAAATCTTCCAATAAGAACAGACATTAGCATGTCTCATAATCTCAGCATCATCAAGGAGATTTAATATTTAATACTTGTCTCTTACTTTACCCACAAAGCCAAGAAATGAATGAATCACTCTTTTGGCACTGGAGGGAAAACTTTGTGGATTTCCAGCAAGTAATTAAAATTCAGTCAAGTAAGAATGACAAAGGGAATTTTATGCTTAGTCAGCACTCTGTATTTTAACCAATTTTGGCTTGTTGCATAGAATCATAGACTATCAGGGTTGGAAGGGACCTCAGGAGGTCATCCAGTCCAACCCCCTGCTCAAAGCAGGACCAATTCCCAACTAAATCATCATAGTTGCGTTTCTAATCTGAAACCTTCAGCTGAATAGCTAAACGGTGTTTTCTGCTGCATCTCCCCTCTGCTAAATCTTTGGTACTGTATGCACTGCACATATCATTCCACAGTCTGGCACAGGGACTAGCATTTCACGGTTTACAGCATCAATAGGAAAAAGGCAGCCCATAGCGTGACATTCACATTACTACAGGGTTGGCTGGTATTGAGTTAGAGAGAGGAACAGGGACAGACACCAGCACCTGGATAACGTGCCCACTGCATTTAAATTTCTATCCATTTCTATCCATTTACCATGTTGGTTAGTGGGCTGAACAGGAAAGCAACACTGCTAAGCCTTTTCAGGACATAAAACAGTCACTGAAGCTGCTTTTCAAGTATCTAAGATGACCTGCATTTAACCAAGATAATTAAGAAACAATCAGATACGAAGTTTGGAGCTGTGCTGCTGGACGCGTGTTCCTTGCCAGAATTTCAGTATCTAGCTCTGCTAAAAGAGCGCAGGGGATTTTGAGCGTGTGTGTGAGTGCCCGAAGAGAATAAAATTCATTCCTTAACCTTCCACACTTAACAAGCATTAACAAATATCACAATGTATCCATTAGGGTTAGACACTGGCTAATTAAAAAACCCATGCAGCTGGGGTCTAATCAGTAATAATAATGACTTGCAGCTGTTTCCACCACCTTCCATCCCCTATCTCCTCCCCTCTCCTCCTCCCCCAATAAAAACTCTGTGGATTCTTGTAGTTACAGGAAGTTGAATGCATTATTTATGTGGATGCAGAGGCTAGAAAGTCCAGGCATGCTGCTTACCACGATTGTGGTAAGGTACAGCTATTGCCAATAGAAAGCTTGCTTGTGCATTAGGTGCTGTGGACAGATTTCAACCTTGCCAAATGAAATAGCGAAGTAATAACAAACATTAAAACAACAACAAAAAACAGTGCTAGGAATAGAAGGCAGGTCTGAATTCACTGCTGAGACAGAGTACAGGAGACCATCAACAGTAACAATGATCCAGTAACAATTAACCTATTACAATAAGATTGTACATTTCCTTTGATCTATTAATATGATTATGTTCAAATGTATTTACTCAAGCTAGGGATCTCCAGAGGACGTGTGGGGAAAACAACTACAAAAGGCACTACTTCATTTAGTGGCCAAGATGAAAAGGAAATGACGGCCTTTAGTGAGGCATTTCACTCTTTCCCCTCTCCCACTAAAACAATGTACTTTGTATTCAGAAAAATCATTGCATTTGTCCATGATTTCAAGGAATATTAAACTGGTAGTCAGGCAAGCCAGAAATGCTCATTTCCTGGCATACTAAGCAATGACCTACCATTGCAGACATGGATCTGTCAAGCTGTCATCTGTGCACACATTCTGAAATAATGCCTTTCAGATTTCATTTCCAAGCTGATCCTGGGTAACTGATCATGCCACATACAAATATGGATGCAGAGGCTGAGTCCCTGAAATGAAGGCTAAGTAACAAAGGGGGGGGAGGGGATGATGTGACTTGAACAGGTAATAAGATTGCAGACTGTACAAACTAATTACAATAATCAATGAAATCAATCCTCTCCTGATAGGCTGCATCTGTTCTTCCCAAAATGAACTCCACCTTCTTTTTTCAAGCGGCTGATCTCTGCGGGGAACTTGTGACTTCTTGACACAAGTGCTTAGCTGTGAAATCTATCAACAGCAGCAGATGAATGTGTGATGCTGGCCTAATGCTGAAGGCTCCCCAATACTCGGCACATGGACCTTGAAGAGCCTTACTGATTTCAGGGGGACACCATATGTGCACAAAATGGGTCCTTGCCGAGAGACCATACAATAGATCCATTAGGTTCATGGTAGGACTCAGGGGTACAGTGATTAGGGTGCTAGCCTGGGTCCTGGGGGATCTTGGTACAATTTCCTGCTCTGCCACAGACTTGTTCCTGGGCAAGTCACTTGGGTCCAGATCCTCGAAAGGTATTTAGGTGCCTCACTCCCATTAGCCACCTAAATACCTTTGAGGAGCTGGGCCTTAGTCTCTGTGTGCCTCGGTTCCCCATCTGTACAATGTGGATAACAGATTTTCCTACCTCACGTGGGGTGACGGGAAAACAAATACGCTAATGAGTGTGAGGCGCTCAGTGCCTGGGATAGATGGTGCTTGCAGGAGCTTCCTATTCTAGTATACCCAGTGTCATAATGCAATCTTTGGGCTTAGGGATTCGCCGTGGACATACGTAGGAAGAGGTGGACAGGGGAGTGGGATGAACACTTCTGGAGCCTTCTCTGGTAGTGCCATCTGCTGAATTATGTCACAAACATTGCAGTAACTTGCAGAAAGCCTCCATGGAACCCTACACAAACCCTCTAGGTCTTGCCAAGTGAACCGTACGACATTGTGAGATGATGGTGTTGCACCAGGTTAAACTCCCAATTTCTTCCTACTCCCTGCTAATTACAGTCCCTTAGCAACAGTGCCTTAGTTACACCAGTAGTGGCTGGTGGAATTTCTGAGGCTTAAGTAGTTGTCTCCTGTTCCTATTGGCTATCTGTACTGGAGCTCCTGGCAGGAAGAACTGCAGCCTCCATCTGAAGGTGACTCCATCTCTCCCAAGTGGCCATGAATTAAATGTAACCTTTTCAGCCATCCTCTGACATTGAACCTCCGTGTGTCCTAGAGAGGCCCTTCAGCACCACTGTGGGGAACAGCGCTGGGATGGCAGAGAGAGCCTTTGTAATTATTTGGTCTAATCCTATTTGGAGAAGAAAGGCTTTCATTTGCTAATGTCACAAATACATTTCCTAGAAGCAGCCCCCTGCATTTAAAATAAAAACAAAACAAAATCTCAAACAACGTGACATGTCTTGTGTTTGTGAAACATTGTATGTTAACTAGATCGAAGGCTGTTTAATATTTAAAAAAAAGTTAAAGAGGAAAAAGTGTTATTAGATGGCGGCAAATTTTGAAGCTACAATTCTGCACTCCTCATTAGACAAGTGAACACAATCTGAAGAAGCCGTTCCGTTATTAAAGGTGTATACCATCCAAGCAAAAGAGGCAACTCTTTACAGCACATGCATTGTTTCACAGGGATTTTTGTATTTCAAAATATTTATATAGGATCACATTTGTAGTTGACAAAGTTGCTGTTAATTTAATGCTGTGATAATGTTATACTGGTTTCTATGCTGTCGATTGCAGGAATTAACTATTTCAAATGCTGATCAGAAATTCAGGTAGGGGTTTTAGAATGATAGTAACCTGATTTATTGAGCAACAAACACCATTATTTCTATAAAGCCATGAGCCAAGCCTTTAATCCTGTAATAGGGAATGTGGGTTTAGAGCATCTTCTTCATGCGTCACACAAAGAGCAAGGTCTTTAAGACCCTCAGATAATTTAAGAAAAAATGCTCCTTATCTTTGTAATAAAGAGCATTTAAATTACTTCTGAAAACATCTGTCTGTTGCTGCATGACATACCTGCCTCCCCATAAGCCTGCTCCCACTGACATATATGGTTAAACTACCCCTAATGACATTGATGCAAGATTGGGTCCCATGCACCTATTCTGGCACATGCTTAGCCAAATCCTGGTCCCACTAAAATGAGAGCCCAAACTCCCCTTGATTAGAATGAAACCACAATCTGGTTTCTCTGTCATACTTATCTGGTCCTCGTTTGTGTAGTATGTAAGTTCTTCACATTCTTTAACATATCCTTGCAACACCTCTGTGAAGCAGGGAGGTGCTATTTATCCCCTTTGTCCAGATGGGGAACTGAGGCCAAGAGAGGCGAAGCCCCAGATCCTCAAAGGTATTTAGGTGCCTAACTCCCATTGCTCAAGTTCACACAAAGTCTTTGGCAGAGCAGGGACCTGGACCTCCCAAAACCAAGGCCTAACCACTGGACCATCCAGTCCTCTGTCTTAGCTGAACACCAATTAAACGCATTCTTGTCCTAACGTTGTTTATCCACCTCTGCATTCGCTTAGTCAGACTTCGGGTTATTCAAGGATTTAGGAATTTTTAAGCAAAGGAGCATTTCTGGAAAATCTAAGGTGGGGCTGTACATGAAGTAGACAAGAGTGGTATGGTCACTGGGAGCAGATGCGAAGGTCACAGAAGGTATGCAAATTCATTGTGGGACCTTATAAAACGCTTCTTTCATTCATCTATCAAGTGCCAGTAGCTGCAAGCTCTTTTCACAGCCTCCCACAGAACAAAGGGTGGGGGTGGGGGATATTTGAGTTTGGGTGAGGGAAGAGAGAATATCAATTCCAAAGTTACAATCATCTCAGAGACAAATCGCTGCTGTCAATGATTCATATGTGAGTTATAAAACCGAGGCAATTAACTTAGATCTTCAGACCTGACTGGTACAGTCCAAACGACAATCAGAGGCAAAAAATTACATTTGTATAGCTGATTCCACTCCCTCCCCACAAACAGTCCACCTTAAACCTGTACATTTCCTCACAGTTAAAAGTATGCCTCGTGTGAAATAGACACAATTATGGAAATCCCCTCTGGAAACTGGAGCAAGGCTCACAATCCCCTAGTTTGCCAGGAAATGCAGCCTTCCTTATTCTTCCCTGTAATGAAGAGTCGGGTTCACTGTCTTACCCTGATGATGAGTAAATTGCTGTCTAATCTCTATCTGCACCAAGACAATCCCCTTCCCCAAGGCAGACTAAGCATGCAAATTCTGAAGACACACTTGATATCTTCCAAATGATTATGGATGAACCAGAGCTTTAGTGGCGCTGGCCCTCTGCACAGAGGTGAATTTCTCCTCCTATGTGCCTGTACATATTTATTGTATGTACAAAGACACACAGAATTCATACATATATCATACAGATTACCTTGTAGCCAGTCTACAGTCACCTAGGAACCTTACAATTACTGTGATGCACACCAGTCACTTAGCACTTCAGAAAGACTGTGGGATTAGAATTCCCGTCCTCTATTGTCTACATTCTCACATCACACTTAACACCCTAGTAGCCAACTGCCTCTTGCTTGGAAAGCAAAACCCCCTACCACTTGAGCTAAGGAAGAATCTCTGATGGCTGCTGGCAGTACAGGAAAATCGTGCCCCTCTATACTGCTAGAATTCTTCATGGATCATTGTGGCCAGGGAGAAATGGTCAAAGTTTCCTAGCAAGATGGAGGTAGAAAAAAATCTTTTTTTTGGGGTGGGGGGTGGAGGTGTCATTGAAAATACCTGTTCATCTAGAGCCATTGAGGCCACAATCTTAGTAGGATTTAGAAATGGATTAAATATTGGTACGGAAAATGAAAACGTCTACAAGCAGTATCAGATAACATACAAGCTATTTGTAGAAGAAATATAGACATTCGTGCTTCAGGGCATAAGCCAAGCATGAACCAAGGGGGGATTAGGAAAATATTTCCAGATGAATAGATTTTCCAAAATTGTCTATTGGGGTTATTTTTGCACCTTCCCCTAAATCATCTAGGCAGAGACAGGATCCTGGAATCCATGGATCACTGCTCTCATGTGGTATGGAAATTCCTTCGCTCCTGTATCAGTCACGGACGATACGGTTTCATGACATTTGAAAATGACACGATTTCAGCCACAATATATGATCATATGCCATGGCTATGGTTCCTTCTAGTCAGGGTAAATGATGGGATTGGAGAGCTAGGAGCCAAAGGAAAGACAAAAACTTCAGTGGGTCACTTTCTGCTCAGTGCGGACCACCTCCCCAACCCCTTTGTTTATATTAGGTTTGACACGGTACTGAGGCCCTCAGTGCCTACTGAAGTCAATGGGAATTGAGGGTATTCCTGACATCATACAGAACTGGGCTCATTATGAGAAACTTCACACAGTATATAATTAGATTGTGAAACTCATTGCCAGAGGCTGCTGTAGAGATCAAGAATTTAACAACATTCTAAGAGAAACTGGATATTTAAATGGCTAAACAGTATATTCATTGTTATAATTAGAAGAAAAGTTGTAGCAGTATATAAAAAACTTGTGCTTCAGAGATTACACCAATCTCTAAATTATTAGGGGTTAGCCAGAGAATCCTCTGGTGGGCAGATTAGTTCACATCTTCCTACTGCATGGGGTTCTTGCACCTGCCTTTGAAGAATCAGGTGCTGGTCTCTGTCAGAGACAGGACGCCGAACTAGATGAACAAAACATCTGATCCAGTCTGGCAATTCCTATGTTTTATCTTTCTTTGACTAATCTTCTCTATTTTTCCTGATGTCAGAATTCACATACACCATTTGTACAGCTGGTCAATTTCACTTTCTTCTCCAGCCAGATCAACAAAGGGATAAACAGCAAGACTGGTTTGTGGGAGGTTGATGTATATGTGGTCAGTGACTGGTACAGAGCTAAATAGATGGAAGTTTAATTTTTAATCCACTAATATTTCAACCTCACTGGGGGAATCATTTCCCTCTGTTTCCGTGCCCCCTCCCCCCCATCACCATGTTTGTAATTGTTCATGGATGGAAATACTCCTGCTTTCTTTTATTACTATCACTGGTATCCTAATTGTGTTCCATGTGTTTACAATGTTACAGTTGTGTGCATGATGCTTTACGCCTCTCTCACATTGTTCCTAGAACGCCTGACCAGCACAGCAGATGGGCACTGAATGTGACCCTGAGAGCAATTACGTCTGTCCATAAAGAACAGTCAATGTTCTGTTCTGCTCTTTGGTATATTTCTCAGCTTTTATCATTAAATTGCTAAGTTTTCTTACTTGTGTTCCTGTGCACACTCAGTCGTAGCAAAGCTACAATTTTATCTTGGAAAGTTTATGAAAGGTCATGAAGCTGGTCAGGGTGAAAAAGGCAAAAGTCATGAAATTATGGTACAAACTCTGCCCCCTTAAAAGTCCCAGGCATTATTTAGCACCAAACCCACATCTAATCTGCATATAAAATCTTACATCTCTTTTCAAAAATGTAGGTACTTGGAGTGAGATTTACAAAGGCATCTAAAGATGAATGGAGGAACCTAGTGGGATTTACAAATGTGCTCCATGAGGTAAAAAGAAGAACAGGAGTACTTGTGGCACCTTAAAGACTAACAAATTTATTAGAGCATAAGCTTTCGTGGACTACAGCCCACTTCTTCGGATGCATATAGAGTGGAACATATATTGAGGAGATATATATACAAACATATATTGAGGAGATATGCATCTGAAGAAGTGGGCTGTAGTCCACGAAAGCTTATGCTCTAATAAATTTGTTAGTCTTTAAGGTGCCACAAGTACTCCTGTTCTTCTTTTTGCGGATACAGACTAACACGGCTGCTACTCTGAAACCTCCATGAGGTAGGCCACCTAAACCCCTTTGACTTTCAGTGGGCATCAATTGCTCAGGTGATTCGTAAATTCCACTAGGAGCTGACTTGCCTCTCTAAGTGCCTAAATACCTTTGTAAATCTGGCTCTTAGTACTTTGTAAAAACTGCATGTGCCATTTTGTGCAACCAAATTGTTACCTTCAATAGTTTGTAAAGCAAAAGAAAATGAATGGGGGGAAAAAGGAAAGCAGGTGAATGCTAGTTTTTTATGATGGAGAAACCAAATGTTTGTTTGAATTATTTAACTCCTCAGAAGTGTTAGTTGCTCTTTTTCTAAAACAAGTTTTAAAAAGAATTCATTTTTTATTTGAATACAACTGTGCTAGTGCCTAGCTAAGGTGTTTCGATGAGAACTGTTTTTGCTCGATGTGCTGTTCTGCACTGTAGGGAAGGTTCATTTTCTACTTGTTTGCTTTTTGTCTTTTATCACAGCTGGTTGCGAGTTTTGGTGAATGACAGTTTAATGTTAACAAGACATTTAAGAACAATAAAATTAGCCAAATATCATCCCAAGTAACAGATTCGTAAAGAGTGAAAAGGAAAGCAGGCTGCTTGGTAATAATTAATAATCCCTCCAGTATGCAAATCCCTTCCTTGAATGGCGGAGTGCTGTTTGGGCCCATATGTTGAAAACTCACTGGCATATGTGAATTGAAGTCTTTGCCTCCAAGCCTGCTCACTATCACTGCGCTCTTGTTGGGGGGGATAATGGGACATGAATGCATAGGTATTACCCCGTCACGACGTCATTTCATGCACAATTCAGATCCAATTACCCACAATTTTATGGCATATTTTACATGCACAACTCAGATATTAAAAAAAGAAGAAATTCGCTCTAAGGGTACAGCTACACAGCAGAAAACGCCACACCAGCGAGTCTCAGAGCCCGGGTCAACTGACTTGGGCTCTCAGGAATCGCACTATGAGGCTAAAGATAGCAGTGTAGATACTCTGACTCGGGCTGAAACCCAGGGAGGGGGAAGGGTCTCAGAGCGTCGGTCCAGCCCTAGCAGGAGAGTCTACACTGCTCTGTTTAGGCCTGTAGTGTAAACCTGAGTCAGTTGACTCAGGCTTTGAGACTTGTGGCCAGGTTTTTTTTCTTCTTCTTTTTGCAGTGTAGCCGAGCGATAAGAGTTGTGCTCTGGTCCACTGTGTCACCACAGCGCTCTTGCTCAGCTCCTGTCTTCTATGGTGAAATTCACTTATGCTGAGGGCCCGTGCAAGGTCTTGTCTACACAGTGACTTAGCGCGCAGCAAGCCACGGTGTGACTCTTCAGTGCACTAGCCTTGCCATGCGCTAACTGGCTGTGTAGCCCCTGCTACCATGCACTAACAGTTCCATAGTGCACTGGGATGTACTCCCGTTTCAAGTAACCACTTATGCCCTGAGGAGGTGCTGCAGAGAGGGATTGTGGGGAAAGGCCTGTTAACTTTCTACATGTCACAGAAAGCCATAATGGGGGTGGGCCAAAAGAAGGGGCCACAGGTTGTCCGGCACTTCATTCCACTAGTCCCAGTGTGAGGTTTAATGTCACCTCTGCACTTCACCTACATAGAGCCCAACTATTCTGGTTGTACACAGGTGGAACGGATTTCACCCTCCCATGAAGCCTGGAGTTCACACACAGCAATCAGGGCTGTCTGTTAAATTTGGTCAACTATTTATTTGTCTAAGACCCCAAAACCATGTGGAATCCATATTTGCAACATTCCTCCTTCTGAAGCTTCTTAACCCCCCAAATGACAAACAGAAAATAATAATAAATAGATACAATACAACTCTTGAGTAAGTCTAGACACCAGAGAGGGGTTTGGATTCAGATCCCATTGGGCAGGAGAACCTGAACAGTAACTCTGTGCCACAAAATATAGTTGTGCATTTGAACAAAGAGGACTGTAGCCCGAGGGCATATTATATACTTAACTGTGTAATTAGTTTTTAAAGACTCTTCTGACCTTTAGCAGACCATGCAATACTAAAACGAGCGCTATGTCAGCACTTGGCAATTAATACTCACCATTACATGTACATAATAAGTAGTACAAAATGATTTATCCAAGTGCTTTGCATGTTCTATAACATATTTTAAGGGAAAGAACGATATCAGAAGGAATGGAGGGAGAGAACTGTTACTGAACGTTTTAAAAAAGGGCTCATGGGTTAGATTCTGATCTCATCTACAAATGTGCAATTCCAGTATCACTCCAATGAGTTCAGTGGAGTTACTCCAGATTTACACGGGTTTAAATAATAAAAACATGTTAAAGGAATATAAAATAATGAATGGTAGAGAAAAGGTAAAATCAGGTACTCCTATTTGCTTTCTTATAATGGAAGAAGAGATGATATTCAATTATACTAAAATACAAAGCATTTAAATCTGAAATTTTTTAACTCAACTCAGAACTAGCTTGTGGAACTTATTGCCACTAAATATCCTTGCGGGTAAGTGCTCAGTAGAATTCAATGACATATTAGACATGGATAATGAGAACATCCCCGGCTATGTTACTTAGCATTAAAGACATTCAGAAGGAACAACCTGGGGTTGGCCATTGTCAGAGGCAGGACACGGTCTATAGGGACCATAGGTCTGAGCCAGTATGGGAATTTCTATGTTCTCCAAGTCTGTGTGGAGACAAGACATATCAATCAGTGTAATTGTGCTGTTAAAAAAACATGCATTCTGGTTTATTGTAGGAAGTGAAATCTCTTCCCCAGAATGTTGCTTTATCTTTTTCTATTACAAAATCAACCATTATAGTAATTCACGCCAACAAACGTGCTCACATCTTTAGATGCCAAAGACAGAATCTCCAGAATACTTTGTCAAAAATTTGAACATATTATTAAAAATTTCAGTTCATGTAACTCTGAATACTAACAGAGTAAATGTCACTAATAAAAGTCAATGTGTTCTCTACTCCATCCTCTGCACTTCAGAACCTGTCATGACTTTATTATCTGCGCTTCATTTCTGACACTAATACCACTCCATATAGAAATGCATTATGAGAACATAACCCCAGACACAGGATGCTTGTAGATACTTCAAAGATCCAGTCCTGTGTCTAGCCAAACACTTCCACATTCAACCTCTACTCTGAGTTTAAGACTTTATGGTAAAAAAGCTTTTCCATGCTGAATCTTGGAAGACTAGTTCTCAGGTCTGGACAAACACTTCATAACCCCAGCTGGCTTGGGATCAGGAATATAAACCACAGTCCAGATTCTCTGCCCCCTCTTTTTAGTTTGGAAAAGAGAAGACTGAGAGGGGACATGATAGCAGTTTTCAGGTATCTAAAAGGGTGTCATAAGGAGGAAGGAGAAAACTTGTTCACCTTAGCCTGTAAGGATAGAACAAGAAGCAATGGGCTTAAACTGCAGCAAGGGAGTTTTAGGTTGGACATTAGGAAAAAGTTCCTAACTGTCAGGGTGGTTAAACACTGGAATAAATTGCCTAGGGAGGTTGTGGAATCTCCATCTCTGGAGATATTTAAGAGTAGGTTAGATAAATGTCTATCAGGGATGGTCTAGACAGTATTTGGTCCCGCCATGCGGGCAGGGGACTGGACTCGATGACCTCTCGAGGTCCCTTCCAGCCCTAGAATCTATGAATCTATGAATCATAAAGAATCCAGAATCTGGTGCGAGCAGCCAAGGTTAGAATTCCCTTGGTATAAAGCCAACCACCCCCCAGCCTGATGTAGGTGGCATATCAGGGGAGGGATGGGCCATGACGGAGTCCAGTTCTCATCTGGTCACGTAGGAACCAAACCTGCTGTCAGAAATTAGAGAAACCCCTATGCTGCTCTAACTCACACGAGGGCCAGGGCAGTTTGAAAATCAGGGAGCCATAAACAGCTCCCCTCCCTGGAGCAAGAAGGTCTAGGTTTAGGCGCAGGAGAAAATCCAGCTCTATACTACAATGGTGATGTGAAAGGGCAACTTTGATAACTAATCTTTTAGATTTACTTAATTACTAATAAGGTCTATACCAGCTCCTTAGATTTGCTTACCTGTAGATCCCTAATAAAGGGGAAATGTCTAACCTGAAAAGTATTGAGTCCGAAGGGGGAAAAAATCATAGGAAGGAACATGTAAGACATTATATATTTATATATTTATAGAAGAAAAACATTGACACCCCCTCAGACACACATACATGATTCATAAACCACAGTTGCTCCAGGGCAGTAGCTTACTTCCTGACAATCTGAACTACCTTTATGTGTTCAGAGGGACATACATTATGACAAACAATAGTATTTTTAAGTGATTGTGCTTTAATTGCTACATAAAGTACAGGTGTTTCTCTCTACTCTGTGTAAAAGGCAGAGTTTCACGAACAGCCATAACACGAATTATAAAAATACATTAACTGCAAACAATCTCCAATAACATTTTGAAAATGAAAGTCACCGGAGATGTAACTTTTCTCATTTGCATCTAATTAGAAGAGGTTACCAAAAGGCAGACGATTTCACAATTTACAAGGGAACAAGATGCAAAGTGTGTGATGGGTAATATGTGAAGGAGGAGAGTTTAGCACAGTTCCCATTGCATTGTAAGAACAGGAGTGAACTGGAACAAGATTCCTATTAATTCCCATGATTAGAGCTGCTATATATATATCCCAATGGAGATCCAGGTCATGTCTCAATTGCAGTGTTTGGTATCCCCATGCTATTGGTGACAGAGTACGCATATTGTATAGGTTCATTTCCAAACCAGTGCGCCTTGAGCCAATTCAGAATATTTGTGCATCTACTTCTCTATATATGTGGCTTTGAAAACATAACCCAGAGCACGGAACTAAAAAAATTTAAGCAAAAGGTAATATATCAATGAGTTGCTTTTAAAACAAACATTTGTTTAGAAAGATGAACTCTACAAATTATTCCAAACCTAGCAGTGTATCTAGCAGTGTATCTTCTAATTTATCTTTCAAATAACAAATCCAAATTGATGCTGGTTAGAAGAGGAAACACTTTGAAGAACTAGCTAGGACAGTTTCATTGAATGCAAAGTGGTGCAAATCCTCTGAATCTTCAAAAACAATGAGGAGTCTGGTGGCACCTTAAAGACTAACAGATTTATTTGCATCTACATCTACATCTATTTGTAGATGCAAATAAATCTGTTAGTCTTTAAGGTGCCACCGGACGCCTTGTTGTTTCTGTGGATACAGACTAACACGGCTACCCGTCCGATACCTCTGAATCCTGTTTGACACATTACAAAGTGTGATGAGGTATGTTAATGACCACAAATAACCTTTCTTCACCTACTGCTCACTAATAAACTTTGTCCCTTCCTCTCAGGAAATGACCTGGCCAGTGATCTGTGCATTTGTCACTTCCAGACTGGATGACTCTAATTCACTCTATCTGAAGCTAAGCAAAGGCTCCAGCCTGTGCCGAATGCAGGTACCTGCCTCCCACACAGGTTAGGCTGCCATCAGCATATCAGCCTTGTGCTCCAGTCCCTCCATCCCAAACTTCTTCCGCTGCCACTTGATGCTAATCCCGTAAAGTCATTAATGGATCACCTCCCAGCCACACTAGAGATTGCTTCTTCATGGACTGCCAATGCAGTTGCATTCCTTTGGGATAGTGAAGATCAGAAAGCCCAGGATGCACCACATGACCGATGGAGATCCAAGCTTCTGAATCAAAGGGAACCCAGCTGTGGAACAAACTTTCAGGGAGAGAGGAGTAACTCAGAGCCAGACCACCTTCAGGAAACATTGCAAGACCTTCCTCTTTGATAAGGATTTCCTACCAGAATCAGAATGATATTTACAAATAAAGCCTCCTCGGAACAGAAAAGAAAGAAAGAAGACTTGATGAAGTCCCCTGGGAACCTTGCTTTTCCAATCATAGGTGCTAGGGGTTCATAAGAGTGATGAGCGCCAGTACAAAACCCAGAGGGTGGGAGGGAAGGAGATAGAGATAGATATATAGTAGCTAGAATTCCATTGTGTCCGTCTCCTAAATTTTATAATTTATAAATTTATAATTACTTAATTAAAACACAAATATTGTTCTTCATGCACAGCATTTCTCCACTAAGTTTTGAGTTCTACGAGGATCCATTTTCAGTCTTTAATTGAGCATTTAGGCTCCGTTATGCTTTTTTAGAGTGCAGTGACATTCTTGATTTCAGCATAATGACATATCTTGATGCACCAGAATGTCTGAATTGCTTGTATCTTGTCAAGGTCGTATTGTCCGCTGTAATTTAGCAGATCTCTGGTTGGCTAATACCATTGGCTCCAATGGAACTTTATTCCATCTATATTATCATTATGCCTTGAAAATAAAATTAAAAAGGGGGATGATTCAGAGAAGGCTGCCCCAATACTACTAGGTATATTAAGAACTGCTGTCCAAAAGATGATAGCCAGAGGGAAGGCTGTGACCGTGACTATTTGTTATTGTCATGGTGACAGCTTTAGATTTTTTCCTCCTGTAACGTAGCAATAGAAATGTTAAGGTCAAGCCTGACAACATATCCATCTGCGACAAGGTGTCTATAATTACACGATCAGCATAGACACTGCTGGCACAATTTTGGTCTCACCCAGGCTGGTATACATCCAGCACAACTCTAGTGAAGTGAAAGGAGTGACATTGGTGCAAACCATCCCCAGGGTACAGGAGCACCTCGCCCTTGGGAGCTAGGGAGGTGTGATTATTCCCATTTTCCACCCGCTGGGATTTTCAAATGTGCAATGTCTCGGCCTAACTCTGCTCTCACTGAAATCCCATGGGCGTTTTTATCCTTGGAGCAGAGGGGGGCCAATGGTGAGCTTTATGACGATCCCACCCTGAGAGGTTAAGAGCCTGATCAAAAAACCCCTGAAGCCAATATGAGTTTTCCATCCACGTCCATGGGTTTTGGTAGGGTGACCATATTTCCCAAAGGGAAAATGGGACACGGCGCAGGGCTGGCCCGAGCCGCTCTCCTGAGCCCTGCCTCCACCCCTGTGCAGAGCTGGCATCGCTGCTCACCTCCCCCACACGTTCCTCCGCGCCCCACTTTTTTGACAAAAGTGGGCATTTGTCCCGTTTGCTCTTGCCAACTCAGTTACACTTGCCAGCATGAGTCACAACACACGACACAACTAATGAAGTGAACACGACAGAGTCGTTAGCCCAATTCATGACCCTACTTTGCCTTCTTCGCTGTATGTAAAATGGGGAAGACTACAGAATTTCCCAATTAATCCAGCAGTTAAAGAATGTTAGTCCAGGCCTGTAATCAGTTAATCAGCCAGTTTCTGCACAAAACAAGGTAACAGAACAATGATATCACAAAGAGTGTTGATGTCTCCAGCCAATTACCTCATGAGATATTTATTCAGTTTGGAGTCTGGCATCTAAACAGAGCCTCCAAGCTTCTAGAGTTTCACCTACTGGTTTAGAGGCACAGGCCCAGATCCTCAAAGATCTCAAATTATCTTCAGTGGGTCCTATCGCGAGGCACTTATATCCATGTTGCTTGAGGTGCTATGGGCCTGTATTATGCAGGAAGTCAGACTGGATGACCACAGTGGTGGTTCCTTCTGGCATTAGACTGCATGGATATTTATTTCACAGGGCCCCAGCATTAGAGTTCTGTCAAGGGAACAGGCCATGAGACATCCTACGGTGCATTTCAGCACTATGAATCAGCAGTGACCTTCAAAAAGCATTCCATTTGGAATAAGTGGTCATAGCCTTCACCCTGAGGGGGAAATAAATGGAGGGGGGGGAACTGTTCTAAGGCCCTGAATATCATCTAATCGTATTCAACTGCTGAGTCAAGTGCCAGCCTCATGGATTTATTCCTCACACAGAAAAAATATGCAGATGGATAAAGCTAATGTTCTTTAATACCCTTTCCACGCTGCCAGCTGTATTTAAGCATTATAAACTCTTCCACTTATTCCTCTGCAACTGCAGTGTCAGCTTCTTCCAACTTTAATAGCGCTCAGACCAATCACTGCTTTTTACCTCTTTGACCTCCACTGGAAAGAGCAGAACAGGAGAGAATCAACTTTGTATTAATTGTCTGTGCTCCAAAGGATGATGTGTAGAAACTTTCTCATGGAACTGGCTAATTCAGCTCAAACCCGCAGCACCAACCTAACTCCCTCTGTTGGAATGAAAGAAGAACCAAAGATTACAGCTAAAGAAAATGCTGTGAGATTAAGTACTTGGAGGCAGATACTTAATACCATTCAAGGACTGAGAACCAGAGGGCGACTGAAGATTGTGCATCTCCTAGAGGTCTGAGAAATGTTAACTATTTGATTGTAACTATTTCCTTTGTGATCCCTTCTGCAACCAGCTTTTGTCCTTAAATAGGAAATTTAATTAGATTCATATTAATTATCTCAACCTGCCCAGTGTCACTTGCAAAATCCCTACAGCAGTGATGACAATAAACTCTGGGGGGCTGATTCTGTAATGCCTGATGCAGCCGAGTATTTCCCTGACTCAATGCCCCTGTATTGATATTAGGGGCACTGAGTTACTGGAGAGGTGCCGTCTTTCAGATGTGGAACTGTGTCCTGAATACTTGTGGTCAGAGGTCCTGTAGTACTTTTGACAAGAGCTGGGGTTGTTAGTCCCACTGTGCTAGCAAAATTGCAATATGAGTAACTGCCTTCTGCCTATCTAAATTCCCTCAGCTGTTTCAATGGGATACAGTATTCTTCACTTCCTGCTTTGAACTAAATGACTGTGCAGTGTTGCAAGGCATTGTTAAAACAGTTGGGTCGTTTCACCCAGAGGTGTCGGCATTTCAGTGGTAAGTGAAGTGACAGCAATATATTTTGTTGGTACCTTAAAGCAGTGTGAGCTCCTTTGGGATAAAAGATTGTAAATAAATGATAGATTATTATTATTCTATTCTGCTTGTCCTCCAATTCTTTATTCTGAGCACATATTCAATGCTGCAGGAGCCACCGCACCATCTTGTTTGTATTTCTAATGTAGAGAGAGTATTAAAAGTGAACATCTGCTAAACCCAGAATACAGTGGAGTCAAATAAAACTAAGGAAACTCAGAGTTAAGACAGACACTCCATCTCAAAATCTTAACACACCCCAATAAGCCTGTATGTTAGAGGGTCTCCAGATAGCAGGTCATCTTACATATCCAATGTGCGGCAATAATTAGACATAAGAGAGAGAGAATTTAGAATTGAGTTTCACTCTCAGCTTTGCATTTTATTGTTAGTGTAGGTTTTAGTCATACCTTTACCATCAAACACCTGTCAACAATGGTCTAGTTATTCCTTAGAACTGCTTTGAGTGCAAGGGACTGGACTAAATGACCCACTGAGGTCCCTTCCAGTCCTATATTTTTATGATTCTATGATCAGTGGAGGGTAACTGTAGGGTCCCCTTGCTGTAGTGCAATTTCCTTTGCTTTTCTTGCTAGTAGCATTAAAAAAAACAACAACAGAACAAGTAAAATCTCTGAAAATGAGACAGCAAGGGACCACGATTGGCCTTAATGGTTCATTTCAAACCAAAAATGATCTGTTCTCTGAATTACAGAAAAACTAAGGCTTGGTCTACACTAAACCCCCAAATCGAACTAAGGTACGCAACTTCAGCTACGTGAATAACGTAGCTGAAGTCGACGTACCTTAGTTTGAACTTACCGCGGTCCAGACCCGGCAGGCAGGCTCCCCCGTCGACTCCGCGTACTCCTCGCGGCGAGCAGGATTACCGGAGTCGACGGGGAGCACTTCTGAGTTCGATTTATCGCGTCCAGACAAGACGCGATAAATCGAACCCAGAAGTTCGATTGCTTGCCGCCGAACCAGCGCGGTAAGTATAGACAAGCCCTAACAGTGAGCAAGCCTTAATCCATTTGGAGGTTTGGGTAAGCATCCAGACATCAGAAGGCTTAGCTAAAAACTATGCAAGCCTCCAAAGCTCTCAAAGTGGGCGTCAACACTGAAAAGTTACTGTAAAATTGACATTGTTGGATTCCAGGTTTATTGTTTCCACCCTCCCCCTCCCCGAGATACCAGCTCTAGCTTGCTTCCTTCACCAACAAAAAATGTTTTTTTCTTACTGCACGTGCCGCAAACTCAGTGTGTTCATATTTCTGTTGGGTTCTTGCCTTACTAGTATTAGGGAGGCAGTGTGGTTCAGTGGCTCAAGCCCTGATCTGGGAGTCAGGAGACCTGGGTTTTATTTCCCAGTTCTGCCATCTGAGGTAAGTCACTCCTCTCTCCATGCCTTGTTTTCCCCTTCCACACGTGTCTATTTAGATTTTCATCTATTTGGGGCAGGGACCGTCTCTCGGTATGTGTTTATCCATCACGTAGAGCAATGGGGCCCCAATTTTGGTTTGAGGCCTCAAGGTTCTATTGTAATAAATTCTAATTTCCTTCTTGCATCTTTTCACAAATAATAAAGTTCTGCAGACCAAACTACATCCTCACTTATACCCGGGCGACTGTTCTGAAAGCTAGAAGGCTGGCACAGGGCTTATGGAGAGCATGAGCTGGCTTCCTGATTTTTTATTACTGGTGATGATATCAGGAGAGTACCCAGTTTGACTCTAGCTTGCAGGAATAGCAGAGAGAAAACAACTCTATTTGAAAACGGAGCAAACTGGAACTGAAAGTCGCTGAGAGGCAGGATACATGGAACCCCACAATGTAATTTTTAAAGGGTAGATCCCTGGGTGAGCTCTCCAAAAACCTCTGGGCTTTATCTCAGAAAAGTCTTCTCCTTCCCCTCCCAAAACTCAGTTCCCACCTGTGATAACATGGATCTGTCCAGCTCTTTGCAGGAGGCTTTATCTCCAGCTCTTAGCTCTCACAAGGAAGGCTGCATGATTTAGCGTATCCAAAGGGCAGTGCATTCTGTGCTGTAGATCCTAGGGCCACCTGAGGTTGCTGCTATTTTAGAAGGCAGTGGGGCTCAGAAGAAGGGTTATAGTTGAGGAGAGGGTTGTCCTTATTGAGCATCTATCTAGAGAGAAATAATTAGCAAGTGTGCAGGGGAGATTCTTATCACACACTTTTTACTAATCTTTATGGAGAGGTTGGGTACAATTTGGGAGATGGAGGAAGATTTGGCCCATTCTTATTTGGCCTGAAGCAAAAAGCATGTAATTTCATTTAGAACATTTTATTATGCAGGCTACTGACTAGTGAGACCGTTATCCTTGACAATGTAAGTTCATATTAACACACTCTAAAAATATAATCTCCTAATATCATCAATACAGTTTTTGCTGTTTAATGTGTATAATTTTAGATGGAAGCACAATTTTGAGCCTGTGTGAGATAGTGTGACAGCCAGAATGACTTTGCGTGATCCTTGCTGTGTCTGTCTGAATCTGCTCCGCTTAATATGCAGGTTGGAAAATGCATTATTGCACTGTGAAAAACTGTAAAGTTGTGAAGATATCTAGCTATGTCTGGGATGGATTGAACAAATTATCATCTATGGACAGAAGAGATGAGCACTGCTAGCTGACATGTCACATCTCTAAACTGAGTATTAGAGCTAGCTGAGGTTTTTTTTCCCAATTGTTGGGTAAAATCTGTTTATGTAATGTCCATCTTGGAGTTGTGAAAGGACAGCTAAGCCTCCATCTTGGATACCCTTCTCCTCAGATGATTTAGTGCCCGTTGAGTCTTTTTCAAATGAAGGCGGGAAAAGGTCAGGGCAGTTAGAGTCATGTGACAGCCATAATCTGCCTAGCAACTGCAGGTTATTTAGTGAGTGGCACACCTGTCACTCAGGGCTGTCCATCTGGGTGGCAGCCAGAGTCCCACACAGTTCAGCTAGCTGCCAGGAGCCCCCGAGGGACCAGGACTTGGATTCTTGATCTCCATTAACGTATTTGCACTCAACTGCTACACACCATTAGTGAGCGCGTGCTTGCACTGGACCACGAGGTCAAGCAGAGACTGCCTGGGAAAGCACTGAAGACCTACCTGAGGGAGAAGATCTGTCCAGAGGACCTGTCCAGAGGGAGATGAATACCCAGTTCCTGAGTTCCTGTTTGGTGTCCAGCGCCCCTGATTTTCACCACTATCCCTGTTGGTAGCCTGAGTCTTTGTCATTGTGTCCCTGTCTTCAGGATATGGTATTGTAATACCCACTGTGGTTTTCCTCTGTTTTACATCCATAGGTTAAAGGGGTTTAAGAGTTCTGAGCTTCATGCTCTGGTAACTGTTAACAACCGAGTGTGTCTTGCTTAGGTTGTTTATTGTCTCAAGGGGTCCTTGTCTAGTTTACTGACTAGTGGCATAATAAATATGTTTGTGTTACATCTTATTCTGCTTCTGTCTTAATAATTCACTCGATGATAGATGCGGGAGAGGGTGGGATCTTCTGTTTTGTGTAGACTACAGTTAAACTGTTTTGGGCTAACTGTTTTGGGCTAACACAATTGTGCATGCTCTTGGATGCATCTTGGAGTCATTGTGGATAGTTCTCTGAAAACATCCATTCAGTGTGCAGCAGCAGTCAAAAAAGCGAACAGAACGTTAGGACTCATTAGGAAAAGGATAGATAATAAGGCAGTAAATAACATATTGCCACTATGTAAATCCAGGGTACACCCACATCTTGAATACTACATGCACTTCTGGTTGCTACATCTCAAAAAAGATATATTAGAATTGGAAAAGGTACAGAGAACGGCAACAGAAATGGTTAGGGGTAGGGAATGGCTTCCATATGAGGAGAGATTTAAAAAGATTGGGACTGTTCATCTTGGAAAGAGATGATTAAAGGGGGATATGATAGAGGTCTATAAAATCTTGACCGGTGTGGAGAAAGTGACTAAGGACATGTTATTTACCCCTTCACAAAACACAAGACCCAGGGGTCATCAATTGAAATTAATAGGCAACAGGTTTTAAACAAACAAAAGAAAGTATTTCTTCACACAACACACAGTCAACCTATGGAACTCATTACCAGAGGATGTTGTGAAGGCCAAAACTATAATTGGGTTCAAGAAAGAATTAGATAAGTTGATGGAGGATAGGTCTGTCAATGGCTATTAGCCAAGATAGTCAGGGATGCAACCCCATGCTCTGGATGTCCTTAGCCTCTAACTGTCAGAAGCTGGGATCGGACAACAGGGAATGGATCACTCGATAATTGCCCTGTTCTCTGAAGCACCTGGCATTGGCCACTGTCGGAAAACAGGATACTGGGCTAGATGGACCATTGGTCTGACCCAGCATGGCCATTCTTGTCATTTAGGTTTAGGAGAAAATAAAGTGAAATTCATCCAGAGAGCAGAGGGTCAACACCAGGTGCTGCCCTCCACTTCAGATCTGAACAGAAACTATACTGCAGGACCATGGGAGGAGCAGTTGTGCAGGAGTTCCTGCACACCCTGGAAGAGTTCTCTGGCCTGGCTCATCATAGGCTTGCACAGCAGGCTGCATGTGGATTAGTGGACACAATTGGCAGAGAAGGACCACAGCTGCTATTTCAATCCACACAATGACACTCAAAGAAGAGGGAGCCAGTGGTGCTGGAACAATATAAAGCAAACTGTAAACCCTGTATATGTTGGAAACCACTTCAAGCCAGGGGTGTGATTGCACCCTTAGCACTAGCACTTCTGGAGAGAGCTGCATTGCTACCATAGCCTTTCCCCAGGTTGGAGGTGGTGGATTTCACCTTTCTAACCCCCCCACCCCCACCCCTGCATCCACCTGGAGCCCAAATACTCTGCCTTCTCACACAGTGCATGGGTTTGGTCTTTAATGAATGATAAGGCCAGAGTTTATTCCAAAAAGGGTTGGGGTTTTCCTCTCTCTTTTTTTATTTTTCAAGAATAAAGACGGTCAAACACTGGGTTAAGTAGCTCACGTGGGTTTTATGAACCAGGACTTCCTGAACAGGACTGCTGAGGATCTATTTTAGGAAAAATAAACGTGGGGCTTTTGTAGAATCGAGGCCATGTGGAAATAATTACACTGCAGCAGTGCAGGTGTCTCTGTGGGTGAGGGATCCTCACTATTCAGCAGTGCCCCTTCAGACAAATATTCTCCCCAGAGGTTTTGATCTTTCCTTTGACTTTCTTACAGGTTTTGACTCTTTTCAAGTCCAACGTTTCCCACTGCTATTGCTCATTAGTTTGAAACTAGTTTTACCACAAAAACATCAAGGATGACGCTTGTTCTGTGTGAAAGAATGAAAAAGAGAAAGCTCCTCTTCAGTTTCTTCTCCTTCTCCCAACTAACAGGTTCCCTGGCTTCCTGACAGCCACCACGCCCTCCCACTGTCTCTCCACAACACTTCAAGGACCCTCACATTTCCATAAACCCTTGGACAACTCCCTGCCATCCCCATGAAGCAGAACCACCTAAGCCTTTCCAAGGTCTGATTTTCCTCTCCCCTCAGCCGCAAGCCCATCTGCCTTTTCTGTCCAGCAAACAGTTCCCCCACGCTGATCCAGGCTGAGATCCCAATGTGACTGGCTTCCCCCTTCTTGATCCCAGCCCACAGGTTACCAGCAGGTCAAAAGTGCTCAGAAACTCTTCCTCGTGCTTATACAACGTACACAGAGACAGTGCCCAGCAAAACACTCTATGGAACATCCGATACACGGAGATCACCCACCCACTTCTCCCCATGCAGAGATTTTTCCGCAGTGCAAGATTCTGATGACTGGTACTTCACTAATTGTCTGGTGCATCAACACAGCACATGGTTACTTTAGAATCTCATCATGTTATAATTTTACAAGCAAGAATACATCTTTAGGGACACTTTGTGAAATAAGAGCAAGGCCATGCAACACAATATTTGACTGTCATGGTGATGAAGCAGAACATTTTTACAGCAATTCTCTTAACACTGCAAAGCCAACCAAATTTTTCTTTCTGGTCTTAAGCACGCAGTTAACTAAAAGCATGTGATACCAAGGCACTGAGTTGTCTTGCGGGTAAAGTTTCAGAATTACTTCTCCCTCACCAGCATCATACAGAAAAGAGTTATAGGTTGTGAGGGATTTGTTTCAGGTCACTGCAGCCCTAAAAACAGAAGAAAAATGACTTCCATCCCCTAGCTGCTCAGATGACCTCGGCAGCCCTTGCTAATGATAGCACAAAGGGCTCCAATTACTAGTGATTTGTTCACTTAGCTCATCCAATCCTGCAGGGGAAATTCTATCACACAGAACTACACTGATGAGAAAAATAAAAGCTATAATTTAGTTTTCAGTATTGAATAATAAAAAATAAACTTAATGGATACTATCCTGCAAGTATAATTTACTTTGCATTTGGAAAACAAACCATCTGACAGTGCTATCGTTGGTAAGTTAGTATCATCCATAGATCCTTGGATGATGAAAGAGGATCTGAACAGGCTTTGACCTGAATTTTCTCTCTCCTCTCCTGGATTTCCAGACCGTTCTGTTGTCAGCCAGTTTCACAAGCCTGGTGGCTTCAGTAAGATGGTGGAGCGTCATTATCTGTTCATGTTCTTTTCTACTGATCCAGATGAACTGCTGGATAATTACAAGCACCAATACCTACATTTTAAAAGGGACTAGTGATTTTGAGGAGGGCACCTCAATTTTTGGGTGCCAAACTTGATACACCTTAAAGGGACATGATCTTAGAAAGTGGTGAGCACCTGCCCACTGAAAACCAGGCACCCTTAAGATGTTTCAAGTTGGGCCCCCGCAAAAAGGAGGCACCTAAAATCACTGGTCACTTAAGAAAATTTAGGCCAGGGCAATGTTCTGGGATTCCTTCTTGTGTTTGGCTGATGGCGACACTTCTGGTATGTTTTCTGAAACAACATCTAATCTTCTCAGTGTGGTGGAAGGAAAGAGTTTATTTTACCTCCTCTGGCTGTTACAAGATTCAAAACAACTACTGTGAAATGGGCATGACCCAGTCAAATCAGGAAAAAAACCCTAAACAACTTCATACCATATATGGGGGCCTAATCTTCAAACATCTCGCCTGGCCATGCCCCGTGCGTCAGTGTCTACCCATGTGCAAAGCGAATATAAAACACGACCATTCTGCTTTGGGAGTGTTTTGGCTACCCGAGGGGCAAGGCGGTGGGGTCTACTTGTGCTCTCTCAACAGTTTTCCTGTTTAATTCTGCTGACTTGAATGGAGCGACTCCTCATTTCCATCAGTGTGAGAGCAGAATTTGGTCGTGGAAGTCTAAGAAGCTATTTTAAATACTCAGTACTGAGGATGCCTTTCAGGTGGGTTGTCTTTTTGCCCTGCTGTTATGCCTCAAAAATGTAAGATCCCATTTATTACTCTGACCTTGCAGGCTGAAAGATTTTTGCCGGCCCCTAATTTCTTATTTTCCCTCGACACACAGTTAAAAGCACCAATCAATCCCATAGCTAGAAAAAAATCTGCAGGCATTAATCTTATTTCTCATTTTAAGCACAGAGAATATTCTGAGTTCCACGTCCAGGCATTTGGCCTTGAAAATGCCACATTATGCTCCTACAGTAGCTATTACACATGAATTAAGGGCATCTATATATAGTTTGCTATACCGTGCAGAATACATTTTATAGAAACACATGAACTGTCATAGGGATCATCAGACCAATGGTCCATTTACCCCAGCAGTAGCCAGGTCCTAGTGGTTCAGCGGAAGAGGAGCCCCTCCCCACCAATTGTCCCATCAGTTACACAGTGATGTACTCCGGGGTGGAATGCCTTCCCAACTCTCAAAAATTAGCTGTTTGGGCCAGGGGTGTCCAGTGGGTGTAGGGGCTTCTAAACTGTGGCCATCCAGGGTGACTGTGTTAAGACGAATATGTGCACATTGTCATGAATTTAAAAGTGGCTCCCTGAGCTGCAACCTACGATATTCAAACGGAAGGGTCTGAATCAGCCCCATCACGACATGGAGGATGTAGGCGTGCCGCCTCCACAGTTGCTTCCTACTGCTTCTCCTGCAGCCCCAGGAGCTCTGCTGGGTGTAGGGTGACCAGACAGCAAGTGTGAAAAATCGGGACGGGGGTGGGGGATAAAAGACCCCAAAATCGGGACTGTGCCTATAAAATCGGGACATCCGGTCACCCTCGCTGGGAGCAGTCACAGCAGTTGCTGTCCCTTCCCTGGCGCATCTGCTCAGCACCTCCCCCCCGCGGCTGCCTCTGCACTGCAGAGGAGGGAGAAGAGTAGCTCTTGCTCCTCCATTGTCCACTTCCCTGCTGGGCTGCCGGAGCCCCACGGAGAGTCGGGTAGGAGCTCAGCGGGCTCTGCCTGAACCTCAGCCAAAATGTCTCCCCGCCCCCACGCAGCCACCCAGGGCAGCCCAGGACAGGGGAAAGAGAAGAAACGGCGAAGCTTTAACATGAGCCAGCTGGCAACAGACTTGGAAGGACCCTCAGGGGCCATGCTCCAAATGCGGCCTAGCTGGAGCATAGCACATTCCAGTACCATGCGCTGAGCAGAGGGAGGGAGGAGCCAGAGTGCTTGCTGGGGACTCCCCCACAAGGGGGAAATTCCCAGTAGGGGACTTCGGTGGTTTCCTCTCCCTCTGCACTGCCTGAGTATGGCCCCTCGACCTTTCTGAAATAACACGTGTGGCCCTGAGGCTGTAAAGGTTGGACCATCTCTGACTGAGGTTCTGAAGCTCAAAGACTGACACAATAGCATTCCCGAACACTGACACTTAACAAATATATTGATAGTCCCAAAATGCAGGTGCGTCGCTCCCGGTCACTTACTGCATCTATGGGATAACTTCATTATCCACTCATGGAGCTAGAGAGGAAAATGTGTGTCTGGAGAGCTAGTTCGTAAAGACTAGAACTGTTTGTATGTACTTACAGGAGGAGGCATTAGTTCCTTCTGTTGATGCTTGTATCCCAAACACGGGCTCTGCAACACACAGAAGGTAACAACAAGGTCATAAGGAGATACAAAAAAACTAACACATTGTATTGGAAGATCCTGAACTTGTCTTCCCCAGAAAAAAAATAAAGAAAACCACCGAAGGAAAGAAAAAAGAATAACCACTCCAGAAAGTGAGGAACTTCAAAGTCACTACAGCAAGTCCAGGGCACACCATGAATAAACAATTAATGCAAAAATGATCCATTGTCCTTGGAATGAAACGTAAAAAAAATTTGGCAGCGATAGAATCAATGTTTTCAGCTGCCTGTGATAGAATCAGGGGCAGCCAGAAAGCAGAGGGCCTGAAAGTGGCCATTCTATCCTGCGTATTGAGCAAGGAAGTGCTGAGAGCAAGTAACTCTCTAGAACAACGCCAAACGGATCTTCAAGGCTACGTTAAATAATAGCTGTGCTTAGGGACTGCTGTGACTAAAAGGAGAGCAGCGTGTATGAAAGCCACCAGTTTCGGACATATCCACAGCCGGAACGGAGCACAGACACGAAACTGTGAAAGGAGGATATGTTCAAGAACAAAATTGTACTTAGTGGCAGCATAATGTGGTAAAAAAGAAAGAAGCAGACTTAAGCTGGCAGAAGTGAATCACAATTTGTAGGACAGGTGAAGCAACTAGTTCTGGGAGACATATAAAACCAGACCCAGGCCAATCAAACCAGGCCCAGACCTACTGAGACAAAAGGTACAAGGCGCAAATGCGTGCAACAAAACCAGGGCATGCATTTAGGAGTTGCAAAAGTTCTACCCATCGAGGGTCTGGGCAATATATAGTGTAACACATGAGTACAGTAGTCATATGCAAAGGTGTGCAGGACAGCATCTCAGCTAGAAAGCAGTAATACAGAACCCATGCAGAAAGAGGACTTTACTTGTGGTAGCAGTAGAATACCATGCAACCAGCGAGAGGAAGACAGAGCCAAGTAATGCTCAGCGTTGAACAACCACCCCAAGAATGTATCAGTGAGGTTTCTGATAGACCATCGGGCACAGGCTAAACACACTGCCATATTCCTAGTAGAGATCTTAATTTAGAAACCAGGGACACAGTAGCCCACTGGGGTTCGAGCATAGGGCCCAAAAGGAATAATCATGTAGAGGGAAATCACACCTGAAGTTAAGGTGACTCTGCAAGTTCCTTCAGCTCCAAAGATACTAAAGCAGCACTCCTAGGCAATTGGTCAGTGGCAGTCTAAACAGGAGCACCGCACACTAGTCTATTTCCAATCATCAAAGAAGATCTAATGTGCTCATCTGTATTGCAGGGTGCGGAATAATTCTGCAGGGTGCATAAAATCCCCATTATTCTGAAACAGCTAGAGGATTCTGTAATGATTTACAGAGCAGAAGTAGCATGGATCCAGGATTAACAGCTTTGTGAGAATGGAAAAGAAAAATGGCACATTATGGGTATATTTGGATGTACAAGAGCTGAACAGAGTCATCCCGACCCATCCCGACTCCATCCCAACGTAAGATGATGTCCTGTGCTAAGTGGCCAACTCGCTATTCAGAATTCTAGAAAGACAGAGGCTGGAGAGAGTACCCTGAGAAGTAGTCATCAGCCGTACGCACTTTAATACTCCCATGGGTGGGAAGTAGTTTTGTTATTTACGATTTGGTATTAAATCTGCAAGTGCAGTATTTTAGCAGCAAATGTCCTTTTGCGCACCTCAGAGTCCACATCATAGCCTCTGTCACAGCCACAGCAAAGAGGAGAATATTCCTGTACAGAAGCAGGCAATGGGAAGAACACAAGTAGCAAAACGGCAGGCTCTGTGAAGAAAGGAGTGCTGTGTACAGGTTTTGTTCTTACATCATAAGGGGTGAGGAAATGAGAATAAAGTGCAGGCCAGGGCCAGCATGACATTCCTCTGAACAACACTGGCTCCAGTGCTTACAGGAACACTTGCTATGAACCGTTTGGTCTAATATGTATCAAGTGAAGCAATACAGACAGCCACACTGAGAATATGAGTGAATCCTGGATCATCTGATGGGCATTTGTTAGACACCAGTGCCAAGATTTCCCAAGCCTACCACACACAGAGATGCATCAAAGGACAGGCTGCAGGCATGCTTAATGCAAATTCTTGTGGTCACACTTTTCTCCTTGATCTAGCCTACCAATGTTGTCATCTCAGACTAAAAGCAGCCTTTGCCAGATACGGCATTCCAGAAGAGCTAGTGAGAGACCACTGTCCCTTTGCCAGCCCGGATCTGTGCAATTTTGCAAATCAGTGGGATAGATGTCTTATCCACGCCAGTCTACAACTTCCTCAGCCAGACATGGTAGGAGAGACATGACCATTTATAAAGTATCACTACAGTGTTATATTTACCATCTACCATACAGGGACCATTTATAAAGTAACACTAATATTTCTTTTTTTTTTTTTTTTTTTTAAAGAAAACCAGTGCACTCTGAATGCCCCTGGAGCCTAGAAACACGCCCCTCATACGCCTGGAACGCTTAGCAGCAGAGCTGCTCAAGGGCAGAATGTGGAGAGGAACACTCACACCGATTTGAAGGTGAGCTAGACACAGAAGAGTTTATACCAAGCTGACACAGCCTCAAAGGTGGTAAAAGCACAGACCAAGAATACCACCTGCATTCATGAAACCTGCACAAGGGCAGTACCAGACTGCAGATCCTGTCAGGTTAAGCCACCCATAGGAGAAAGATAAAGGAGGTGCTGGTGACCGGATCACACAGGTCGTATGGAGTCATTAAGGGACAAGAAAGGGTCACTATGAGCTAGCCAGGAACCTATGTGGGCCACATAGCTATTGAGGACCCACTCTCACATGAATGTGAGATAATCATTGTGTAGCCTGCTAGGAAACATGAACATATTTGACACTGCCATCCTACAAAATGCACATGCACAGACAGAGTCAGATACAGCTACTTGTCGGTGGGAAAGATTCTGTTATGGCCCCAAGTGTAAAGATGTGTTCCAGCAGGTGAAGGGTTACTAGTAACCTATAACCCAAGAAGAGGTCAGGTGAGCTGCAGCACACTGACGGTGGCAGTGAACAAGGTAGGACAACGTATACAGCTCAGAGACGCTGGAAGTTATGCTTATCCCCTTCTTTAATTGTTTGCTAAAGAGCACCTCCACGTTAAAGTATTAAAAAGCAGGAACGTACTAAATAGCTCACTCCTATTTTGAAGTCACCAATGCAGGGCCAGTATTCAAGTCCCTCTCACTCCCACATGCTGGAGCTCTGGCTCCAGGCAAATCATTATATGCAGAATGAGCTAGAGAGAGCAGACCTAGGTCTGAAGAACTAATTGGAGAGAGACGAGACCGTTTAATTTGACTTACGTGAGGAAGATTTTGCTCCTTCTGTTGATACGGGTGTCTTGCTGGAGTGCTCTGTAAAACATAAAAGGTAACAGGAGGTTACAATATGGTTTCAGAAGATCCTGAACTCATCATTCTTAGCAGTAAAAGCCAGTTTATCTGTTAAGAAAGGACCGGCTCAAGGAAAAAATAGAAGCTCTAAAAAGCAAGCTCAGACTTCAGCCTCAGGGGCCAGGATGCCTACTGCAGTTGACTGTCTATTTGCAAAATAGCTTCCTGGGGGAAAACACAGGATGATCTATGGGTAGAATGACCCTGTTGGTCAAGTCTCTCATTCTCATCTGGGAATAATGGATCCACGGCAACTGAGGAAAAGCACACAAATGGCTGTATTTATGGAACAGTTCAGTTGAGCCCTTGTGCTTCTAAGCAGTTGGATTTTGCAAAGAAAGATTTCTGGTCATCCTATTTTACTTATTCATGAATATATCCAATGGTGTCCTTCTCTACTTCATGGAAATCTTCTAACTCACATGTAACTCATGGTGGAGGCGGAATTCTCTCCTTTGGAAGTGAGCATTCATGTTGCACAAAAGTGGAGTCAAGTTGTTGTTATACAAAAGTCCCAGGGAATGACAGCTCTTGGCATAATGCCATAGGCTTCTCCCCAAGTTGCTTGTTGATATAAAAGTCGGTGGCAATCGTACATGATAGTACCAGCACTTAGCTCCTTGCCAGATGGTTAGCAGAGTGTCTAATAAGTAGATGGATGGCTTTCTGTTAGAGCAGGTTTCTGTGGGGACCCAAAGCACTGAACATCCATATCACAATATGCTATTGTGATGTCTGGCTGAGCAGAAAACTCTGCAGACATGTTCCTGGACTGTAAGTTTTCTGAAGTTGTCTAGACAGTTATCAAGCACTGAGGTGGTAAAGTTCTTTATCACTGCACAAGTTACAACTCCATTAGTAGTACAATATGCTCATGCTTGGCTGGAGAACGAGAAGGGTCATAGATGCCACCATTTCAAGAAGTGTTGAGAACATCCTGCTTAGAATGTTAAGCATGTGAGCTTCCAGATCAGACAAAAGGAATACAGATGAAGAATGCAGAAGACACTTGGGAAAATAACTCTGACAGCCATTGGCCATGGTTTAGTGTTAGATCTTCCTGAACAACTGTGGTCTGCACCCAATTGTGGAGCCCTGTCACATTGTTCAAAATATTCCAACTCCCTGGGACATTCAGATTGTTTCCATTTTCTGTAGTCCTACAAAGATACAGAAATCCCTTATCAAGGCATGGGTTAGTGGAGGGATATCTGTCCACCATTTTCTTTCAAGGCAAATAAGACTACTAGGTTGTTCTCTGTTCTTGATCCTGAGGTTGCACATGGACATGACCAGCATCAAGAACCAGTCTATGTAATTTCCCTCAATGTAGCTGCAATCAAAGCTTGATGTAAGGCCTTTGTATTAGGATCTGTATTACCTCTCTGGCCTCCCTTTTTCACTAGCTCTTCTGTTTGGATTTTTTTTCCTTGTGGCCCAGTTTCCTCTCTGGGACACGTGGTCCACGATTATCTCATGATGCAGGAAAAATTGTTATGAAGTGCTCCCCCGCTACTCTGTGGTGGGTGCTCTGCAAAAGAATAGTGTACATACGCATATAAAATACTAGGGTCAAAATCTTGTCACACAAGGGTCTGGCATGTGGGGGTGCATGGCTGGGCATCAGTAAGGATCTATGCAGATTGTCAGGGATGGAGACAGTGCACTGATATATAATCTGAGCTGCCCGAGCAATTAACCTTTCTTAAAAATGAGAGGGGACGCAGCAGGTCTGGCACCTCAGACATCTCTGCCTCAGGCCGGATTGGAGCGACATTTTCTTTTCTTCTGAAAGAAACAGCGTTCCATTCAGTGCCTGTGCTGAGCTGGCACTCTCACCGTTCTCGTTACAGGCTGGGCACCATCAGTCAAGGCTTAGTCCATGCTTCCACCAATACAGACGGCGAGTTGCATTTGTAGCGGGAGATATGACCAGAAGCTCGGCACCAACAGAGCTTCCAGAAGAACCACATTCAGAGAACAGGTGTCACAGTCACACAGCATCAAGTGTGTTTAGTAACATCAACAGCTGAAGGTGTAAAACACAACAGGTGCTTATGATTGCTTATCGAGGACTGCATGCTGCACCACTGCCACGATGCATTCCACTCCGCACAACACCTGTAGAAAACAGGCTGAGGAGAAAGAGGAAGGTGGCCTGAAGGTGGCCTCCAGCGCTCGCAGAGGCGGAAGAGCATTAGGAGGTTTTCAGTAGTGGTATCTTCAGCACTGTGAGAAGCTGGTGATCTGCAGAGTGGCTTCTGGCCCTCCCTTCAGCTTCACATCTTGGTCTCCATCAACAGCAACAATGTTAATAGCCCTGTCCATTGTAACTCCCCCCCACGCGTATTCAGCGGTGCTGGAACAATTTCTGTAGTGGGGATGCGTAGAGCCATTGAATCAAACTGTAAACCCTGTATATGATGGAAACCAATTCGAGCCAGGGGGTGGGGAAGTACCCCTAGTGTCAGCACCTATGCACATATCCCATTCCTCTTGGGGCACATCTAAGGTCTGTGAGAGTCGCTGTACTGTCAGGGCTTAACAAAAGACACAAACTCTTCCCTGAACATGGAAACATTTGCCTGTTGCTCCTCCACTTCCCTAGGCAAAAACTGCAGAGGGAGAGGCAAGTGAAATGTTGGTTTTTTTGAGGCAACACGGCAGGAGTTCTCACGCCCACCGTCCCGGTCCTCCAGCCAGACCCAGTCTGCGCTCTCTCCCTGGCAGGTGACTGAAGAGAAGGCAAAGACCACGAAGGGCTCAGCAGCACAAACTGCCTGCTGTGTCTTCAGTCTGATCCATTGTTCTCCTCCAGGAAAGCTGTGCTGAGAAAGAAGGGATAGCCGCTCAGACAAGGAGTGCTGTGTGAACGCAGCTGAATGGTCTACTTGCCGGAGTCTGACCTGACATGCCACTCTTTCAAATCATTCCCAAAGATGGGCTGACACCCATTGTGTCCATGCCTTCATAAGAGCTGGAGGCACAGCTTTGACACCACTAATGGACTATACCTGATCATCTAGCTGACATTAAACAGATGACTGCACAAACCAGGTCACCAACGCCCTGCCCTATGCACCCAGGCCCCTCTGGCAGTCAGCTAGCCATGCCCGGAGGAGGAGGGGCTTCACAGCTAAATGGGGAGACAGACAGGAAGGCAAAGCAAGGAGCAGAGAAATCCACTCCTAAGAGTGTTCTCATCAGGGACTCCCAGAAAGAGGAGGATCCCTGGAATAAAAGGCAGACCTCCTCTCACTCACAGGTCCTGTTGGAATAGAGGGAGTTTCCTCCTCCAGAGCCTGGCAGAGAGATTGTGATGGTCCAAAGCTACAGGGAAAGGTCCTAATCATGTTAAGAACAGAGAATGCCTTTCTCCAGGGATAACTCCCGGTGCCCTCATCTCATATAGAAGCCACTGGCACATCTCCGCACTCCCTTTCTGCAGCGTTCTATGGCAAGTATGCGGTGTATGGAGGAGTTTGGTGAGATACACTATATCACTAAACATAAATGGGTATGTATGAAAATATAACCGGACATGGAGGAATTGCTTTTAGCATGTTTCATTCACTTTCCAAGCGTTGGCTTTCATGTAGCTCCTGTATAGTACAAAGCGACATTGTTATTAAACATTTGATTTCAAACGATTAATTGGGGTTATGTTGCTGACATACCAAAAGGACGATCTGTCCATTCATATCTTCATGTTATTTATTGATCATTGAAAAGCGGAGCTAGTTATCCCTACGGGTTTCCCCTCTAGTTCCTTGGAATTGATGGATTGGTCATTTTTATGTGACTCATATTCCTGTAGAAAGTTCCAAATGGAACAGAGACCCTTGTGTTTCTCATGGCTCCACTGAGGTCATGCTTCCTGATGCTTGCGAGAGCTCTGCCCCTACTCCAAACTCCGAGGGATATTTCTGCCTGAGCTCATCTGAGTGGTTGCTGCTGTCGTTTAATCTTTTCATCACTGAAAGCTGTCCAAAGGAATGGAAGTTGCCCACACACATTTCCCTCCCTGCCCAGCTATGTTCATAGCTCCTTACCCTCCTCGTCCATTCAGGAGGGGTGCTGAAGTGGTGACACTGTTCTTCCTACTCAAATTGCACCATTAAAACAAATGCAACTAGGTCCAGATCCTCTGTTGGAGCTATGCTGATTTACATCAGCTGAGAATCTGGCCCACAATTCCTAGCATGGCCTCGTCAAGCACACCAGAGACGGACAGTCTGGTCTCTTGCTCTAATCAAACTTCAGACTGATCAATATAGGGCCACGAAGGGATTTTTCTTTCACGAAATGCATTGCACAGTTGGCCAGGTGCATTATGGGATTTAATGTTTGTAAGGCTGGATTTCATTTATGATTTTATTTGCCTTCCTCTTACGCATCAGACATTGGCTACCTGCAGAGGCAGGATAGTGGATTCAATGGACCAGCCTATGGTGGTATGAGAAATCCCGCATTCTTAACTGTCTCCATTTGACATGCTGAATGGTGTTATAGTACCAACACTATTGCGTTACACTGTGAAGAAGTCCACACATTAATGAAATGGTGGCTGCACATCACTATTTCCAAATGGGGATGTGTAAAGTTGAAATCAATGCAGGGTGTTCAGTCCTTTTGAAAATACAGTTATTTCCTTTGGTGTCTACATATGGATTTTGGTGTGTAACTTTTGGAAGACACATTTGAAAACTCTGCCCTTAGTTTATATTACTGTATCAATGCTCTTTTAGTACAGTTAAAATGATCCTTAAAAATAATAAAAGTAAAAAGTGTGCTGCAAGAACCCCTTTGCATAGGAAAAGTGACAAATTAGTATATGAAAAGCAATTAGCACAATGCACCCAAATCCCAGTGCTCTCTATTTATAGATCTCCAAAGGAGTGTTGTGCATCTTTACGGACCTCAGCTACAGTCCTTCTTAGGGAAGCACGTGTGAAAAAGAAGGAGGCCAAATAAGAAGGCAGTTTGTACCCCGTGGGCAAGTTACGCTCATTATAAATGAAAAGAGGACAGATGAACTGCTGCATACCATTCAGACTGCTAGAAACTAGAAATTGTAATTTTTAGAATATTCTTATAATTTGATTTTAGTTGTATTTTTTAAATAAAAAAAATCTATTTATAAGGCACCCTACATGGGAAATTCAAGTTCCTTTCATCTCCAAACAAATTCTACGAGACGATCTGTCCAGCCAAATACAGCACATAGCCTGGCAGGAAGAAAAAACAATCCAGCACAAGGGCAAACCTGATAGTCTTCAGGCCCATGTTCCAAACACAAGGGGACTCCTTTGCACTTGGAAGGAGAATAGGGAAAACAAAACGTAGTTGTTAAAACACAATAAGTAGACCCAAGTTCAATCAAAAGTAGCTAACTAGAACAAAAATGGCTTCTGTGGCACATAATAATATGTGAGCATGTAATTAAAGACTGTACCATAATGCATATACCCAAGGGGGCCAAATTAAGGGTCCTTCGGCAACTTTATTTCTGGCATTTCCCAACTTCTAAGTTCTTGATTTTGCAACCCTAACATTTTTTGTATGCAATTTTCTAGATTTTTACCCCAGGAATTCAATTAAGCCGTATCATATTGACATCCATGTGAGCATCAGCAGGGCTGGAACCTTTAGATCCACAGCACAGACCTAATGGAGTAACTGATAACAGTAGCAGGTTGTAATGCTCTAGGAGGAACACACTTTGCCAGTGGGTTTCACAGATAATTGCTGACAGCAGAGGAATCTTTGGTTACATTCCCGGTTCTGAAAGAGAATGTAATCTAGTGGGCTCAGACCCTTCTGTCCCCTTTTATTCCCCAAGTCAGACTCCTTCTGTCCCTGTCATGTCTCATCTCCCCCATCCCTGGCTCCTCATGCCAGTCTCCTTACCTAGCCAGTCCCAGTCTCCACCCCCTGCCCAGACACTTTATCCTAGTCCTAGTTTCCCCCTTCAGATTGCCCATCCAGATCCCAGTCTTTCCCTCACCCCATCACCTCATCCCGTCTCCCTCCCCAAGCTCCTTGCCCAGTCAGTCTTAATCTCCCCCGACACCAGGCTCCTCATTTGATCTCAGTCTCTCTCCCCTTCACCACAGTCCCCAGCAGCCATTGCAGGTAAAGTCCTGATCAGCCTCTGCATCCCTGGGGTGGAGCATACTCAGTGACAACGGTGCATGCGCAGTCTGGGCAGCACCTGGAGCTGTGACTGGAGGGAGCATGCTCAGTGCACTCCTTGGAGAATTCAGCTGTCAAATTCTGACAATTCTCTATTTACTATAGGTGAGCTGAGATTTTTCAGACTTCTACTTTGAACAGATTTGGGTGTTTTTTCCAGGGAACAGCAAAAGGCATATCCCTGGCAGCAGGGCAACTGCCACAGCCAAATTTCAAATCCCTGCTCCAAAGCATGGAGGCACAAGCACTTCTCAACAAAATGACTGTAAGAATCTTTGTGACAGTCTGTAGCCCCCTATGTTTACCCCTTTTTCAAGACTAAGGTAAATTCTGTACAAAGTATGTCTTGTGAGATATCATTTGAAAGCTCATAATTTACTGATCATTATTGTCCTGGTAAAATACGTGTGGCAGCATTGTATGTAAAGGTATAAAACTCTACCGCATGGCATTACTGAAACATTCCAAGTTCAGAAAAGCAGCCACAAACCAGTTCCTCTCAGACAGAAGGCCTCAGCTAGGTGTCAACGAAATCAAATGGACCTGCACCTGGTTAAGTGGCTATTCTTTGGCAAGAAAGAGCAAGAAATTTACATCTTGATTAAAAAAAACAGCTGGAGGTTCCTGTCTACACAGACTTTCTATCTCCTGAACCCCAGCTGGAGATGATTCTCAAAGAGGAGGAAAAGTATAAGAATGGAGAACATGCCCCAAGTTATTCCTCCCTTTTGCACTACCCAGGACAGCCACAACACTTGAGGAACAAGGAAACAGTTTTGGACTGAGATAGGGATTCTGTCTGAAAGGAATTCAGCGAGTAAGACTGCTGAAGCATGTGGTGAGACAGACTTTTGCTTTGAATTCACTTAACTTGTTAAGTTAGGTAGTAGTTGCATTTCACTTTTATTTTCTTGCAACCAACTCTGATTTCTATGCCTCATCACTTAAAATCTATCTTTCAGTAGTTAATAAACTTGTTTTATTGTTTTATCTAAACCAGTGTGATTGGACTGAAGTGTTTGGGAAACTCCATGTGAGAGAACAGGATTTGTGCATATCATTTTCTATTAATAAAATGACGGCCTTTATACTAGCTTGTGTTGTCCAGGAGGGAGCTGAGCAGTACAAGACGCACATTTCTGGGGAAAGTCTGGGGCTGGGAATTGGCTGGTGTTGCCGTGCAGTGTAATTCAAGAGTGGCTGCCCGTACCACTCATTCAGTATAGCTGGGAGTAATTTACATGCTGGAGGGTGGGTGACAGCAGACCAGGAGTGGTTGCTCTCACAGCAAAGCAGTGTAAAAGGCACCCCAGAACTGAGGGGACACAGCTATTCAAATGTCCAGATTGTACCCTGGGGAATGTCCCAATCGTTTAATATAATCCCATTCTCAGAAACAGCTGAACCATTTTAGCTGAAATTTAAACAAATAAATACATAAATTCAGCCCAAGTCAGACACCTGACAAATTTCAGCCCAAACAAGTGAAGTTTGATAATGTTATACAGCACTGAAAACAGGCTCTTATCATGGAAAGTGCCGAGCAACATTAAACTATAGCGGCTGCTACCACCTCCACCTACTTTATGTTTGTACAGCAACTAGCACTACAGGACTGGAGCCTCTAGGTGCTACCAGAACTCGAATAACTAATACCACTACATACGTACAGCTATTCCTTCTTATTGCATTTAGAATGCAATACAAAGAACATGGGGTTACGACACTGCCACTGTATAAACACACAAATTCGAGCAGTGATCACTTTATTTAATTAAATAGATGTTAACAGCAATGGTTCTCAGCCACTGGTACGTGTGCCAGCACAAGCAAACCGAGACTCTGTCGCTTATACCTGGCTCGCTATCCTCCATCAGGTGGTGACCCCCAGAGCCAGGGATGAACTTGGGATCCCAGCTCTCCGCTGCACCAGCTGCGCTCGGCTTCCATTCACCTCTACATGTGCTAACATTCCACAACAGCACTTAGACTGCTCCAGACCTCAGCCAGCCACAGCACATGGCTGTTTTCAGGCTCCTTCGGTGACTGGGAGATGGACGTGGAAGTTGATACCGAAGAGCTGAATGAGTTTTTATTATTGTGGCAAGTTACAGACCACACATGTGAAGGGGAGCCACAGAACGTCTACACTTCAGGCCTCATTACAGAGGTTGGATCCCAAATCTATCATTAAGGTCGAAAGGGGAAGAGGTCACTGGCAGCAGAGGAACAAGGGGTGAGAAGGTCACTGGTACAGTGGCTGTCAGAATCTGCTGAATGGATGCTGCTCTCTGACACAGTGGGGAACCAGTGCTTTTGTAGTCACCAGATGTTACCCAGGCTGCCCTTAATTTTGGATGGAAAATTCCACCAGCAATAGCAGCTGCTCAGAGGTTTGGTTTGCTAGTAGAACCAGCTGAGACGGGCAGTGTCAGTGAGGCCATCACACATGCATGCTGAATTTATTTATCAAATTGAGGATTACTACACAGTATGAGATGGTGTTTGATATTGGCTTATCAAATTTAGTTTAGATCTAGGGTTCAGCCTCTTTAGAGACACAAGGGCCGGCTGCAAAGTTTAGATCAGGACCAAACTTTCCTCAAGTTCAGGAGTATTTGATATATTAAGTCTATTCTATTCTATACACACACACTAAGTCATTCCACAACCATCCACTAACAAAAAAGCCCAAAGACTTAGACTGATGACAAATAAAGATTATAGTTTCATTTTCCAATTTGCATGGTACTTATCTCCTAGTTCAGGGCACAGTGTGCAACAAATATGCATTGCATTGTAATGATGTCTTCAAATTCCATCACGTTAAGAGACAAAAGTTGTCTTTTAGTTGCTGTATTGATCTAATCAGGTGTATGGTCCCCCCCACCCTCATAAGCCTCCTACATGAATTTCAACTGTCAATATGTTTTAATTACTCAACAACAAGTCCAAGAAACATAATTTAAGCGTATACCTGCCAACTGGGGTCATAACCAGAAAGAGTATTGTGAAAAGGTTTATATACAGTGATACAAACTAAATGTTGCTAGAAGCATATGTCAGAATTCCTATCAGTGAAACAGAAAGGAACTTTGAAAAATATAATTTTGTAGCTTCAAATGACTTTGAATAAGCTTGAGAGCTCAGCTTGCTCAGATCCTCCATTCCTCAAATCACAAGTCTCAACAACAGTATATGAGATAGGCTTATATCTATGAATGACTTCATATGTTGATCACGTAGCCTGCATTAAAACATTTCCCTCACGTGCCAGCTGTCAGGACAACTATCGACATATGTGAAAGGAGAGGTGGTCACGTTCCGTAGCCATACAAATAGTACTTAGTGATGAGGGCTGGTTTTTAGTAAAGGCTGGGACTCAGGAGATCTGGGTTCTGCCACAGACGTAATCTCTATATGCCTCAGTTACTCTTTTGTATAATGGGAACAGCGATACCCTCTTTCTTCCACCCTTTGTCAGTCCTGTCTGTTTAGATCATAAGGTCTTTGGTGCCAGGGCTGAGTCTCACTATGTGTTTGTACAGCACCTAGCACAATGGGGTGTCAATCTCTGTGGAGTCTTCCGTGTGCTAATGTAATGACAACTCAGCTTGTTCGCATAACAAGGGACAATTTAATCTAAAATCGGTTGTACCTATTTATCAGGCCTAATGTTTTTAAATGTATTTTATTTACACCACAATAGACTTAAGTGTTTTCATCTCTATTTTGCTTCCAGTGTGGTCTAGTGAGGATGCCCCTCTTGCAATGCTTGCAAGATTCTCATTCCCCTGCAGACCCTTTTGTCCGGATGGCTCTTTTAATGCAAGAACTTTTAAACTGCAGTTAAACAAACAGCCACGTCTTACCATTGGTGTCCGTGATGGTAATGCTGGCTTTGGTGCTGTCATTCCCTAGTTTGTTGCTCACTTTGCACGTGTATTCCCCAGCGTCCGCCAGCGATGCTTTAGAAATGTGAAGTTCCGAGTACTTCCTGTGGAATCAGGAGCAACATGTTACATCTTTTATCGGAGTAATAATCATGACAAGCAGCTAATACATTTATCCAATGAAGAGATTCATCTTCCATCCTCTGACTACACCAGTTTACCCCTACCAGAGTTTGGAGAACTCTGCAGAATAGGCACAGGAAAGAGCTGAAATAAATACATTTGTTTATACTTTTCTGCTTGACAGTTCTCATTGTTGTTAAGGGAAATCTACAAAAACCAGCCTTCTCCCTTCAAGAAACTGGACCAGCAGGTGCTCCGACACCACGGACACGGGTGCCTGTAGAAAATATAGATAGATTCTCCTGTCACTGAGGTTCATGCTGCCAGTAGCCGAGTTCTGTGCAAGTACTGTAGTTTCTAGCATCTGAATAAATAATCCTGAGATGCACGAAGCTCTTTATGCAATCTTTGAAACCCCACTAGGAAATCACTGTCCAGCGCTAACAAAAAATTGTGGACAGCAGTGCAATCTGCATGAGGCTACATTTTGTTCCTGGCAAGGAGATGTAATTTAATCAGTCTCCAAGGTTTTAAGATTAGATTTTAAAATGCACAACTCCTGCCTGGCCATTTATTTGGTAGGAGCACATTCTAGTGTCTCTCAGCAGGGCCCTGACCACAAGTAACCTCAGTAATTCACTCTTTGCTCTCTCTCCTGAGAGTGCCAATATGGTCGGAATTTGGGGCCACATGAAGTGGTGGTTGTTATATTGGGGACACTTGTGAACTCCCAGCAGAACTAAGGCCTGTTCGACACCTCAACTGTAGGTCAACAGAGCGACATTGCTCAGGGGTGTGAAAAATTCACACCCTTGAGAGAAGTCGTTAAGCCAACCTAAGCCCTGCTGTAGACGCTGGTAGGTGGATGGAAGAATTCTCAAGGGGTTGATTACTACAGCGATGGGAAAACCCTTCTTTCGCTGGGCAAGTGCCATTACTACAGCAACACAGCTGCAGCCCTGCAGCTGGACCACTGTAATGTTTGGCCTGTAGCCACAGTCTGGGAGTCTGAACTCTCTGCACACAGGGTGCCAAGCAGTCATCGAACTGAAATGATGGTCAGGAACGGATGAGCTGGGCTGGATTCAAATTGGAGGCGGTAACCTAGAGGTAAAAGGCTCTATCTACCCTAGGACCAATCCCCAGAGCCAACCAGTGCCCCTTCTCAGCTCTTCCTTGTGGCCTATTGGTCTTGCAACAGTACGGAGCAGTTGTTGCTAAGTCGCTTAAGGTTTCCTGTTTTCACACGAAGGCACAATTGCGGAGGGGACGAATCAGAACAGCTCTGATGCTTGTGGGGGGGAGGGGAAGAGAAACAGTGCCAGGCAGCCACTGCAGACTCAAGCCATCAGGGACACAGGGGGCTGTAGACCAGCAGGCCATTATCAGAGGGAGAGGAAGGCATAGGTGCGGGGGGAGGGGCCAGTGACCAGGAACCGAGCCCCAGGTGAAGTGAGGGGTTGTGGAGCGGAGCGTGGGTGGAGGGCCGGGAACAGGGCATAGGCGCGGGAAGTAGAGGTGCGGGGGGTGGGGCCAGCGACCAGGAACCGAGCCCCAGGTGAAGTGAGGGGTTGTGGAGCGGAGCGTGGGTGGAGGGCCGGGAACAGGGCATAGGCGCGGGAAGCACCCCCAGCTGTGCCCCACTCCCCAGCTGCTGGCTCCATGCATTAAACCTGGGGATGCTTCCCGCGCCCATGCCCTGTTCCTGGCCCTCCGCCAACTCTCTGCTCCCCAACCCCTCACCTCACCTGAGGCTCAGGTCCTGGCCGCCGACCCCACTTCCCGCTCCCAGGCCTCCGCTCCCAGGGGTCTAGTCCCGGGGCCCAGTGCCTGGTCCCATGGCCGAGGCTCTGCTCTTGGCCCTGCACGTGGGGTCCCGGCTGCTGCCCCCGATGCCAACTCCTGGCCCCACTCCCGCCCCCGGCTATGGCCCCAGCCCCGTTACCCCTGCCCAGGTCCCCCCTCCTAGAGACACAGCCCTGCTCCCAGCCTCTGCGGATGGGCAGACAGGGGTTAAGAGGGATGGCTTTCAGCACCCCCACTACTAAAAACGTTCCAGCGCCACTGGAAGAAGGAGTAGGCCCGTAGAGCAAACCAGGGGCTGGCAGAGCCTAGGCCAGCTAACTCAGGATGCAACATCACCCCACTGATAGGGGGAGAGGAGGCCAGCTAAAGTTGTGGAGCCAATTCATGGAACAGTATTCACTGGCCCACCTTCCTGGCTGGAGTTCAGGTGGCATGATGCTAGCTGCTTGTGGATGATGCGGGATAAGAATATGTAAGAACATGAGAACGGTCACACTGCCTCAGACCAATGCTCTATCTAGCCCAGGGTCGTATTTTCCAACAGTGGCCAATGCCAAGTGCTTCAGAGGGAATGAACAGAACAGGTAATTGAGTGGTCCATCGTCTGTTGTTCACTCCCAGCTTCTGGCCGTCAGGGCTAGAGACACCCAGAGCATGGGATGCATCCCTGACCATCTTGGCTAACAGCTAACAAACCTGTCCTCCATAAACTTATCTAGTTAGTTTTTTTGAACCCGGTTATAGTTTTGGCCTTCACAACATCCCCTGGCAACAAGTTCCACAGGTTGACTGCAGGGCCAGCCTAGACCAAATGGCTCAGCAGGCGAGGAGCATCTTTGGCACTCCCCCTCCATTTGTTAAACGTTTGAATACCTTATGAGATTCTATAAAGATCCAGAACATTCTAGGTGGTTAGTGAAAAAGGAATCCACATACGGAATGCCTGAAACATGTAACTTCAAACATTCTATTTTCCCTTTTGTCACTAACAACAAAAACAGCCCCCCGAGCCTGGTGCCCACCTGGTTGCCTGAGTCGCCTGCCCCTAAATCCAGCCCTGGTTGACCGTGCGTTATGTTGGTTGTTTTAAACCTGTTGCATATTAATTTCATTGGGTTACCCCTGTTTTTTTTTTCCATGTGAAGGAGCAAAGAACACTTCCTTATTCATTCACTTTCTCCAAACCATTCATGATTTTACAGACTTCAATCATATCCCCTCCTTAGTCGTCCCTTTTCCAAGCTGAAAAGTCCCAGTCTTATTAATTTCTCCTCATACGGAAGCTGTTCCAAACCCTTACTCATTTTTGTTGCCCTTCTCTGTACCTTTTCCAATTCTAACAGATCTTTTTTCAGATGGGGCACTCAGAACTGCATGTAGTATTCAAGGTGGGGCATACCATGGATTTACATTGTGGTATTACATTTTCTGTCTTATCCCTTTCCGAATGTTTGATTTTTTGACTGCTGCTGCACATTGAGAGGATGTTTTCAGAGAACTATCCAAAATAACTCCAAGATCTCCTTCTTCTGTGGTAACAGCTAATCCATCCCCCACAATTTTGTATGTATAGGTTGGCTTCTGTTTTCCAATGTGCATGACTTTGCATTCCTCAACGTACAGGTTCATCTGCCATTTTGTTGCCCAGTCACCCAGTTTTGTGAGATCCCTTTGTAAGTCCTCACAGTCAGCTTTGGACTTAACTCTCTTGAATAAATTTGTATTGTCTGCAAATTTTGACACCATGCTGTTTACCTCTTTTTCCAGATCATGTATGAATATGTTGAATAGGACGGGGCCCAGTACAGATCTCTGGGGGACATCACTATTTCTCTCTCTCCTTTCTGAAAATTGATCATTTATTCCTACCCTTTATTTCCTGTCTTTTAAAGCAGTTGCTAATCCATGAGAGGACCTTCCCTCTGATCCCATGAAATGGGGATAAAATTCTTCCAAAAGCAACTGGAGAATGCAAAGTACTGCATCTTTGGGTTATAGTCTTATGGGAGACCAACATTCAAGTGCACAGTAATAAAAAGCACAGTTTCAACAGTCTCTCATATTTTAGACTCCCACCCACATTTCAGCTTCACGTGGAGGGGTCTACTTTCCTCTCTCTCTCTCTCAGCCATCCAGATCCATGAGAACCATCTATGCAGCACTTGTGGCAGAGGTACAAACCCTCCGCCCTGCACAGTTGTAATTCTTCATAACGCTTAAGTGATATCTTAACTTAGAAAAAACAGTGAGGTCTAAACTTCTAATTTTAGAATAGAAAAGGGAAGTTAGGAGATGAAAATAAGTCACATTAGTTGTGGAATTCTAACAAGCCTGGCATTTTGTTATTTTTCTTAGGTGCGAAATACATAGCAAAGGTTTCAAAACCTGAGAAAGAAATTGAATATTCACAGCATCAATGGTATTATCGGTATTACTGTTAGCTAATGTTACAATTCAAATAACGGAGTGCACACCCAAACTCATTCATCGCTTTAAATGAAGAAGCAGCTAAAAAAGGCTGGGCTCATCTGCATGCATGCAAGGAAGAAAACCCCGCCCAGAGTGCAGTCAAAGCCCAGACTATAGGAGTGCTCAGTGTCAGAGACGGAGTGTCTCGAAGCTGGGTCCCCGGGGCCCCAAGGCAGGGCTCAGACAGCAGCCTCCACCCAGCAGCTTGCTGGTCCCAGCAGGTAGTATGGGCTGGTGGACTCTAGCTCACCAAAGGCACCACCCATAGTAGAGGAGACGTCCGGCCTCTCCAATTGGCTCAGGCTCACTTTTTAAGCCACAAGGAGGCACAAGAAGCTGTCTGAGCAACTCGGGGAAGCCCTGGCTGGCTGCTGTATTGGACTCTGCCTTCTCATCTGACTTCTGAGCCCTGCCTTAGAGTATAAGAACGGCCAGACTGGGTCAGACCAAAGGTCCATCCAGTCCAGTATCCTGTCTGCCGACAGTGGCCAATGCCAGGTGCCCCAGAGGGAGTGAACCTAACAGGTAATGGTCAAGTGATCTCTCTCCTGCCATCCATCTCCACCCTCTGACAGACAGAGGCTCGGGACACCATTCCTTACCCATCCTGGCTAATAGCCATTAATGGACTTAACCTCCATGAATTTATCCAGTTCTCTTTTAAACCCCATTACAGTCCTAGCCTTCACAACCTCCTCAGGCAAGGAGTTCCACAGGTTGACTATGCACTGTGTGAAGACCTTCCTTTTATTTGTTTTAAACCTGCTGCCCATTAATTTCATTTGGTGGCTCCTAGTTCTTATATTATGGGAACAAGTAAATAACTTTCCCTTATTCACTTTCTCCACACCACTCATGATTTTATATCCCTCTATCATATCCCCCCTTAGTCTCCTCTTTTCCAAGCTGAAAAGTTCTAGCCTCTTTAATCTCTCTTCATATGGGACCCGTTCCAACCCCCTAATCATTTTAGTTGCCCTTTTCTGAACTTTTTCTAATGCCAGTATATCTTTTTTGAGATGAGGAGACCACATCTGTACGCAGTATTCAAGATGTGGGCGTACCATCGATTTATAGAAGGGCAATAAGATATTCTCCGTCTTATTCTCTATCCCTTTTTCAATGTCTCCTAACATCCTGTTTGCTTTTTAGACTGCCGCCTTGTTCCTGACTCCTGCCTTCCTGTCCTGTCCCTGTCCTCCTGCCTTGTTCCAGATCTCTGTTTCCATGTACCATCCTAGCTACTCACTCAGGCTCTGACCCTTGGCTTGACTCAGGGTCTGCCCACTAACGCCTGACCACCACCGTTCTAGCCACTGGGTCTAACTGCCTACATCCCAGTCTGTGACACTTTGTCTGTCATCCAGAAAGCTATCTGTAAGCAAATATTCAAATGAAGCTAATATGGCAGCCCAAACTGCCGGTGCACTTGCATGCAGCATTTCGTGGGTGGTTTCATTTCTAATATCAACAGCCAGGTGAAGCAGCAAGCGCAAATTATTGGACACACAGGTGCCAGACAGATTTGAAATGCACAGAACGAATATGAAGAACTGAAATGTTGCCATTAGAAGTGGGCAATTGAGTGAATATTTTACTAACCGGCGAGAAGACATGGACGGGTGTCAGACTTTTCTGAATGGCATTACCTGGTATGTCGACTGATACAAAGGAAATGTTTAGTTTTTTGTCTCAACCAGCCCACTGGCTCTCAAGCAGGCTTGGAGAGAGACCACTCATATCAGGGGTATTCCTGAAGTCCACTTTAGATGAAATAATGTGTTCAAAATGTCAATATGGGATTTAGCTGTGATTATCCCAAGATCAGCATCAGATCATAAACCCATTCAAGCAAGCTAATAGGCTAAGAAAATACTGCATCTGTGACACTTCTGCGGATGTCATTAGCTAACAATATGCATCAGGATATTGCACCAGTAAATAACAGACAGCAATTTCATCTCCTCCACACCAAAGTCTGTTGGTTTTGGTATCTGTTGCTCAGACCTTCCCTGTCATTTTAAAGGAAGCTGCAAAGCTCCTGCTTCCATTTCAGTAGTTGGCCACTTATTCTGCCTAACAGATATTTTTACATTTTGTTTAAAATTTTACATCTAATTTGTTGGAATTCAAAAAAAAAAGTTTCTTTCTTGAAATGACTTTGCACTTTCTATTATGCGGTCACATAATGAGCAAAGAGTTGGTAAAATCTGAAATTAACACAAGTCACTTTTGATGGTTGGACACTACTTTCAACCTTAATGGGATTTTATTAATATGTAGAAAGTGTTCTTCTGAACTGTCTGGATGGATGAAGCCAATAACATTAGGCTGCCTTGAATCCTGATGATGCTAGTGCGTGTCTTCTGCAGCAGCAATATAACTCACTCATTAAGTAGCCATTTGTCTTTAAAACAGATATTAATTCTAGTCAGCTCAGATGACTCTCCACACTTTAGTTCATATTTTCCCTACTTCATTATTATAAAAGTTCCATATTCATAGAATATCAGGGTTGGAAGGGACCTAAGGAAGTCACCTAGTCCAACCCCTGCTCAAACAAGTCCTATCCCCAGATAGATTTTTGCCCCTGAGACTCAAAACGGCCCCCTCAAGAATTGAACTCTCAACCCTGGGTTTAGCAGGCCAATGCTCAAACCACTGAGCTATCCCTCCCCCACTATTAAAATTGGTTGTCCGTATAACAATATAGCAGCCCAATAATAAGAAATATTTGCCTGCTCAATTACCTTGTATCATAAAAACACTAAAAATAGAGAAATATTAACCATTTAAATTCATTTTAGCTTGGTATGGGAGATTTCTTGTGTTCCTTCATTAATCCAATTTGCACATAATACAATTCTGATCTTTACTGCATTCACCTGCACTGTATTATTTTTCCACTTATTTACTTAGCTTTAATATGTGCCTGTCCTAAGTATGTGTACGGTACAATCTAAACATGAATTTCAACTGAGCCAAGGGCTATGTTCCTAATCTTCCACCAAAACAATACCTCTCTCTTCTCAGGCCTGGAGGGGGAGCAACCTAAGCAACAGCAAGACCCCATTTTCTCCCCAAGTTACAATCCTGAATGACAAATTCCTTCAGTTGGGGACACACCATACTCCGAATCTCAGCTAGACACTCTGACCCACAGCACCTCAGGTACATATGGAACAGGACGGTAGACAAACAGAGTCCTGTGGTACAGAGAATGGGAGTGATGTCAGGGCAAAGAAGCTGCCAGTGCTAACCTGTGAGGACTCTCAGGGTATGTCTACACTGCAGTTAGACACCTGGGGCTGGTCTGTACTAGCTGACTTGGGCTTGCAGGGCTCGGGCTAAGGGGCTGTTTAAGTGCAGTGTTGATGTTTGGGCTTGGACTGCAGCCTGAGCTCTGGGACCCTCCCACCGCACAGGGTCCTAGAACCTGGACTCCAGCCCGAGCTGAACGTCTACACCGCACTTAAACAGCCCCTTAGCCATAGCCAACAGGCCCGGGTTAGCAGTGTTGGTTTTTAATTGCAGTGTAGCTATACCCGCACAGACAACCCCTGTGCAGTTTGTCACAACTTTATCACTTTTTCGGTAAAAGCACAGAAGCTTTTTCGGTAAAAGCAATTTTAACTCTCCCTGCCAGTTTCCGCAGGCATATCACCAAATATCTTGTGGGCAGTGGTACTGAAGGCAGCTGATGGATCTGAAAGATTCGGCATAGGCACTTGATTTGCTTCCACTTCCAGAAGGCCAGTAGCCAAACAGACCAACTAAGTAAGTCTCTGTACCATATCCTAGCCTAAAAGCAGATTGGGAGGGGTCAGGGAAATCAGAGGGTTCCAAGTATTCCCAGAGTTGCCTCATTAGTCCTTCCCAATAAATCCTCTGTGCCAGGGAAATCAGAGACAGGGTCAGAGATTAAGTTCCTCAGAATCGAGATACAGTTTCTTGGGCCAAGGCCTAACAATTGCTTCTTTATGAGATTTTGCTTCTCTACCCTTTCTAAAAGGCGGCATTGATACTCTCCTCCACTAACGGTCTCAACATCTCCCTGCAAAACTTGGTGAGTTAAGAGAGTCATTAGTCCGATGTTCTCCAATGGTCATACACCTAAGCTCCTCAAGCACATCGAGTAACATAGGGTGAACAACATTGGCCAAAACAGAAGAAAAAATGGCATTTGTCGCATATGGGCAGCCAAGGGTCAGGTTTCTCCATAATACAGACTGAAATTACTATACTGCAAGAAACACTTGACTCCACAGATAGGTCTAGATTAGGATTCACCAGGCTATTTACCACCTGGAACGGTTCCACTTACCAGGACTTCACAGATGCGAAGTACAAGGGCCCTTTCTTTACCTCCTGCACAACCCCATGCCAAGAAACTTCAAAAATTCTTTATGTCACAGTGAGACAGACTCAAGGGACGGTCTACTCTAGCTGTCTCCTTTCCTGCTTCCTCTGTCACTCGCTATACTGCAAAACACTGCGAGGACAATGCCGGGGAAGAGAGGAGAGAATGTATCTTTTCAGCCTCATCCATTGGATAGCGAGAACAGATATGCTTGGTGTAACACAAAAAGGTTAAGTGCTGCTCTTTGGGTGGAGGAGGATTTGATACATAACAATAAGTGTTCACCCCCTCAGAGGAAAATGCTACAAAATCGCCCACCTTAGAGCAACACACCAAAACCAGTTGTGGTTTGTTCTACAGAAAAGTGTCTTCAGATCTGATCCTGTAAAGTTAATAGCACTTTAGCCTGAGCAAGGAGTGCGGGATTGGGCCCAAAGTGTCTTAAATGCACACAGTAGAACCTCAGAGTTATGAACACCAGAATTACAAACTGACCAGTCAACCACACACCTCATTTGGGACCGGAACTCGCCCCCAAAGCAAACACAGCATAGTACTGTTTTAAATGTAAACTACTAAAAAAATAAAGGGAAAGTTGCTTTTTTTTCCCTTCAGTTTCAAAGCTGTATTAAGTCAATGTTCAGTTGCAAACTTTTGAAAGAACAACCATAACATTTTGTTCAGAATTACGAAGATTGCAGATTTATGAACAACCTGCATTCCCGAGGTGTTCGTAACTCTGAGGTTCTCCTGTACCTTTAATACACCCTTCTATGTAAGAGGGACAAGGTGCAAACCAGCCCTTTTAAAGCAAAACATTCTTGTGGAAATAGAATGTCAAACCCTCCTCCATAGATGAGAGAATAAGTTATTACTTAACTTCTCTCTCTCTCTCAGACTGCCTTCACACAGAAACAATACTCCAGATTTTTCCCGCACACACTTCAGCAGCCACCCAGTAAGGACATTTTCCTCCAATCAGGAGGATGAATTTCTGACACCTCTCAGATGAGGGCCCAATCTTATGAGGTTCTCACTGCAGTGGGGTAATGTTTTTTTAACCAAAACTTTTTTTTTCCCCCCAGTGAAAAATGCAGATTTGGATCAACTGAAACATTTTGCAAAATTCTGTCAATTGTGGCAAATTGTTTCAGTTGAACTAAAAAAAATATGAAAAAAATCAAAACATTCCATGTTGACCTTTTCAAAATGAAATGATCTGATTTTTTTATATATTCCAAATGACTTTGTTTAGAAATCTCCTTGGACTTTATTTTTTAAAATTTACAGAATATTAAAAAAAATATATATCTAAATGAAGTGTTTCATTTTCGGTTGAACTAAACGTTTTGTTCGACCCAAAACAATTCTTTTTGACTTTTCTATTCGACAAAAATACCAAAAAACTTTTCTTTTTTGGATTGATCCAAAATGCATTTTTCTTTTGATTTTTCAGAATTCACAAGAAACCGAAAAACTCTGTTAGCCACACAGCTCTTGTTCGGAGTGCCCCGGTAAAGCCAGTGGGAACTGAAGCCTCTCAGAGCCACACAGGAGACACTAAGGGCAGGTCTTCACTACGGGGGGGAGGGGGGAGGTGTCGATTTAAGATATGCAAATTCAGCTACGCGAATAGCGTAGCTGAATTCGACCTATCGGAGCCGACTTACCCCGCTGTGAGGACGGCGGCAAAATCGACCTCCGCGGCTCCCCGTCGACAGCGCTTACTCCCACCTTCGCTGGTGGAGTAAGAGCGTCGATTCGGGGATTGATTGTCGCATCCCGACGAGACGCGATAATTCGATCCCCGAGAGATCGATTTCTACCCGCCGATTCAGGCAGGTAGTGTAGACCTAGCCTTAGCAACTTCCAATGCAAGCCTCAAGGTTATTCCTGGAGCCAGATCTGGGACTTCAAACAACGAACGTGATGTTTTATCAATGGCCTGCACCCAAGATTTATTAGTTTAAAAAAATGTCTCCACTTTGCTATAAAAGACAACAAGCAGAATAAAAAATGGAGTATTCGTTATGAGATATTCCATTTTTGTTATTACTTGACAACAATATATAAGTCCCAGTGAAAATAAAGAGATAACCTATTTCCATTAATTCTCTTTCCTTATTTCACAGCACTCAGTTGTGGATGCTGAGATCATTAACACTCCCAATGCTTGGGTGAATAATTCCACTTCCTCCCCCCAGCCCAGTTTGCAAGATGTATCACGGTACTTACTTTTGTTTTTTGGAGATTTTGACATTTTCTGGTTTGTTTTTTTTGGTTATTTCTTTTCCATTCTTTAGCCATTTGAATCTGAGAGCGGGGTATTCGGAATTGGCTTCACACCTGAGCACTAGCTTCTGGCCCACAGCGGACTCCTGGTTTTTCAGTTCCTTCAATTTGGGAGGCCCAGCTAAAGAGAGAAAAGAAAGCGCTGGTGAAAACCATGCTAATTGAAGTAGACCTAGGCAAGCCAGAAAATTTAGAGACAGAACCAGACTAAATGATTTCTAAACCAAAAAATCTCTCATTTGCATGAACTATACTTAAAATGTATGAAAAAGAGACGATATGAATGGGTATATTGGTGTGTTTACCCTGGAAGGAAACACACACACTTGGCCCTTCTTCGACTTCCCAGACACAAGACAACACAACCTTTGCAGAACTAAAATGATGCTCCCATAGTCAATACAGAGATGCAGCCCATGAATACTGGGACCTGCAGTTGAGTAGTGATCTATGTGGCAGGCTAGGCCTCCTGAAGCAAGACTTCATGCTGGGAACTGTAGGGTATGTCTACACTGTACACTGAGCCCAGATCTGTGGGACCCGGGCTTGGTGTTTCCAAGCCTGTGCTTGAGCGTCCATACTACATTGTAAACCTGGGTTTACAGTTACCAGACCCGAGTCTCACAGAGATGCTAACACGTCCATACTGTTCTATGCAGACCTTCTGACTCTGATTCGTGACTTGAGCTGCGTCCACACTGAAAAATGATAGGTCTTGAATCTGAGTCACAGCCAGATTTAGGCTCTGACCCACCCCCTTAACAGGGTCCTAGGACTTCGGTCCTGAGTGCTTGCTGACCCAAGTCAAACTGATGAAGCCCAAGCTTCCCTTCCATCCACACGCCAAACCTGAGTCAGACCCCTGGTTTGGGTATGTCTACACTGCAATAAGAGACCAATGGCATGGCTGTGACTGGCCTTGGTCAGCTGACTTGGGCTCATGGGGGGTTGGGCTGCAGGGTTGTACAATTGCAATGTAGATATTTGGGCTCAGGCTGGAGCCCGGGCTTTGAGACCCAGCCCTGTCGCAAGGTCCCCAGCTCCAGGCTTCAGCCCAAGCCCAGACGTCTACACTGCCATTTGATATAGTCCTGCAGCCAGAGCCCTGCGAGCCAGAGTCAGATGCTCAGTGCCATGGGTTTTTTAATCGCATCTCTCTCATCTCCATGAGCTGCACTGAAGGCAACAGAATACGAAGTGTAAAGCATGTGATTTATTTGGCTATCAGACACTGCCTGTCCAAAGGCTGCAGGTACCTCTGACGTGACAGACAGCTTACAGAACAAATATCAGCACAGCAGCTTCCCAAACCACCGCGGGGAGAAGACACTCACTCCGGACGCTAATTCCAACCCACATTACACTGAGCTCAACCTAAACAAGCCCCTTCTTCCCAAAGGCCGTAGAAAAGAGGCAGGCTTTGAAGCACACCTTGGGGATCAGCAGATTAGGGCCATATTGGATTGAGGGAGTGGAACTGAATTCCAGAGTCTCAGGCCAGGTCTACACTAAAATGTTAAGCTGACCCAGCTACGTCGCTCAGGGAGGTGAAAAATCCACACCCCTGAGCAATGCCATTAAACCAACCGAACCCCCAGTGTAGATAGCATTAAGTCGATGGAATAATTCTTCCACCTCTCGTGGGGAGGTGGATTAGCGACAGTGATGGGAGACCCCCGCCCATCGCTGTAGGGAGTGGTTACACTGACGCTCATCAGTCTCGTCATGGAGAATGCGCTGCTAGCAGCTCCCTGTCTTTTAAACTGAGGTGCCCCCCGCTACAGTGCCTCCACTGACCACAGCAGTATGGTACTGGGAGAGCGGGGTTTCTTTTACAGCTATATCTCAAACCATTCAGGGCCGCATAGGTCGAAGCAGACACTCAAACCGCATCAGGAACTCACAAACAGTGCAGATCTCAGAGCACAAGCACCATGTGCTTATGGTGAGAAACTGCATCCATTAAGTGAACCAATATCCTTTTGCACTAGCATCAGTTTTCAAGTTCCTCCCAGTGGTGAGAACTGTTGCTTTGCTTGTTGTATAACTATAATGCTCAATAAGGAAATGAGGGACCAACATGGCTGTCCCCTGATTCCGACAAATGAAGGCAGCTGCAATCTTCTCGGTAGTATGTAAATTAGGTGCTTCCACCCGGATCATGACAAGTTTCCAGTGTGATCCTGTGATGGGAACACTTTTGACTCCCCTGGAATATGGAAAGCAGGGCCAGGATTAGAGCTTTTAATCGCATCTGCTCCAACGCCTCAGACAGAGACCAACACCTACAAGATCTTCACCAAGCATTCTCAAAACTACGATACCCACACAAGGAAATAAAGAAACAAATCAACAGAGCCAGAAGTGTACCCAGAAGCCTCCTGCTACAAGACAGGCCCAGAAGAGAAACCAACAGAACTCCACTGGCCATCACCTACAGTCCTCAGCTTAAACCTCTCCAACGCATCATCAGTGATCTACAACCCATCCTGGACAATGATCCCTCACTTTCACAGACCTTGGGAGGCAGGCCAGTCCTCGCCCACAGACAACCTGCCAACCTTAAGCATATTCTCACCAGCAACCACGCACCGCACCATAACAACTCTAACTCAGGAACCAACCCATGCAACAAACCTTGATGCCAACTCTGCCCACATATCTACACCAGCAACACCATCACAGGACCTAACCAGATCAGCTACAACATCACCGGCTCATTCACCTGCACGTCCACCAATGTTATATATGCCATCATATGCCAGCAATGCCCCTCTGCTATGTACATTGGCCAAACTGGACAGTCACTACGCAAGAGGATAAATGGACACAAGTCAGATATCAGGAATGGCAATATACAAAAACCTGTAGGAGAACACTTCAACCTCCCTGGCCACACAATAGCAGATGTAAAGGTAGCCATCTTACAGCAAAAAAACTTCAGGACCAGACTCCAAAGAGAAACTACTGAGCTCCAGTTCATTTGCAAATTTGACACCATCAGATCAGGATTAAACAAAGACTGTGAATGGCTGTCCAACTACAGAAGCAGTTTCTCCTCCCTTGGTGTTCACACCTCAACTGCTAGCAGAGCACCTCACCCTCCCTGATTAAACTAACCTCGTTATCTCCACACTGATTTATACCTGCCTCTGGAGATTTCCATTACTTGCATCTGAAGAAGTGAGGTTCTTACCCACGAAAGCTTATGCTCCCAATACTTCTGTTAGTCTCAAAGGTGCCACAGGACCCTCTGTTGCTTTATTCGCTTGGCTACTTTTCGGCATTTGTATCTCATGTTTTGGGATGGGATGATAACAAATGCCTATGCTTGCTACTGTACCCCGACAAAATTCTGAAGGCACTAATACAATCTTAATGCTGACCCACAAGACATTTTTACAAAGTCTTTCAAGATCTGCATTACTAATATATCTCCAACTGTGCATAGTGTAAAATATAGGACTAGGAGTGGTCAACATTTTTCTGTTAACTTCTTTGAAATGTAAAATGACGTCTTGATCAAAATTTTCCCAGCAAATTTTCATTTCAGTTGATGTTGTCACAGGATCTTCAGTGAAAAATGGAAACGGAAAACTTTTTTAAAAAACAAAAAAAAGTATTTAGCTTTTTAGTTTCTGAAAACTGAATTTCCACCTACCCTCCAAAAAAATAAAAAAGTGGCTTAAAACAAACAAAAAAGCCCAGGTTATGGAAGAACTGAATTGTTTTTGTGAAAATTTTTGAAAAATAACAATAATTTAAAAATTTCTCACAAAAATAATCAGCATTTTTCACCAGCTCTATTAGTGACGTGTGTGCTGACAAATGTGCCATTGAGTTTTGTGGATCAGAGATAAGGCTGTCTGTGAAATGGGGAAGGTGAAATTTTCACATCAATATTGTCAATAATGGAGCAGGTGAGCAGCAAAAGGTAAAAATATTTACATAACCTTCCTAAACTAGTTATCTGAATACTTGTAAAACATGGTATCAGGGTTATATTAAGCAGGGGAGCATAATCAATTATAGGGTCCCAGGTTTTTGTATTGGTTGAACTGTCAAGTTCTCAGTAAGAAATAAGGGACTAATGCAGGGGTTCTCAAATTGGAGGTCGGGGCCCCTCAGGGGGGTCAGCGTGAGGTTATTACATGGGGGTCAGAAGCTGTCAGCCTCCACCCCAAGACCCGCTTTGCCTCCAGCATTTATAATGGTGTTAAATATATTAAAAAGTGTTTTTAATGTATAAGGGGGGGGGCAGCATGACTCTGCTTCATTTGCTCCTGTGTATGCCAACCAGCATCACGGATGTGACCAACAAACATTTACCAAATGGTAAGGATGGAGTTTGCTGTTACAGAGGCAGAGCATGTGAGCCCAGGACCTTAAATCTTTTCTGTCAGTAATACAAAATAGTGCCTGTTAAACAATTGTTGGTGGCAGAATGATTTGCACAACCTATATATTTAACACTGAGAAGTATAGCCCTCCAATGTTTAAGGCGGATCAATCTTTGGACAGAGCTCTTCCAGGAATTTCAGTATCGCAACAAAAGTGGTCGTACACATGACACCAGTAGAAAAATAACAACAAAGCCAGACATTAAAAAAAAAAAAAGACAAAGAGAAACATTTAAAAGTAACAATGGGAAAGTCCCCAACCAAGCAACGCCCATATTAAGGTGCACTGGGATATACTTTACAAGCATTCTTTGGCTGAGAAACTCATTGAAATACTAGACAGGGGTCAGCAACCTTTCAGAAGCGGTGTGCCGAGTCTTCATTTAGCCACTCTAATTTAAGGTTTCGCGTGCCAGTCATACATTTTAATGTTTTTAGAAGGTCTCTTTCTATAAGACTATAATATAGAACTAAACTATTGTTGTATATAAAGTAAACAAGGTTTTTAAAATGTTTAAGAAACTTCATTTAAAATTAAATTAAAATGCAGAGCCCTCTGGATCGGTGGCTAGGACCCGGGCAGTGAGTGCCATTGAAAATCAGCTCGCGTGCTGCCTTTGGCACGCGTGCCATAGGTTGCCTACCCCTGTACTAGAGGTTTATTTTTAAACATCAACATAAACACACCGAAAGGCATCCAAATTTAACCCTGAGCCTTCCACACTCCCCACTAAGGATCACTCTCTATGACCTGCAGACCTCCACTGACGTGACAAACGTCACCCCTTCCCCACAAAAAAGCAACACAGGATATCATGACGAGAGAGGTATAACGCTGTGAGAAGTCTTGACAAATAGAGCCAAAAGGCCCTTGTGTCAGCGAAAGACCCAGCACTGCTAATGGGCTCTGAGAAAGTTTAGCAAGCAGCAGTGCACGAGATGTTAAACCTTCTATTAACGCAGACTGACTATCAGGGTTTTTTTGTTTATGTTTCTCTCTGGGGGGCGCCATTACTTTTGAAAGTCCCAGTGTATAATATTGTTAAGGACAAGGAACAAACTTTTCTACATTTACTCTGCAAAGCCACGTTGATAACATAAAACCTGAGTCAATCTGTCATTACTGGACTTGGGAGAGTTTGGCAGTGCTGAGTTCTCATCACCTTCAATGTTTGATTGTATAGTTAATCTGCATGGAGCCTCAACACACTGAACAAATTAAACAGCAAACCTGCAAAATATCATCACGCAGCAGCACCACTTGCAGCTGAAATTCCACGGAGTCTTTCTAGAACAGTACAAAACCTTTTAAGAGCGTGAATTCAGGAATGTATTAGACATGCTTGCCATCACACATGTGTATTATTTGGTGTGAAAAATTGTGATTGACAGTTATGTTAGTAAATGGAAGCCACAGGGGTAACCGCTATCGGTTCTCCGGGCTGCTGGTGTGCGGAGACCACAGCCTATCATGCTAACCAATATTGTCTCATTGTTTCCTTGTATTCCCCTGTCTGTATCCATCTGTTGTCTCTTGTCTTATATTATGAGAAACTTGGGACATGGACCATGGGTTTTTTGTTCTGTGTTTGTACAGGACCTAGCAAATGGGGTCCATGACTAGGCAATTCAATAATACAAATAAGTTATGCTCAAGGAAAAAGAGACAGTCACTTAAGACAGAATACATCTACTTCCCAAATCCCCTCCGCACCATGTACGCCTCGCCTACAAGATTACAACCAACTCAGGTTTATAAACTACAGGCCAGATTTTCCAAAGTGCTCCTACAATGCCCGAAGGGAGGTGCTGGGAGCTGAGCACTTTTTAAAATCTGGCCACTCCATTTCAACATATTGAGGCTCCATGCAGATTATCTACACAACCAAACACTGAGAGTGATGATAGGACATAACCCTGCGTTGCCAAACCCTCCAGAGTACAGAACTGACTACATCGGCACTGAGCTCTTTGGAAAATCTGGCCCTCTGTGTTTCAGATTCTGTGACTTGATATTACTGTGCACTTTCATTCGCAAAGACAAACAAAAAGGAAACAGGCAAACCAATAAGTAGTTATTAGACCTGAGCTGTCTGTCAGTCTAGGTACCAAAGCCAAGAAACCAACAGAAGTCAGCCCTACCTAACCTTGGCGTTGTAAACAGGAGATAAGCAAGTGATGCACGCGACAAGTACAACTAAGACTCTCCAAATGCCATGTGTCTTAGTGAAGCCACAAGGACATTTCTGCAAAAGTTTGAGCTGTAGATGCGACATCACTAGCATTTCAGCTGAAACTTTCAAAGCAGCGGTGCCACCAGCAGTATCAAAAGCTGTCGTTAAACAGCTTGGTTTATTTTTTGGTGAAATTTTCAACACAAATATATGGCATGTCACCCAATCGGCATGGATGTTTACCTAGAAAAGTGGAGCTGCTCTTTGAACTTGGATTAGTGCCTCCTTCCTATTCTTTCCTTTCTAAGTACAGTAATCCCTTCCGAAAGCAGTCACTGAAGTTGTGGCTCTTTCCTTGAAATGACTTTCGGAGAGGTATTAATCATCTTATCTAAAGCATGGAGATAAAGTCAATTAACATTTCCCAGCAGCAGGTGCAAGACGGTGTCACAGTGAGGAACCAGAAAGTGAAAGCAGAACATTAATCCGAGCATCTATGTTCACTTTCTGAAAACAATAATAAAGCAAAACTAAAAACGCTGCATACACGGGGAAAGCTCCTTCCTCTCTATTACAGCGGGTAAAGGGAGGGTAACTCCACCAAAGTCACGGAACGATGTTCAGGCCAAACCTGTGTGGCTGAAAGCAGAATCAGGCTCATCATGAAAAGGCTGACAGTGTCCCTTGGGTATCCTCAACAAAGTAATGCAGCCACACAGGGCATCAGCTTGTAAGCTTAGTCACCAGATTTCTGCACTGCAGGGCAAGAGAATGCTGTAGAGAGAGCAAGCTGAATTCAAAGGTAATGAAAATGAGTGAGTGAGGGAGGGAGAGAGCCTAACCTACAGATGACAATTTAAATGTCAGCACCCTTAATTAACTCGCTGCTGATCATTTCTGCAGAAACATGCAGCTTATCCCTTCACCCCAATCTCATCAGCTACCAAATGCCTCCGCTGACTCCTACCCTGTTGCCAAAATCTCCTGCTTCCCTGATCAATTTTCACGATGCCGTTACACATTGTCAATACAAAAATCTGACACGGCAGGTGGAAAACGCGGGGACAGCAGAAAATAAATGCAGTTAATATCAGAATAAACAATCCGGGGCTATTATTCACATTTAAGTCAATAAAAAGCGCGTAAGGCTGATTTTGCAAACCTAGGAGCCTAAAAGGAGCCTCCTAAATCCATATTTAAGTATCTAAATAAAAATGGCCTGATGTTGAGACGTGCTGAGCAGCACAAATCCTACTAAAAAACAACCAGGAGTCCTTGTGGCACCTTAGAGACTAACCAATTTATTTGGGCATAAGCTCTTGTGGGCTAGAACCCACTTCATCAGATGCATGGAGTGAAAAATAGTAGGTAGGTATAAATACACAGCACATGAAAAGATGGGAGTTGCCTTACCAAGTGAGGGGTCACTGCTAACGAAGCCAATTCAATTAGGGTGGGTGTGGCCCATTCCCAACAGTTGACAAGAAGGGATGACCATCAACAGAGGGAAAATTACTTTTTATAGTGCTAACGAAGTCAATTCAATCAGGGTGGATGTGGCCCATTCCCAACAGTTGACAAGAAGGTGTGAGTATCAACAAAGGGAAAATTACGTTTTGTAGTGACCCAGCCACTCCCAGTCCTTTATTCAGGCCTAATTTGATGGTGTCAAGTTTGCAAATTAATTACAGTTCTGCAGGTTCTTGCTGAAGTCTCAACTCCACAAGGGCTCCTCATTGTTTTCGCTGACACAGCCTAACACGGCTACCCCTCTGAAATTCTACTAACTTCACTGGGAGTTGCAGTTTCAACAGGTTTTAAAAAAATCAAGCTACTTTGATTAAGGAGAGCTAACTTTAGGATCCTAAGTTTGGCCCAATGGAAATGACTCTACTACAGTATTTCCAGTTTGCTGCCCCAGAGTGACACAGAAATCAGGTGCATGGAGGGGGTTGAGACCAAATTTAGCTCCAGCTTGCAAGAATGCTCAGTCCAATCAGCAGTTAGCAAGGCTGAGAGCAATGGCCTATTACTAGATACTAACAGGAAGAAAGAGGACAAGAAGAGAAGCGGAGTCAGAAAGAAGGAAGGCATAAAAGAGGGAATGTCTAAAACATACGTCTACATTTTCCTCCCACGTCATCTCTCTGTGTTGTCTATCATCCCCTGTGGAACAATGCCAACATCTGTACCTTCACTCCACCTCTGCTGAAAATCTGATTCCTAACTGTGTCATTCCCCATTTTGACTACTGCTATTGCTTTAGTAACCATCCTAAATCTTTACTCTAAACTTCAGAGGCCCCAAAACACCTTGGCCATCCTATCCTCCCACCTCTGCAATATTCGTTCTCTGGCACATCCCTAGGTTTCCTGTCCATCTCTAATTACATAGTAATTGTGTCTCCCTGGATGCTGGTAGAACCTACATTAATTACTCTGTGTCCACATGACAATCAGGGCTGTGACTGCCCTTTGTGTAGACATGCCTGAGCTAGCTTTAATCGAGGTACCACAGTAGTGAAACAGCTTAATAAAAGCCATCTCAGGAATAGATCCATGAATTGGAGTCACACTCCATGAATACAGTCATCCTTTCACTTGCGCCATCCCACCCGCCTGGAGTTCTTACCCACCAACCCAGACAATGAATCACTTCCTTTCCTTACAATTTTCAGTAAAAATATCCTCTCTCTTGCCTACTCTGTTGTGCTGGTTCTCAAGCATTTTATGACACTGTGTATTAAGTATATTATATAGTAACAAGATGCAATGCACTGGTTGGCCAGTAAAGTACACAACATGGATTTGCCTTAGTAGGACTCACTTCTCTAACACTCAACCCTTGATTATCCCTGTGCTGGAGCAGTGCTGACAGAGCAGTGCTATCCTGCCTCAAGCTTAGGACAATGAATGACACCATAAATCATAGTGCCAGCAGTTTTCTTTAGGTGCCTGTTCAACACATCTGCCTAATTAAACTTGTCATTGCCACAGCTGGGCCAAGTTCCAGTGAGATCTACACAACAGGCGGCCACTTCTGTTCCGCAGAAGCAATGCGCGGAATTAAAATGGCATCATTCATCATTAAACAGAGAAAGTAAGCAAGTTTCATTGGGCACTAAAATACTTCTGCTGTCCTAAGAAGCGATTTTGGAGGGCATGTTGCCATCCGGGGCAAGTTTACCTATATTACATATTAGGTATGTTCTGACTGGAAAATGAATGCCAATGCTTGGGCTGTCAACTCTTACATTTTCTTGCCTCTCTGTACAGTGCTGTGGATGTACTGGAAGTCTGGGTGAAACTCACCTCTCTGTGGAAGGACAGCCCATGGATTACACAACCACGTCAATCCCACTTAAGTCTTGCCTAGATTTTGCCCTGGGCCTCTGCAAAGCAGTGAGCATCACTCTACATGACTACACAACATATTTCACTAGGAGGGTGGTGAAACACTGGAATGCGTTACCTAGGGAGGTGGTGGAGTCTCCTTCCTTGGAGGTTTTTAAGGCCCGGCTTGACAAAGCCCTGGCTGGGATGATTTAGCTGGGAATTGGTCCTGCTTTGAGCAGGGGGTTGGACTAGATGACCTCCTGAGGTCCCTTCCAACCCTGATATTCTATGATTCTATGTGTTTCAGGGGGAGCAGTGTTGATACTTTCCAGAACAAACGTTTTTCCAACCACTCCTCCAAGGCCTCCTTGGGTTTGCAGCAGGGGATTTGAAATGTGACAGTAGAGTCAGAAAAACCCCCCAAAGATTTGAGGCTTTATTAAGAAAAATGATAAAGAATAATAGTGACTATCTGTTGTTATATACATGGACGGAGTGGCCACATCTTCAATGCTTTGTTCAGTAATCGTCACCCCATCTCAAAAAAAGGGTGGAGCAGAAATCGAAATGGTCCAGAAAAGGGCTAGAGGCATCAAAATACTTCTATATAAAGACAGATTTACCGGATTGGAAAGATTTGGTTTAGGGAGGAGTTGAACAAGAAGTTAAATGATAGATATACATAAAATACAGAATGGCACAGAGAAAGTCTGGTACTGCGGCTTTTTCTCACAATGAATGAAAAAGGAGACACCTTGGGACAGATATGGCAATTTCCTGCTTGGGAGACCTTACTGAATTAAGTTTAAGTACCTTTGGGATCCACCGAATTAAATGCAAAGGGTATGTGTTATTGTGGGCTAGGATTGTATGTAACCTCTCTATGGGGGAGATGTTATGGGAGGCGTGGAAGTTCAAGGACTATATTGAAAGTGTGCTAGACAAGAATGGACTTTTGGGACAATAAGTGTGAAGTGGATGTCCTAGGGAGTACCTAGGGAGAGGTCAATGCAAATTCCCTACTTCCAGTTATGCAAAAACCCAGCCTTTTGAAGCTACATCCTGAGGAGAGGGTCACTCTGCTAATTACCTTTTCCCGGAGCCTGGACATGAAAGGCCAAGATGTATAAAGAAATGGCTAAACTCCCCTGCTGGGGTTCTAGTTCTGAAGCTGAGACAGTTATGACCTGTAGTCATGGAGTGAGCCCAGGTGTGGGTGTTGAAGGACTGATATCTACCAGAGCCTGAGGTGGGAGCTGGGGGTGACCTCTGGTAAGCTTCTTAGCATGTGTGTAGATTCTTTTACGTTTTAATATGTTTGCTCTGGAGTGATTTCACCATAATAAATGTGCTTGCATAGAGGGAGCTCTGCGGTAACTTCTGTATGCAGCCAATATACCGGTCATAGCTTCTGGAAATAAAGCAAAGGGCAGGTGCTGGCCTTTTAGGCAGCCTGGCTTGTTGGGGATATCCCAGTGAAATACAGAGAGCTATGCAGCCTTAAAACCCCCATTAGGAGGGAATGAGATGTGGGTCTTCACCCAAGAGAGATGACAGCTGGGAGCCTAAAGTGGTGCCCTTGGTGGACCACAGAGGGAGTATACAGGAGAAGTTACCCTGAAATAGTGACATACCATGAAACTGAAAAAAAACATATCTATGTATCTAAAAAAGGTGATATTTATTTTGTAACATACTACCTGTGGAATTCACTGCTGCAAGATATTACTCAACCATCCCTGTGGATGCACCTTGATGTGGTGGGAAAGCTTGTGTGCTCCAATAACCCTGAGAGCTATGCCAGCAAGAGCTATAACTTCTGGTAGGGCCAGCCAAGCTGGACAGATCAAAGGAGAGGGACCAGATGAAAGGCAGCCCATTGGCCCTCTAGGTTGGGGGTTGAGCAATTGGCCAACTAGCTCTCCTTATAAAAAGAGTGATCTTATAGCAACACAAGATAGCCTTGTTTGAGCCCTAAGCGACATTGGCAAAGATTCAGATTCAGAAGATACTGTATTGCTGAAGCAAGTAGCTTAGTAGGATATTCAGAACAGTTTTGTCATTAATATCATTTTTTTATTATTTGTATTGTGGTAGTGCCTAGGAGCCCAACTCACGGACCAGGACGCCAGTGCGCTAGGCACAAGGGACACAGAACAAAAAGACGATCCCCGCACCAATCTCAATAATATTCACAAGTCCATAAGACAGGACAGTAAATGTTTACAAGATACCAACCCTCATCCTTCAAGACATAAGCCAACCACTAGGTATCTGCAAATGGGAAGAGATAACTCTTCTGTAGAAAAGGATCTGGGGATTACAGTGGACGAGAAGCTGGATATGGGTCATCAGTATGTCTTTGTTGTCAAGAAGGCTAACGGCATATTGGGCTGCATTAGTAGGAGTATTGCCAGCAGATCGAGGGAAGTGATTATTCCCATCTATTCGGCACTGGTGAGGCCACACCTGGAGTATTGCGTTCAGTTTTGGGCCCCCCACTACAGAAAGGATGTAGACAAATTGGAGAGAGTCCACAACAAAAATGATTAAGGGGCTGGGGCACATGACTTATGAGGAGAGGCTGAGGGAACTCGGCTTATTTAGTCTGCAGAAGAGAAGAGTGAGGGGGGATTTGACAGCAGCCTTCAACTACCTGAAGGGGGGTTCCAAAGAGGATGGAGCTCAGCTGTTCTCAGTGGTGGCAGATGACAGAACAAGGAGCAACGGTCTCAAGTTGCAGTGGGGGAGGTCTAGGTTGGATATCAGGAAAAGCTATTTCACTAGGAGGGTGGTGAAGCACTGGAATGGGTTCCCTAGGGAGGTGGTGGAATCTCCATCCTTAGAGGTTTTTAAGGCCTGACTTGACAAAGCCTTGGCTGGGATGATTTAGTGGGGTTGGTCCTGCTTTGAGCAGGGGGTTGGACTAGATGACCTCCTGTAGTCTCTTGCAACCCTAATCTTCTATGATTCTATGATCTCCTTAAGGTATGTTATTGTAGGGTTGCCCACCATGGAGGTGTTATATCTTACTTTGGAGCATCTGGTAATGGCTAATATCAGAGAGGTAAAATAACACCCTAGATGGACCATTGGTCTGTTCTCTTATGGCAGTTCTTATGTTACTAATCAAAATAATTAATAATAATGATGTCAGAATGATAGCCCAATAGACTCTGTGCATGTTCAAAACACAATTTAAATATTTTAATGAGGCCAGTCTGAGCAGTGGACTACCTCAGTGGGTTATATAATATTTCCCGAACATAATCACTTATTAAGGTATTGGCGTGTAAGGAAAGAAAAACTGAACTGATTTTGGAAGATTTCTGATTTTTTTTTCCATTAGCAGAACTGAGGTTAAAAAGTACAAACCAATTTGGAGAAAACAAGATTAATTTAAGCATCAAAAGCATAAAGTTGCCGTTAGAGTACAGGTGGTATAAAATATTCACAGCGACATGAAGAACTTTAAAGCTTTTAAGTCATTGATTTGCTAATGCAGAAGTCAATTCTTAAACTATGGATTTGGGCTCCTAGTTCAATGGAGTCTAATGTGTTCCCTTTTTTAATCCCTTATAGTGCTTCTCAGGTGTGATATTCCTGTGACAGGATCACCGGGTGCAGCCTGGGACCGTCCTCTGTGCCCCCTAAATTCTCCAGCCTGGGCTGTCTCTCACAATGCCCTGCTAGTGACCAGTAGCAACCTCCTCCAGGAGCTGTAATCAGTCAGCACACCCATCTAAAGTGCAGGAATGCTCCCAGAGCCACTCATGAATCACACAGAGACAGGCACCAGCCAAATCCCCCAGCTCCCAGCCTTGTACCTCAGGAAGACGAGCAGTGCAAGTTTATTAATTGGTTCACCACCTCATCAATGGAAAGTGGACATACACCCGTCTTTGCAAACCTATGCAGATTTACCACACACTTCAGGCACACTCACTGGTAAAGATAACAGTAAAATAAATGTATTGACTACAAAAGATAGATTAAGCGATAGGCAAAAAGTCAGAGTTAATTACCAAAAGAAACAAAATATCAGCACACAGTCTAAACTCTCAACACTATTAGACTGGGCAACAACTAGATTAAGCAGCTTTTCTCACCCCACTGGATACTGCAGTTCACAGTACACAGATTTCGCCCTTGAAACCTGGGCCAGGCCCTCTGTTGGAGTCTTCAGTCATCGGAGTGTTTTTGTTGCTTGCAGCCTAGGTGAGGGCAGAAGAAAGGCCAAGCGTGGACCTGCTCTGTTCTGTTTTATACCCTCAGTCCCATGTGCTTGGGGAACACAAGTCCAGGCATGGCTGGGGGCCTTGCTGAGTCCTCAGGCAAGGTTGAGCAATTCCCCTGGTGTGGCCTCATGCAGGTGAGTCATTGAATTGTAGCTCCTTGCTGGACAATGGCTGTTGATGTTGTTTGACCCCTCACCTGGGTGTTGGCTATTTTCCTTGCTGTTGTATCTGGGGAACTAATAATATCCGGCTGCTTCCCCAACTTACAGTATGTTTTAATGACAACCATACAACGCAATCTCATAACTTCATATGCACTAAAGATATACATATTTAGCTAGAACAGTGACTTTCAGCTGATCAAACCTTTCCCCCGATGCCTCACATGGCAGGCTTTATATGCAAGATCACAATTATATATAAATGAGGAATATGGGGGTCACAGGATGCTCCCCCAATTCCTTTTCTGGGATTCATCCTAGTCTGTATTCAGTACCTTATATGCCTAGTACTGTACTTCCCATGCTACATTATTATTCAAGACTTAATTTTTTTTTGAAGGGTCTCCCTCCAAAATCTATAACCTGGGATCAAGTGTACAGATAAAGGGTTCAGAACTTCAATATAATCTCTGTTTCACTAGAAGAGGCACATAGAGATGGTTTATGCAAAACAGAAATGGTCACTTTTAGGCAAAAGCTCCAAAAATAAGGAGTGGCAAAACTGAAAGTCTTTCTACAAGACATGCTCTGAGTCTAGACCAATCACAGTTATTGGGGTAGGTGATGGAAACACTAGGTCAAAACTATAGCCTGTGTTATGCACAAAATGAGTTACACCTAGAAAAGGACATAAAAACCAACAAGCAGTGGTTCTTTAAATACAATAGGAGCAAGAGAAAGATGAAGGAAGGTGTAGGTCCTCTACTAAGTGGGAATGACAGCTAATAATTGAGAACATCAAGATGGCTGAGGTGTTTAACACTTCTTTTGCTTCAATCTTCACTAAAAGGGTTTAACTAGAAGGGGGAAGGAATGCAAGCCAAAATAGGGAAAGAACAGGTTAAAGAATATTTAGATACGTTAGATGTATTCAAGTCGGCAGGGCCTGATGGAACTGATCCTAGGGTACTTAAGAAACCAGCTGAAGCAATCTCAGAACCATTAGCAATTATTGGGTGAAGGACGGGTGAAGTCCCAGGGGACAGAAGAAGGGCAAACACAGTACCTATCTTTAAAAGGGGGAACAAAGAAGACCCAGGGAATTATAAACCAGTCAGCCTAACTTTGATACCTGGAAAGATACTGGAACAAATTATTAAACAATCAATTTGTAACCACCTAGAGGATAATAGGGTTATAAAGGAATGGCCAGCATGGATTTGTCAAATACAAGTCATGCCAAACCCACCTAATTTCTTTCTTTGACCGGGTTACTGACCTAGTGGATGGTGGGAAGCAGAAGACATGATATAACTTTATTTTAGTAAGGTTTTTGGCAGAGTCCCACATGATATTTTCATAAGCAAACTAGGGAAATGAAGTCTAGATGAAATTACTAAAAGGTGGGTGCACAAATGGCTGAAAGACTGTACCCAAAGAGAAATTATCAATGGTTTGCTGTCAAACTGGGAGGGTGTATCTAGTGAGGTCATGCAGGGGTCAGTCTTGGGTCCAATACTATTCAATATTTTCATTAATGACTTGGATAATGGAGTGGAGAGTAGGTTTATAAAATTTCAAATGACACCAAGCTGGGAGGAGTTGAAAGCACTTTGGAGGACAGGATTAGAATTCCAAACAAACTTGACAAATTGGAGAATTGGTCTGAAATCAAGAAGATGAAATTCAAAAAAGACAAGCACAAAGTACTACACTTAGGAAGGAAAAATCAAATGCACAAATACAAAATGGGGAACAACAGGGTAGGGGCTAATACTGCTGACAAGGACCTGGGGGTTATAATGGATCACAAACTGAATAAAAGTCAGCAATGTGATGCAGTTGCAAAAAATGCTAATACAATTCCGGCATGTATTAACAGGTGTTGTATGTAAGACTTAGGAGGTAATTGTCATGCTCTATTTGGCACTGGTGAGGACTCGGCCGGAGTACTGTGTTCAATTCTGGGTGCCACGCTTTAAGAAAGAGGTGGGCAAATTGGAGAGAGTCCAGCGAGAGCAACAAAAGTGATAAAAAGTTTAGAAAACCTGACCTATGAGGAAAGGTTAGAAAAACTGGGCACATTTAGTCTTGAGAAAAGAAGAGTTGGGGGAGGGACTGATAAGTCTTCAAGTATGTTAAGGGATGTTATAATAAGAACAGAGATTGGTTGTTTTCAGTGTCCACTAAAGGTAGGATAAGAAGCAATAGACTTGATCTGTAGCAAGGGAGATTTAGCTTATATATTGGGAAAAGGGCCATTACTGGAATAGGCTTTTAAGGGAATAGGCTTTTAAGGGAGGTTGTAGAATCCCCGTCATTGGAGGCTTTTAAGAACAGGTTGGGCAAACATCTGTCCGGGACGGTCTAGGTTTACTTGGTCCTGCCTCAGTGCAGGGGGCTGGACTTGATGAGCTCTTGAGGTCACTTCCAGCCCTACATTTCTATGATTCTATGCACAGGTTGGACTAGATGATCCTAATAGCCCCTTCTGGCCTTAAAAAACTAGGAATCTGTGAAAAATAATATAATTGGAGTTAAATACAAAATAATAATAACGAGTAATTATATAACACAGCAGCATCACACTCAGAAGCCCAAACAGACCAGAACAAGACCAAAACAAATGGCGAGAATTGGTGATGCCATATGCCCCTGGGGCTCCAGAAGGATACAGAAAGAAAAGACAATAAGTATCAAACCACTGTAAAAGCATGACCATCTGTCTCGGTCACCGTGCAAGAGGTTTTTTTTTTTTTTTTTAAAGGAGATATCCCATCTCCTAGAACTGGAAGGGACCTTGAAAGGTCATCGAGTCCAGCCCCCTGCCTTCACTAGCAGGACCAAGTACTGATTTTGCCCCAGATCCCTAATTGGCCCCCCTCAAGGATTGAACTCACAACCCTGGGTTTAGCAGGCCAATGCTCAAACCACTGAGCTATCCCTCCCCCCATGGTTTGGGCTGGAAGGATTCTGTTCTAAGTTGATGATGTTTTCATTCAGCTGAGGGCACATACAGTATGTTTACACTGCAGCTGAGAATATGCCTCCCAGCCTGGCTAGACGGACCCGTGCTACCTTTGTTCAAGCTAGAGATCTAAAAATAGCAGTGTGGACCTTGAGGTTCTGGAGGAGGTTAGCAGCTACTCACCTGAGTCAGTTGTCTGCTGGCTTCCTTCCAGCTACAATGCAGACATACCCATATATATGTTCTGCAATTTCTCAAAAAGATCATGTTTTGGAAGAATGAACACAATTTCACAGAACTATAGACATGTAGGTCTGGAAGGAACCTTGATAGGTCATCTAGTCCAGTCCCCTGCACTGAGGTAGGACTAAGTATTATCCAGAGCATCCCTGACAGATGTTAGTCTAACCTGTTCTTAAAAACCTCAAATGGCAGAGATTCCACAACCTCCCCAGGTAACTTGTCCCAGTGGTTAACTACCCTCACAGTTAGGAAGTTTTTCCTAATGCCTAACCTAAATCTGTCTTGCTGCAACTTAAGCCCATTACTTCTTGTCCTGTTGTTGATGTCACTAGGCATCACCCTAGGTAACTCGGGAGGGTGGAAGGCCACTAAGTGAATGAAGCCTTCCTGCACTAGGCCTAAGTGAACCAAACTCTGTCCTTCCATGTTTAAACTCTAATTAACCTCAAAAGCCAGGTGCAATTGGAATATGTAAGCAACCAGTTATCTGTGTGCAACCCCCTGCTCAAGCAGTAATAATGAGGCCTGCATGTTTCTGGCTGAAGGGAAAAAGGACAAGATAACGGTTTAAAGAAGTTACTAACAAGCTAGGCTTATAGCTGCCAAGAATGACTTAACTATTACCAGGGATGGGAGGGGTAGAGGGAGGAAGGGGGGGGGGGAGAAAGGGAGGGCTAGAGGGGAAAGGGGGGGGGTGAGGCTTAACTGCAAAATGTATAAAAGAAGAAAAACTGTTCCTGTTAGTGTGCTTGATCTGAGATGTGCCTGTCTCCTTGCACCGCTTTGGGATCCCAAATAAACTTTGTTTGCTTCTCCCCCTGGTGTGTTTATTGGCGCGAAGCACACCGGGCAACGGACCCGCTGTTGCTTTGCCTCGGGCACTCTGTGCTGGCAACAGTTTTGGCGCCCAACGTGGGGCTCGAGGCTGAAATTTAGCCTTGCCCGGACCCCTCTCGGAGGTCGACAGATTGCGGCGACGACCGACGCCCAGCGCGCACCGGTGACTTTACCGGGGGCCTCGGCGAAGACGTGGTTTGGTCGACCCCGGAGGGCACAACGGTGCAACGCGCTCGAGTAGTGGAGAAGCAGCTGCGGGCGACGGTGGGGAACCGGTCCCGTGGATAGGGCAACGGTGCAGAACCGGACCCTTGGATAAGGTAGGAACAGTCCAGTGGGGACTTTATCTGTCTTGACCTGGGGACGCCCAGTGTCTACCTGTTATGACCTGGGGACGCCCAGTGTCTCCCTACGGGGCAGGGACAGAGTATGGCAGGCAGGGCAAGGTGTACACCCTTGGAATGCATTCTGGTGAATTGGAAAGTGTTTGGATCGGATCCGTTGATTAAAAGTAAACTGAAAAGGTTCTGTACAGTAGACTGGCCTCAATATCAGCTAGAGGACCAGGAAAGGTGGCCACCGGAAGGATCACTTAATTATAACACGATCCTTCAATTACTTCTGTTTTGTCAGCAAACGGGTAAATGGAATGAACATATGTATGTACAGTTGTTTATGTTGTTAAGAGATAGATCAGATCTTTTGCAAAAGTGTAATTTGACTCCGACAGGTTCGGTAGTAGCTACTGTTAGTCCCCAGAACCCCCCCACAGCTGTAATGGCAGGTCCGGTGTCCCCTTCGGCTATCACACCCCCACCATATAAAGACAAGGTGTCTCAGGTCCCAGAGATTGCCCCCTCGGTGGAATTTTTTCCGTTGATCACTGAGACCGTGGTGTCCAGACATGGCTCAGATAGGAATCAGGCCACTACTATGCAGGTTTACACCCATGTGCCTTTTAACCCGGTGGACCTAGCAGCCTTTAAGGCACAGGCAGGGGAATTCTCTACGAACCCAAGCAAGTTTATCTCGGTCTTTGAAGGGTGCCTGGCTAGCTGTAAGCCTGACTGGGATGATTGTAATGTCCTTATGCGGACCCTGCTGTCTGAGGTGGAGCGTAATCAGGTTGTGTCTTAAGAAAAGGAAAAGAGGCAAGCGAAAATGATGGTCGCAGCAGTACAGGCTGGTGGCAGGGGAAAATTCCAGGAAGGTGGAAGGGGCCGGGGAATAAGAGGACGTGGGCGCCCTGGCTCGCAGGAAAGGCGTCTGGGTCGCAACCAGTGTGCCAGATGCCGAAAGGAGGGACATTGGAAAAATGAGTGCCCCGAAAGAGAAGGTACCCCTATGATGGCAGCGAAGGATCAAGAATAGGAGTGTCAGGGGAGACGGACTATCCTGCCCCGGAACCCCGAGTAAACATGAGGGTGGGAGACTTGGACATCAACTTTTTAATAGACTCTGGAGCTGCACGAGCCGCCGTAAATCAACCCCTGCAGCTGCCTGTGTCAGAGTCCCTCACTGTGGTGGGTGCCACAGGGAAAGGAACCAAGTGCCCAGTATATGCCCCAGCGGAATGTGCTTTGGGAAACAGAACTCTATCTCACAAACTGGTTTACCTCCCTGATTGTCCAACACCTCTACTGGGACGGGACCTGCTTTGTTGCTTAGGAGCCACCCTGCATTTCACCCAAGATGAAATAACCCTCACCTTACCCCCAGAGAATACCTGGATAATGACCCTTGCAACTGAGCCCTCAGCCATGCAAGCCCCAGAGTGGAGCCAGTGGGAGGACAAAAGGAGGGTTAAAAAGCAGCTTTGCTGGACAGTGCTGGCCCAGGGATTTAAAAATTCCCCCACCCTTTTCGGCCAGGCCCTGGCCAGAGACTTGGAGGAGTGGGACAATGAGGACAGGGTCCTCCTCCTGCAATATGTGGATGACTTGTTAATGGCTGCTGTGGGTCTCACCCCTTGCCTTAAAGCCACTGTGAGCCTCCTGAACTTTGTTGGACTCCTCAAAAGTGGGTGTGCTCGTCCTGGTTTGTTGCTCCAAAGCTCTGTATAGAAGTTATTTTGCTGGATAATGGCAATGTGTATGTGTTCATTGTTGGGAAAAGGTGTATGAGTGAAGAGTGGAAGTTTCCTTTCTAAGTTAAAAGAAGCCAAAAAGGAGAAAAAGAAAAAGAACAGAATGAGTTAACTGAGGGAAAAAATACAGCTAGCAAGCTCAGTCCAAAGATAAGATGCTGGCACCATCCAAGGACACTGCCCAGAGCTAAGACTTGGCCGACAGCCAAGAAAAGGGGGGGCCTGAATGGGCCCAAGCAACTATGAGATCTGCAAAACACTGTCAGGCATTAATGAAATGTGTTAGGTTTCTTTTCGCACAGATAAAAGAAGTGCTAACCAAAGACCCTAGCAGCCCTGCCATTCATTGAAACAAGGAGACTGAGTCTACGTAAAGTCCATCAACGAAAAACTGCTTTGGCTCCACAGTGGAAAGGCCCTTTCCAAGTCCTGTTCACCACCAACACCGCTGTGAAGTACCAAGGACTGCCCACCTGGACCCAGGCTTCTCACTGTAAAAAGACCCCTCCACCTCGGGAGGACTCTCTGACTGATGATAAGCCTATTTAAAGACAGGGTGATGTGCTAGTAACCTCTCCCCGGTATGATGCTGAACCACACTGTTTCAGGAAAAGAGAAGAAGGAACACTTGCTTCATTGAAACCACAAAGTCCAGGAATTCCTGACTACAAAAGACATTAAGAACTGACCCTGGTGAAGAAACAAAGAATTATATGCTGGCAGGGAGGCTCTTACACCCCTGGCCTCCCAGGTACAGGCTGAATGTCTAGTCTGCCAAAAGAACAACCCTCGACCAGGAGTGTCAGTGCCATCAGCCACTCTGGAACCTACCCCAGGCCCGGGGCTGGTTTGGCAAATAGACTTTACTGAGTTCCCCCGGACCCAAGGATTCAAATACCTTTTCGTTTTGGTGGATCGATTCAGCAGATGGCCTGATGCCTTACCCCTTGTTTTGCTCCACATGCGCTCTCTCCCAAAGGGCAGGTTAGGGCTCAGTCCCTTCGAGATTATGTTTGGAAGGGCATGGCCTATGAACGGTACACCGGTTCTGGCAGGGAAGTGGGAAATGGGGTGTGGCTTTTTATCTCAGTATATGTGCTCTCTGTCTGCTGTTCTCTGTTCTCTCCACAGGTATACCAGAGATTTGCAGCCTCTCCTGCTGGATGCCCCTGTCCATGCCTTGCAGCCATGCGATTCCGTTCTCATTCGGACCTGGAAGGACAAGCCTCTCCAAGAGAAGTGGAAGGGACCCCACACCGTCCTGCTGGTCTCCCACACAGCAGCAAAGGTCAAGGGACACAAGAACTGGATTCATCACTCCTGTCTGAAGGCAGTGCCCGCTCCTGAACGGTGGACCGTCCAGCCTACGGAAAAGGACTACCAGCGATGACCTGGGACTTAAACTGTTATTCAAAAGACAATAAGGCCTGCTGGGAATGCCCTGTGGTCTCTTTGGACAGTCGCAGCGCACTCCCCGCGAGAACTCTGAGCGTTGGTTGTGTTTATTTTCATAGGGCCAGCCTAACCTGGTGGCCTGGTCCTTTCGTTTTTAATCTGCCTACTATTGGTAATTGATATTTTGTGGGTATTTGGGGAATTGTAATTGTTAGGCCCTAGGGTCACCTGCCCAGCATGAGTTCAGGTCCAGGGTCTGCCACAGTGGTACTCTTTGCCATAGGGACACTCCTTTCATTACCTCCCGTTTCCCCCCAGGCACATGTGGGTTGGAAAGGGATCCCTACTAACTTGGAAACAAACACATATGAGTCCTTGAAGGTTTGCTTTGCCCAAGAGTTTAACCTCTCTAACTGCTGAGTATGCTCCCAAATCCTGCACCACGCAGCAGGGTTACCCTGAAGGGTAGGTCCCCCAAAATTGGTCAGATATCTGCTGGGGATGGTTCAGTAGGGGAAGAAATACCTCGGGTACCCCCTTGTCACAAAACTGTACCATTGAATCCCAGTATGCATTAAGGGACAACCCCTGGCCGCCCCAGGCAGCGTTAATCTTTGTATGCCACCTCAGAGCCCATTAAGGAAGGAGACAGGTTGGGTATGATCCTCTTCCCATCCTATGGGGTGGAACGGCTAACCCAATTTTATCATAGGCTCTCTGTGTTTCTCACCACATTCGCCAATGAAACCTTGGCCATAGAGAAGAGCCTTAACTCAGAGCTATACCAGCTCCGGTTGCTGTCCCTGCAAAACAGACAGGCCTTAGATTATGTTTTAGCCTCCAGGGCGGGGTGTGAGCCCTTATTGGGAATGAATGTTGTACTTATGTCCTGGAAAACTCACAGGACATTAACAAGCACGTCCTGTCGGCCAAACAGGCTTTCGAGCAGTGGAAGGCCCAGGAAAGGAAACCCACAGTTTTCAATTCCCTTTGAAGTTGGTTGCCCAACCTAGGAGGACTGGGGGGTGGCCTTGTGCGTCTCCTCCTCACCGGTGTGGTATTGTGCCTGGTCACCCTCCTCCTAATTGCTTGTTTTAAAATGCTCCTCCGTAAGCTTTGTGCCCCCCGTTCCTCAAAAATCCCGGCATACCCTCTCATTGAAAACCCCAGCTTCATAGCACTTAATCATATCTTGTCCACAGAATATGAGAAAACTCAGCCAAAAGCTTGTTGAGTATTCTCAAAGGAGGGAGTTGTTGATGTCACTAGGCATCACCCTAGGTAACTCGGGAGGGTGGAAGGCCACTAAGTGAATGAAGCCTTCCTGCACTAGGCCTAAGTGAACCAAACTCTGTCCTTCCATGTTTAAACTCTAATTAACCTCAAAAGCCAGGTGCAATTGGAATATGTAAGCAACCAGTTATCTGTGTGCAACCCCCTGCTCAAGCAGTAATAATGAGGCCTGCATGTTTCTGGCTGAAGGGAAAAAGGACAAGATAACGGTTTAAAGAAGTTACTAACAAGCTAGGCTTATAGCTGCCAAGAATGACTTAACTATTACCAGGGATGGGAGGGGTAGAGGGAGGAAGGGGGGGGGGAGAAAGGGAGGGCTAGAGGGGAAAGGGGGGGGGTGAGGCTTAACTGCAAAATGTATAAAAGAAGAAAAACTGTTCCTGTTAGTGTGCTTGATCTGAGATGTGCCTGTCTCCTTGCACCGCTTTGGGATCCCAAATAAACTTTGTTTGCTTCTCCCCCTGGTGTGTTTATTGGCGCGAAGCACACCGGGCAACGGACCCGCTGTTGCTTTGCCTCGGGCACTCTGTGCTGGCAACACTGTCCTCAGTGATTAAGGAGAATAATTTATCACCTTCCTCTGTATAACAATCTTTTATGTCCCCCACTCCTCAACCTTCTCTTTTTCAGACTAAACAAACCCATTTTTTTTTCAATTTTCCTCCTAGGTCATGTTTTCTAGACCCTTAATCATTTTTGTTGCTCTCCTCTGGACTTTCTCCAATTTCTCTATATTTTTCCTGAACTGTGGCTCCCAGAACTTGACACAGTACTCCAGTTGAGGCCTTATCGTGTTTTGCTTACAACACTCCTGATAATACATCTCAGAATGATGTTTCTTTTTTGCAATAGTGTTGCATTGTTGATTCATATTTAGTTTGTGATCCACTATACCCTTCAGATCCTTTTCTACAGTACTGCCCCTTGTGCAGTTATTTCACATTTTGTATGTGTGCAATTGATTATTCCTCCCTAAGTCGAGTATTTTGCATTTGTTTTTATTGAATTTCATCCCATCTATTTCAGACCTTTTCCCTAATTTGTCAAGATCAATTTGAATTCTAAACATCCCAAACCTCTTTACAACTACTCCCAGCCTGGTATCATCCACAAATTTTTAAACTGTATTCTTTATGCCATTGTCCAAATCATTGATGAAGATATTCAATAGAACCAGACACAGAGCAGATCCCTGCAGGGCCCAACTCAATATACCCTTCCAGCTTGACTGTGAAATATTGATAATTACTTTGAGTATGGTTTTCCACCCACCTTATAATAGGTTCGCCAAGGCTCCTAGTTTGTTTATGAGAAGGTCGTGTGAGACAGTATCAAAAGCCTTACTAAGTCTATGTCTGCACTATGGACCTTACAGCAGCACAGCTATCCCACTGCAGCTGTGCGCTGTAAGGTCTCCTGTGTACCTGCTCTTTGCTGGCGGGAAAGAACTCTCCTGCCAGCATAATTAAACACCTCCCAGTGAAACAGGCGGGAGCTATACCGATGGGAGATGCTCTCCCACCAACATAGCACTGTCCACCCTGCTGCTTCTGTCAGTGAAACTTTCATCCGTCAGGAAGGTGTTTTCTGGCTTTTCGGAAACAGCACCACTGGAATTTAATGGGAGGAAGGTCTCATTTTGTTCTCCACCCTGGCTGGGCTCAAAATGGCTGAAGGTATTTTGCTTGAACTTTGGGGGGCAAGGTGCGGGAGGGAGGAATTCGACTTCAAACAGAAACTGAGCGTCAAAAAATTAACCTTAAAATGTTGTGTGAAAACAGGGGGTTGGGATGTAAACTGCTTTGTAACCATAATTACCGCAGGCATAGCCTAGCACACGCATCATGTATACTATATGCATCACCAGATACAGCATAAAGGCAGCACAGAGCACTGCCATATGACAAATCCAGTTTCAGGCAGGATTAAAGAGAGTTATTTCCCCATTGTGATAATGGCAACAGCAGCAACTACGTTTAAGAAAGGAAAGCAGAACAAAACGGGCTAACCAGAAGGTGGTAAGGTGACAGGTTTCTTATAAACACAACGGATCAGCAGTTCTCTACTAGGGTAGCACAACCCCTCTTCCAGATGTCCAGGAGTCATGAGTACGCTGCCCTTCCCATATTGCTAAGGAAGGAGGTCCTGATTTGGAAGAGTTTGACAACCACTGCAATAGGTAGATTAGACCCCTGGTAGTGAACGCTGCAAACAGCTGGAAGATGGTGGTAAAGCAGTAAAACAACAAAGAGAGGGGACATTCACCAGAAAAAGCATAGGCCCTTTTTTAATGATCTGTGAGAAAATCTAATATCCTGAGTCCCCCTGCTGGTTGCATGGGGAATTCTCAGGTAGTAACTGACCGAAGAGGTCACCATCATTGCTCAGGGAAATGCAAAAAACAGACACAAAAAATGTCCTATAGAATATGAACAAACTCCTTCACTCAGCTTTGCCTTACTCTGAATCTCTGCCCATCTGTAGGGAGATATAATAAAACAACCTGACGGGAGAGAATAATGAACAAAATCAAAATGATTAAATTGATTCCCCCACTCTATTTCTGCCTTTTATTCGTGTTTTATTTCTTCTAGCAGGAGTTTAAAACATATTTCAGAAGTTATTAGTTCCATTCACACAGTTCTCTTTGCAAAGTGTTTTATCTCATCAGCTTTATGAATATCCAATATCTCTATAGTAAATAAGAACGTCAATGATTAAATAAAACGAATATCGAAGTAGGTTTCTGCTGGAATCTCTGAAAGAGCAAATTTGCTATTCATCAGGGAACAAAAAGAATGTACAGTCCTTAATAAACTTTCCCAGAGATGGGTACAAATGGCCAATGGGTGTTCCCATGAGATGACTGTGAAGTGAGTTGTGAGAGGGGAAGTCTCGATCTAAATGGACAGTTACACAGACCATAAAAAACATCTACAATCATCACTCACCTTGACACTATCTCATTGGGCAGCCTTGGAGGAGTTGCCAAGGCTGGAATGGGAACACAGATTTGGCACTGGATTTGATACCTAGGACTCTACAATTCTGTGCCAAGGGCTGCAGACAGAGCTTTGTGACCATCTCCTCCTCCTTCTCCCACCAATCCTTGCGGAGCGAGAACATTGGAAAGATTTTGAAAGTTCTCACGAGGGGTGCTCGTATGACAGCACTGATCAAACAGATTCCTCTTCCACTCACACCTTCCTCTGTGTATCCTCACAATCGCACCAGCTTTCTTACCCCACCCCTGCCCGGGAGGGTTAAAACTGGAGGATTTCTCTTTGCAAAGGCAGTTTTTGTGATGTGCACACCTGCCCACTGACCACGGGACTGAGACCACCAATTAGCCATCACATGGTGACATCTTCCAATCACTACCAGCCTAGCCTAACTTAGAATTAGTAATTTAGAGGTGAAAGACAACCTCCCCCTCATTACAAAACTCTTGAGTCATCCCAGCTGTATGGAACAAAGTTTAAATGTCCACAACAAACATGGTTACTTATGTTATTTCTGCTTTACTCCTCTTCCCTCTGTTCAGAGATGCTAAGTACAGGAGATTCCTAGACTTTGATTTGATCTAAACATTTATTAGACTTAAAAGCTCACACAATGGTGCTATGGCTCTGCTGGGGCCAATGACATACTTCAAGGGTCATGGCTCCAAATTCTAAAACCATTAGCCTGGGGGAATGAAACTGTGTTTTCCATGCCCCTGTGACTTCCTTACATCTCTTGTGTGCTGTTTCTCCATCCCACATCATTACACAAAACCTGTTACCGCAGTTCCCAGTTTCTGAAGTGCGAGGTCTGAATTCTCACAAGAGAACTGTGTTTGTGTTCTCATGAAGTCAAATGGAACCGCTGATTTGGAGGAAATGTCGCTGTTACAATACAGAATCAAAGATTTATGTTTTAAACGGGCAGCAGCTAATATCAAGAGGGAATAGATATATTACAAATAAGGAATTTCCAAGCAGCTAATAACCTTTCCCTACACACCATATCCTAGGACACATTTTAAGGTTTAAGCATAACATATACATTGAAAATAGCAGAAACATCTGGGGTTTATTATAACACCACTTTGCTAGTCCAGGGCATTGTACTAATCCCTGCAGGCCAATGCTCACCCTTGACCTGCCAAACACGATTACCGCAGTCAAGCAACTTCCCCATGCTCCACAGCTGCTCTCCTTCCCCCATTCCCATCAACAGACATTAGAGTTACTAGCCTATAGCAACCAATCCAGAACTTTGGTTGCCATGGTCACTGCATGGAGCTAAAAGATAGGATCACAAGGATGATCAGTGGAGTCATTTTGCCAGCAACGCTGGGGGCGGGCGAAAGACACACAGACCCCCATAGGGCTAGTAGACTCTTGCCTCCCCATCAAAGAGCCCAGAGGTGTAAATCCTCTCCTTCTCTCTTATGCTCATGTGGCTCTACACACCTCCAGTGACTGTTCCTTCCAAGTCCTCAGTCACTCCTTCCTCTCTGGGCAGAGTAATCCCTTTGCCCCTAAGCATCACTCATGCCCAGCAGGAGTGAGAGCAGCTCCTAGTGTCAAGAGGTGACAACGCAGCTGCCTTCTCCAGATGAGCCCAGCTGGCAGGAGAGTTCAGGTGAGCACTGCCGGGTAAAGCAGCTACAGAAACCCCCTCTGCTCCCCACTCAGCAGCCCGCCCCAGCCAAATGAAAGTTGGGCTGGGGGCAAAGTTGGGATGTTCACATTCAAGCTATGACCAGATTTACCCCTGCTTACTTTACGGGCACTGAGGCAGTCCCCCTCCATTCTGAATATTCCCACCCCACCCCCAAACAGGTCTTTGGGCTAACTGTTCTAGCAATATTACATCCATTTCCAAGGATCATCACTGTCCTTCAGCTTTCCCTCCTAGATTAAAGTGCATTGATTAAGTGCTCTCTTCATTTTGGTGGTGGACCACTTGAACCTTACGCCGATTACAGTATTCTGTCCAATTTGTCTTGCAGGATAATTTGGAGAAGTGAATTTCTAAAAATAAGCCTGAGGTGTCTTGCTTTTTAAAAGTTCCCTGTCTCAATAGCTTGGTAAAACCTCTGTGTTAGAAGTAATGATACTTGCTTTCACTTTGTGTCTGCGTGTGTTAAATTCAGCCCGCCGATCAATTGAAACGTCTTCTTGGAGTGATGCCATGGTAAAAGAAATGTGCATTTAGAGAATAAATGGAATTGATTCTCTGCTGGTATTAAGGGGATATCTAGATGATGTATTTAAATATAACCCTGATCCCTCTCTGAAGAAGCACCTGGCAATTCTGGTTTTGGATTATAGTGCATCTCCACGAAAACTTTATGAGGTCATGCGTTTTCCCTTCCCCCATTACTCCTGGCTGGAACTTTTACATGCGGCATGCTCCAAGCAAGAGGCTCTATGGGAAATTTAGATACTAGTGCTTGTGAAAAAGACACAGTAAGCACCTAGATACTAACCCAGCCCTAAATTGGCAGCATTTTAACAAGGGGCTTCCTCAATGAGTGATACATGGGCCATTCCCTCTGTAGCTCATTCCCTTCTCTCCCAACTCAAAAAATCCTTCAGTGCTTCGCTTTCCTTTCTCACCTAAAAAATCAAAAATCAATCAAATCACACCCCAGATCCATCCAAAACTCCCCACACCTCAGACCTGCCCACCTATCCACGCTCCCCCACCCCCTTATGAGCTTCTCTAGGCAGCTCCCCTATCAGCTGCGTCTCACAGAGACAGCTGTTGGGTCACTCTGTAGCCTCTAGCTATAGGATGGCTGAGAAGCAGGTCCCCTCTGAGAATGGTGGGCTGGGTGGGGGCTTGGGAATATTTGCTGCTTGTAGTGAGTGGGTCAGCCTGACCTCGTCTCCCCTAGCTGGGTCAGGGGAGGGAGGGAGTCCTCCCTGGCTTGCAGGAACGGGGTCTAGACTAGTGGAGGGAAAGGGTCTTTTCTATCTTGTGAGAGAACTGGGGAGGAGGAAAAGGGGAGATTAGTGCTAGTGCTACTGAACAAACATGAATCCCCGGCTAACTAACGGGAGAACAGCCCTGCATTCATATTCTGTAAGTATATTCCTTTACCTGGGTTATTGGATTTATCTTATCTGCTCAAAGTTTATGGAATCAACATAATTGGGTGCAAAGCAGTTTTATGAATGTAACTGGCCTGATAACCACATTCCAAGCACTTGGTGCCTCAAGTTGATACTTACTTTACAACAACTTCAAAGCATTTTATTGGTCTTGTTTGTTCTGTGCCTCTTTGGGACTGATCAGAAATGGACTCTGACTTTTTCCAGGAAACTGACAGTCCCTGGTTAGAGAAGAAGCCTTTAGTTACAAATTCGCCATGAAATAAGGCAATCCAGTGACGCCTGGCGTTCTGTTAATTTGTCAAGGGAGTTTTGAACCAACTGAAGTTTTAAAAAAGGAAACTAGCTATTCCTAACAGTCGAACGTTCCCCTGCTGGGGGCTGATTTCCGCTTTTCTAGAAGAATTGACTTCCCAAGACTATCAAAAGAACATACATTAGTCAAAGATTTGTCCCTTGCTAAGAGTTAATATGGAAATAACAGGGTTATTTGGGAAAAATACACTGGTCTCTCGCAGCAACCTTTATTTTTCTTACTTACGGACAGCAGCGCTTTCCAAACTGTGCCATCCAGCTGTTAGCAAATTTCACAGAACCACTCCCTAAGGGGGCTTGTCCATAAAAGCTCCAGCATTTTTATGTAACCACAAATTAAATACGGCTTAAATAAAAAGATGCACTTTTTCCTGACACATCCCTGGTGGAGGAATTCTATGATGTAATAACATTCTAGGAGGACTTAAAGGCCAGGCGCACTTACAACTGAACTCCTCTTCTTGCTGTCATTGTGATGGACAAGTTTTTGTGTCTGTTTGCGCAGGCCTTAAATCTGCACTAACAACTCTGGAAAGGTGAAACATTTTGCCATTTCTTTGCAACTCCTAAAAAAGTCAAGGTAGAATGAGAAACTGCAGTTTCTTACTTTGCAGAACCTGAGAATTAGATGACAAAGGTGCTGAAAACACCTGAATATCTAAAACCACCAAGTATACACAAATTCCGCCTGTAAGTCAGGTTAACTATTAACATAACGAAATAAGTATCAACATTACTGTTTCTCTTTCTCCTCCTTATCAGCTGTTACCCTAGTGGAGACCACACACACAGAGCCTCAAACCAAAAGCATGAAATCCGACCTAATTTCTTTCAAATGTTATGCTTGAAACACAGAAGTTTATTCCCTGTTTTAGTTTAAATGGCTAATCATCTTTTTTCTTGTTCCCCTGCTTGTTTAGAGCTAGGTGCTGAGGTCACCTGTAGACTTGGGTTTGAAAGCAGTGGGTCACTTACAGAGGATGGAAGTAGTGCAGACCTCTTTCAGCAGGACTCCACTCCATCTCCAGCCTCTGTGAGCTAAGGACTCAATCCTGCGAAATGCTGAACACTGTGGTCCATCTAGCAGATCAGTTAAGCACATGCTTAACTTTAAGCATGTGAGTAGTCCCATTGAAGCTAATGGGATTATTCATGTTCTTTACAGTTAAACGTGTGACTAAGTGCTTTGCTCTTCGCGGGATCCAGCCTTGAGACCTCTGCACTTCTCCGGCAGGGGGATGAGGAGGGAAACACGGGACTGTGCAATTGCAGTGGATCAAAATTCTCTGCAGAGGGGAGGAGTGAGCTGGGCCCAGTGCTCTCCCTATGCTCTGTACTGGTGGCACTGGTCCAGCTGCACCGAGAGCGTGCGCAGCCGGGGCTGAGCATTCCATCCCGCCGCTCACTGAGAAAATCTTTGATGGGGGCTTCCCACCCCCCATAATCAGCAACAGCAGATTCCTTTCCTACAGTGTGGCATGAAGGCCCCCGGGAAGCACACACAACTGTGGGCCAAGGGAATAGCACTGGAGCTAATTAGCATCACAATCCGTTCTTTGCCACTTCTGGAAGCAGTACAGAGCTTTTCCCTGTGGCCGGCCTTTTGCCCAGGAAGAGATGGGAACAATGAGAACAGGCTCTAGTTTACCCTCCTCATCTGGCCTCTTTGTGCTGCTCAGAACCCGGTCATTAGCATCACAGGTCAGAGGCGATCTCCCCTGAGGCAGAGCTGGGTCCTACACCAACTGCCTCATCCTGGCCCAGTGGGCAGGAGATGGCGTGTCAGCGTACCCGAGCTCCATCAGCTCTCCACTGATGGGACCAGGGCAAGCTGCCATTAAGTTAAAGCAACAGAGGCTGCTCTAACTCACGTGGAGACTTGGGCAGCTTGAGAAAGAAGGAGCGGTTACTGGTGCTCACCGACCTCCCCTTTGTGTGCTGAGCAGGTCTTGACGCAGGAGAGAGTCTGGACTAATCATGTTAATTTTTGGCATCCAAAGACCTGGGCACCTTAGGAATAGGAGTTCAGAACTAAGTACCATAAACAGGGCATCATGAGAAGATGAGGCGTCAAGATGCTTTTTGGCTATTGCAAGCATTGCAGTACTGACCAAATCAAAACACCCAAGAAGCATGAAGGTACTCCTGTTTTTTCATCTAAGTAGTGTGCTGCCTTTCCTTAACCAATGCTACAACTCAGGGTGTCAGATTTAACCCGCATGACAACTCAACAGGAAACCCTAACACACACAGCAAAGATTAATAGAGACTAGCTTTGGGTAAATTAAAAAAATCCAACCTTGGATTTAACGGCAAACATCAACACTTTGCTCCTTTATCCAGAGCTGGGACTTGACTTCGACGTTGCAGCTATTGCCAGTGAAGTGCACTGAAGGAGCAGCGACAGAAATCAGAGCTGGTCATAAAGAATTTTACAAAGCTGCATCAGGATTTAGCGGCCTTTCTGTGTCCCTCCTTGCTGCGTCTTTTCAGCATTTTGAAGATATTCTTAATGTGCGCTAGTGATGGTTAATGAGTGTCTTCCAAAGGGCAAAAGAAAGTAGAAAGAAGTTGTGGGGGGGGGGGGGGAGATTTGGGAAAGATGCAGGTTTGTTTGCTGTTACACTCAATACCAAAGCCAAAGAGACCATTCAAATATCATTTTCAGGATGAGGACTAGATGGCTCACACACTGGATTGGTAGGGGCACACAGAAGGTTGGTAGTGAATAGAAGTAGGAACCTCCTGATCATGGAGACTTGTCTACATGGGAAAATTGCACCAGTTTCACCTCACGTCGTAACTAACCTGGTTTAAATTCAACCAGTGCAAATCCAAGAGTAGACACTTCTATTTCAATTTAAGGGTATCTTATTCTGATTTAGTTTAAGTCGATTGAGAATAAAATTAAGATAAATCAAAATAAGAGTGTCCACACAGGGATTTGCGCTGGTTTAGCTAAATGGGTTTAAAACCTGATTTAAGGTAAACCAGTGCAACTTTCCCATCCATGGAGACAAGGCCTTAGACCCAATGGTAGGAGTGAAAAATGGGCTCACCCTGCAAACACATAAGCATATGAGTAACTTACTTGTGTTCTCACGGATCTTAATGGAACAATTCACGTGGGTAAAGTTACTCACTGCTCACGTTTGCTAAATCAGGCCCAAACGCATTTCAATCGACAGCTTTTAGGAGATCTACGTCAAATCAATTGGGGGTCCTAGTCCACTTTAGAAGAAAAGTCACCCAAAACACTACAGGAGGCAACCCAATTGGCAGAGAGTCCAATGACGGAAAGGGTACTGCGCTCTCCCTGCCCAATCTCCCCTAGAGATTATCCGCCTAGGACAGGGCTGAGATGGATCTGCCATGCAGTGGGAGGGTTCTGTACTTCTGGGGGCAAACTGAAGATGCTGAGGAGAGAGAGAAGCTAAGTCTCCAGCACTGTCAAGCTGCTCCCTTCCAGAAGCATTTGTTCAGGAGACTTCCAAAGGAATCAATGGAAGCGGCGCATACGTTGCCTGATTCTATGGCCACTGAAGACAAGGGCAGAGCTGCCCTTAACAGCAGGGGTGCAGGATCCAGCCCACAATAGCCACTGAAAGTCAAGGGAATCTGCCCTTTGAAAATCTCTCCCTAACTTTTTTTTTTTAATTTAGTCGCTGCTCAGAGGAAAGAAGAGAGGGAAAGAAATGCACCACAGCACTGATGTATTTACTCCAACATCCATCGGCTAAAATGCCTAAACTGGGCTCAAGACATTTAAAATGATAATCTCTCTCTCTCTCTCTCTCTGGAAGCTGGAGAACACACGTTACTTAGCACTAGGGTCTGAACTTGCAGCGCACAGTCAGGGAAAGCTGGGGAGGTTTTCCCTGAATCAGGACTGGCTGACTGGGCCCAAAGGCAGGAGGCATGTGTAATGACCAAGAGGTAATTCATTTGGAGTAATGCCTAATTTCAAGCAAGAGCGACCAGATGGTCCCCCTTAGATCCACTAACAAAGGAGACATTTCACATGTGGTTCCCGCCATCCATGCATTGAAGGGGGCACTCAGTTGCCTCTCTAATGCTATTCCCCTTCCCCGCTGCCCACAGAGGGAACTCTACAGGCACTTCAGGGGAAGGGGAGGAGATTGAACACATAGCAATGCAGCTGCAAGGGGCCAGTCCTGGTCAGAAGGCACATTGTCTCTGCATGGATGTCATGGACATTTCTCAGAACCCTTGGGATCAGCATGACTCTCTGGGAATCCTCTTGGCTAGGGAGTGGGCCACATGGATTTTCCACACCTCCTCCACTAAGCCCCCTCACGGGTGATTAGCCAGGACCAATGTTCAACAGGAACAGAAAACACAAATAAGAAAAGACGCAGTGTTGAGTTAAAAGAATATATTTTTAAAATTTCCTTTAACTAGCAACATTCTTAAACCCAAAGGAATTATCCAGTTGCTAGATGCTCCTGGCATGTCTCATAGTCTGGGCAAGGAAACTGTGTTAGCCAGTCTGACTCTGGGGTTCTCTTCCTTTAGCACAAGACGCCAGTGTTTGCATTTACTCCCTCATACGCTTCAGTGCAACTAATGTAGACAAAAATAATTCCTAGATCAAAATGTATCTAGGAACAGAAACAACTGGAGAAGCCAGAGCTGCTGGAGGCACAGAATTAAATCTGGCAATGATTCATAGGGTTTAAGGCCAGAAGGTGCCATTATGATCATCTAGGCCAACCTATATACCACCGGCCGCTAATTACGGCATCATGCCCCTAACTTGTCTTTGCGCGATAGCGTATCTTCCAAAAATCCATCCACTTTATCTAAAGACTTCAAGTGGTGGAGAATCCACCACATCCCTTGTAAGCGGTTCCAATGGTTAATCACCATCACTGATAAAAATGCTGCACCTTTTTTCTAGTCTGATCTAGTTACCAGTCATTCCCTGCATCCTCTGGAAGTCCCGGCTGGATGGAGTGTTTTGCCCACGGGTCATTGGCAGTCTGCCCTTTCCAAGAACAGGTATGACTAGCAGCTTTCAGAATCTGGTGTCTGATTTTCAACAGCCCGGTTCATCTCTATAGAACAGATCAGCACTTCGGCAGCTGACCAAGCTGCACATGTCTGGTTGTGACTGTTCATTCGCAGCAGCGCGGCCGACAACAGTGGTGAAAAGCCGATGCTGGTGAGGCTAGAATACGGAATATGACAATGTTCTGCTTTCAGTCTCCGTCAGCCGTGCTAACTCCCCCGTGGTAAAACCTGCTTGGGGAGGAAAACTCTGTGAGGTTCCTCCTCGTGGAGCTCCTCTCTGTCTGGATGGGTAGGAGCTGCTGTCGTTTGGCGTGAGCCAGGGACCTAGACCACTGGGCGAAATGGCAGGAAGCCAGAAACATCCGTGCCTTTGCAGGTCTCTGGCACCACACTGACACTCCCTGGCAGTGCAGGTCCAATGCAGCTGCACTGCCAGGATCTCCTCTGACTGCTGCTGCCCCCAGAGCCTCCTTCAATGAGGAGTTCCCATCACAGAATTGGGTGAGAGAACAACGTGCATTCTCCCTGACACACCTACCTCTTTTCTCACCTCGGAGATAGCCCTGCAATACCCCTTTCTGTGCAAGGAGGGGGAGATCCATGTTTAGAGGATCCTTCCATGTGCCAATGTTTAGGGCTTGATCTGGACCTATGTTACTTCCAGATCTCTAAAGCTATCTCCATATACTGGGAAGGCAGTGTGGTCTAGCGGATAGAGCATTAGCTCAGGAGTCAGGAAATCTGGATTCTATCCAGGCTCTGCCACTGACCTGCCATAAGATCCTGTGCAAATCGTTTTCCCTCTCGTTTGCCCGTGCCTTTATCTGTTTAGACTGCAAGCTCTTTGGGACAGAAGCTGTCTAGCAGTATGGAACATTACTCTCAGCTGAGATTCTAGGTGCTACCGTAATGCACATAACAGCAATATACTCAGTGCATTTGCATTTGCAAACTGCATTTGCCCAATAAGAGGTCGTATTTTATACTGTGGCTTTAATAACCAATATACATTTCCCAAATATAATACAAAGACTAGGACTGAAAGCTGCATTCAATGATATTTCAATACACAGTGGACAGAACACACAATACACAACCATTAAGAAACACTAAGTAGCCTACCACTAACTTGTAGTGGCCAACAGAATTTTTAGATTTCTCCTAAAATACCAATTTATGAAATTGCTTCCTGCAGTACTTGATTGAAAATCTAGCTTTTCTGTCACTAACCACACCCATGAAATCCTCCTTCAAGCATCCCTGCAACTGTATTTTACCAGGACTCTCAGTTTATTCCTTGCAAAATCTACACATGAAGCTGTAACAGTATTCGTCTCAACCGTTAGCTGTACAATCATATAAACTGCTGTGCACAGGGGCTACTGCCACATGGACAAGCTGTTAAGTGGGGCTGAACATGAATAAAAGTCCCAACCTGATCTGGATTGCCTCTTCTTACGGAGCTGAAGGGACAATCAGGCCAGCGGGGCTGACAGAGGCAGACAAGGCATTCAAGAAATGACCCCAAACAAACAATCTCCACATTGAATTGTGCTTACTTTGTTTAGTCCTATGGGGACTTGGCTCAATATCTAGTTGGCCCATATATAGGGCCAAATTTCTCAGCCTTGCCAGAATGAGGATTGTTCAATTTGGCCCCTCCTGACCAATCCACATAATGGGGTATGTTTACACAGCCGGCAGAAGCGAGCCTCCCAGCTTGGATCCACAGACTCAGGCGTGTGTCCTACAAATAGCTGTGTCACAGAAAGAGCTCGGGCTCTGAGAGCTATTTTTAGAGCGCTAGTGTGAGACCTGCTAGCCCAAGTCTGTTAGCCCTGGCTGGCAGGGTCCCTCCTGCAGGCTGTGTAGACGTACCTAGAGGGTCTATTTTCCCAGAAATCCACCTGGGGAACTCCCACACTCCCATGAGAGTTATGCCAGTATCAATGAGCAAACGGGTGCCAACAGGATTTCGTGCACTGAATGACACAAGCGAAGCAGGAGTAATTATCCCACGGCATCCACGAGTTGACGTACCGGAGAAACACGAATGTTCACGATAGTGGGTTTACCAAAAAGTTCCCCGTTAGTGCTAAGAAAACTTGTCGCTATATTCCCAGCATTCCCTAATTGGATTTTTTCCCCCTTAGCAGAAATAAAGCAGCTCCAAATACCAGAGGGGAAATGAAAGATGGGAATGAGAAAAGGACGGTACAGTTTGTTCACGAACATCTCTATGACCTCACACTGAACTTTTCCTAGTCATGTCACATGGGAGCAGAGCAGAGTACATGCAGAGTACCTGTGCTTCCCTCTCCCAGTTCACCTGCGCACACAGCTTTGACACGGCTGCACTTCCTAACGTTTGCACTGCTTCCTGCCATGTTAAGACGCTCATAAAATACAAATAAAGTCAAAGTACTAAAAGATCTTAATAAAACATGCCCTGTCTCCCACACAGCTACACCGAAAGCTCAACAGCTGTCTGGAATAGGCAGCTGCCTGCCTGTTGAAGCTGTGAAATGAAAGGTTTGGGATGTTTTGGCAAACATATTCAGGGCCAAATCCTGCAGTCCTTCTCAAGCCATGCTCCCACTGACCCCAGGGGGAGTTCCATCTAAGTAGAGGCCCTGCGTGACTTCTGCCACCAATTGCCAGGCCTTCCTTTCTCACAGAAATATTTCTGACACACAGAATCAGCGATTGTCACCGCTCTCTGCACTTCACTGGGGCTAGGGAGGGGAGACATGAGATGACAGGATGGATCTCTCTCACGCCACAGGACACAAGCTGACAACTGATTAAACTGCAAGGCAGGAGAATTTTGGATAGAAAGGAAGGTGAATTTTCCCAACATAAAACCCCACCCTGCTGAGCCATGACTTGAGAATGACCATTATTGAAGTCTAGTCTTCAGCATTTTCTACTCACATTGTGCTGTAGATTTGAGCAAAATTAGATATACGTTATATCCCCATCAAAGCCTAACACAACAGGAAGAGAGGCTCCTCGAGAATGGGCCAAGATTATGAAACTCTTTCCCCGCCAACCCCCGCACAAAACTAGAATGACATTTCTGAAGCCAAAGACTGGTGATTTATTCCAAACCACTATTCTGCACCCCCCAAAATACAGTGGAAGCCTCAGGTCTAGGGCTGGCCATCAGGACGCTGAGAGTAACACAGAAGTGAGACCTTGGGATTTGTGAGTGGTGCTCTCAGAGCACCCTCTAGTGGCCAGAGAGGGGCACCATGGGAGTAGCTAAATTAGAGGAGTAGAAGAGTTCAGGATTAATGGCAGCCAAGGATGTACTGGAGAAAAAAACCCAGGACCTCACTTGAACCAGCCTTCATCTAAAATCATCATCATATCAGTATATTAGATTATAGTCCCCATGACAAATACGGACTAAGATGGGTGGGATAAGTGAGGGGACAGCTGATGTTTTAAAACAGAAATTACAGAGCTGGCATGGCTTTGAATAATTGTACCCCCCCAAAGAATGAACAAATATTCTCTCTTCTCCCTTGACAGAAAAACAATTTATAATTTACAGACATCTCTGTTGGAAGTCCTTTTAGGTACGTTCTTTCTGAAAACATTATTTCCCAATGTCTTTTGCTTACAATCGGGTAAAAGGAAACTTCTGGTGAATACTTTTCATTCAGATAAGGTTTAAACATTGCAAACATACTCTGCACTTTTTCAACTCTTTTTTCTGTTAACGTGACCAGTTAATGAAGATTGACCATTTTTTCTTTTTTTTAACATTTCATATTTTTCCATAGCAAGCTCGGTTAGTGTTATGGTAGCAACTAATTTCAATGAAATGTTAAATTATTATTAATTTGTACTGTCACAGCATCTAAGAGTCCTACGCACTCACAGACCAGGACCCCACTGTCCTGGGCACTATACAAACACAGAACTAAAAGAGGATCCTTACCCCCAAAAAGCTAAAAGTCCCATTGGGCTTAAACTACGTTCCTCTTATTTTTCAATTGCAATCCTCACATTAAAACCATATCTAGCTTAGATTTTCTCAGGCTGGAACAAACTAATTCGGAGTTGCCCACAGAGAATTCTGAACTGGAGAAGGGAGTAATTTAGGGTTAACTGAAGCACTTGAAGTGCATTCATGTGGTTCTTTGTGCAGCTTGAATGACTCACACAAAATATTGACACTTGGTTTGTTTTCTTGTATCATAACGGAACATGATAAACTATCAGCGCTGTTAAAGTTGCATTCACTCTTGTTACTTTTGGAATGTTAACAAACCACTGATTTGGTAAGAATTCATAGCATTTCCAGAACTTCTGACACTTTGCAACATTATTGTTCATCGTTGTTTGGCTCTCGGTTGTAAGCACCTGCCTCAAAATACTATAGGACATTTAGGGGTAGATTTTAAAAAGAGCTCAAGACTAGATTTTCCAGGACTCAGCAACCTAAACTAGTGGGTCCTGATTTTCAAGACAGGCACCTAAATAAAGCTCAGATTTCCCAACATGTTCAGCATTCAGCAGCTCCGACTGTGACACTTGTGACCACATTTTCAAAAGACCTCAACACCTTTGGAAATCTGGCCACATACTTTGGGGCCTAGATGGGGACCTCAGCTGATCCCAGACTGAGAGTGTTGAGTTCAACCCCTTACCATCCCAGCTAGCATTCATAGTTGTTCAGAGGTTTCATACTGTTTCACACCAATTTATGTTTTCTTTCTGTCTCAACTAGTGCATTTGCAGTAGTCTCAGGAGGGAAGACAAGTGCCAGGGGTTAATATTTTAAAATCCTTACATCACTAAACAAATCTGAATAATATTATACCAGAGATAAATATGTTCAGCCTTCCCCAACTACCAATATTTGCACAAAGTTTAGGAGAGTTTCTTTATTTATTTCAGGGGAATACCTTTCTATACACAGCCAATAGTTATTGGATAATTGTACTGTAGCTATACTGGTATGTACTTACAATTGTATTTGCATTCCAGTGGCTATCCTGGAGTAGCTCTTGCTGTGTTACGTCAAAGGCAATTGAAGAGTGACTGATCTCACATAGTACACAAACCATGAAGATACTTACATGCTTTAAACGAGATTCATTATCAAATTGTTCTGAAAATGGTCTGGTATGTTTGGAATCATTCACACATTGCATAGAGGTAAAGGGCTTTTCCTTCCCAGTCATACCAGGAGTATATAAATATTTTGGGTTGGAAACGATAACAGAAATTTGTCACTTATTCTGCAAGATGATTTTTCTCTAGAACTGGTCAAACCTCAATTGAAAACAGCTTTGGCTAGCACCTCAAAGGATTCACAGATCTTCCTCTCTTCTCCAAACCTGCCTTCTTCCATCCAAATGTTGGTCCGGCCTTCTGATCTCGCCTCAGCAATGTGCGCTATTATCAATTCAAACTTAACATGCCCAAAACTGAGCTCTTAATCTTCCCCAGCAAGCCCCTGGCTCTGCCTTTCTCTGTTACTGTGGTCAGCGCACCTCCTCCCATCATTCAAGCTCTCTGGCCTCAGTGAATGTAATTTTCCTCCCCTCAAGTCCATTCAAAAATCATAAAATCATAGAAGTATAGGACTGGAAGGGACCCCAATATGTCATCTAGTCCAGTCCCCTACACTCATGGCCGGACTAAGTAATAACTAGACCATCCCTGACAGGTGTTTGTCTGACCTGTTCTTTAAAACCTCCAATGACGGCGATTCCACTGCCTCCCTAGGTAATTTATTCCAGTGCTTAACCACCTGGACACTTAGGAAATTTTTCCTAATGTCCAGCCTAAACCTCCCTTGCTGCAATTTAAGCCCATTTCCTCCTGTCCTATCCTCAGAGGTTAACAAGGACATTTTTTCACCCTTCTCCTTGTAACAGCCTTTTATGTACTTGAAAACTGCTATCATGTCCCCTCTCAATCTTCTCTTTTCTAGACTAATAACAAACCCAATTCTTTCAATCTTCCTTCATAGATCATGTTTCCAGGGGTTCTCAGGACAAATTTTTGGTGGCCTCAGAGTGCAGCCACCAACTCTTGCTGGTGACCACTCTCACACTTTTTCCTAAATACTGAATTAATTTTAGGAAAACCAAATAAATATGCACATATACACGTCCAAATCATTGTAATTTATTTATTGCTAGCTAGTAAATCTGCTGTGAAAAGTGATATTCGTATGTTTGTTAATAGCACTTTTCACAGCAGACTTACTCAGCTTTTGCAAGCCTGGGGGCAAATTAAGTCCTGGATGGAGGGCCGGGGGAGGCAGTGGGGCCATGGGGAGATGGGGCTGGGGGAGGCGGGGGGCAGGGGCTGGAGCCCAAACCCCTGTGGCCAGAGCCCAAAGCCCCAAGGCCAGCGGACGGGGCCCAGGGACACAGCTTGAAACCGCGGGGCCTGCTACCGCGCGGCTGAAGCCCAAAGCCTGAGCCCCACCACCCCTGGGAAGGCGGGGAACTCACTGGCTGCCTGCTTCTACAGCATTATACCCCAGGTAACTCCAGAAGGAGGCAGGGCCCAACCCCTGCTGGCAGCCCCAGCAACCAAACACCAAGGCAGTGCATCCAGGAGCAACAGGGAGGGGCGTTACTTTGCCCTCCCCACCATCACAGCCCAGGAGGCTGTGGCCGCAAGAAAAGTCCCTGGTGGCTGCATTTGAAAAACGCTGTTCTAGACCCTTAATCATTTTTGTTGTTCTCATCTGGATTTTCTCCACTTTGTCCACATCTTTCCTGAAATGCTGCACCCAGAACTGGACACAATACTCCAGTTGAGGCCTAATCAGTGCAGAGTAGAACGGAAGAATTACTTCTCATGTCTTGCTTACAATACTCCTGCTAATACATCCCAGAATGCTGTTTGCTTTTTTGCAATAGTGTTACACTGTTGACTCATATTTAGCTTGTGGTCCACTATGACCCCCAGATCCCTTTCCGCAGTACTCCTTCCTAGGCAGTCATTTCCCATTTTGTATGTGTGCAACTAATTGTTCCTTCCTACGTAGAATATTTTGCATTTCTTCTTATTGAATTTCATCCTATTTACTTCAGACCATTTCTCCAGTTTGTCCAGATCATTTTGAATTTTAATCCTATCCCCCAAAGCACTTGCGACCCATCCCAGCTTGGTATCATCTGCAAACTTTGTAAGCGTACTCTCTATACCATTATCTCAATCATTGATGAAGATATTGAACAGACCCGGTCACCCCACTTGATATGTCCTTCCAGCTTGACTGTGAACCACAGATAACTACTCTCTGGGAACAGTTTTCCAACCTTATAGTAACACCGTCTAGGCTGTATTTCCATAGTTTGTTTATGAGAAGGTCATGCAAGACAGTATGGTGCTGCTAAAATTCTGGTTCTTTGTTCTGAAATCATTCCCTCCATCTTTGCTTCCTCCTTCTCCACTGTAACAAACTTGTCTCTTCACAGCTTAGCCCCACTGCAATAGGGTGCTCAGAGGGCTGGGTGGCTTAGTGGCTAGTGTACCTGACCTCCAACTCCTGGCCCTCCTGTCGGGGGGTGGGGGGGAACAGTGCCTGGTCCCTGCCCCTCAGTCTGACCCCATCCCGCAATGACCTCTGCTCTGTCAACGATGCCACACTTTGTTGCCCATTAATCCGATTTTCTTGCAAGCACCTTCATGCTTTCTTCTTTCCCACCCTTTCCATCTATCAGGAGTTCCCTGCTCATATCCCCCAAATCATTACCTTCTCCTCCTCCCAAACTCACCATAAAAAACTCACCTGAGCAGTGATGCTTGCAAGACACCGACTGATGTGCTTATTTTACCAAACATAGTCATTTCACTGTGATTTTGTCCAACCCTCTTCCCTCCTGTTTGTTCTCTCTTTCTGTACTCTTGTCATGTGCTAACATTGTAAGCTCTTTGGGGCAGGGATGGTCTTTATATGACAGGTGCGTACAGTGGGGTCCTGACTGGGCACCTAGAAGATACTGCAATATGAGTAATAACAACAATATTGTAAGCTGCAGTGTCCACTTGCTGTGGCTTTTGGAGGAAGCATCTGAAACTGACAAAAAGGCACAGCTTTCTGATGTCAGTTTCCCCTTGTGCCAGGCAGTGAGTTCTTCTCTGCTGGATGCCCTGGGGTATTCCATTGGTGTCCCAGAATGCCCGCCAACAGTACTGTTCAGCCTATTTGCAAACTTAGTTAGCATAGCAGGTCAATGATGTCATTTGGAGAGAAGCTGTCAGCTTCTATCCATTTGTAATACTAAGTTTCTCAGTTTTTCCACCACCTGTACTCACAAGCGCCTGACGTGCCCCACTGAGTGAAGACACAATAGTTCTGGAGTTAGGACAAGCCAGATAAAATTGATTTGTTCAAGACCATTTGAAAGCGAGAAAAATATTGTTCCTTTGCACAATTTTAGGGATGAAGAAACTATGGCAACAAACAATCCCTCAAATGATCCTTTTTAATATTGGCACTTAGCCCCCATTCCACTCCGTGCAATGAGAAGTGTTAATAAGTTTGGGGGTTTTTGTTTTTATTTTTTTCTGTTTTATCTGAAAGCCTTTTAAAATTTGCATCTCTGTCTTGGTTGACGGATGTTCTGCAGTTACCCAGAGTAACTTTAGAAGACAATTAAGTTAAAAAGAAAACCTCCCTGTGTGATTTATTTAAATAACAACGCTGATTCTGAAGCTAATGACAAGTTACAAATTAAAACAATGCTTCCAGCCCCAAGACGGAAAGGGTGTGAATTACTTTGACAGCAAAAATAGAAAAAAGGATGAAGAAAGGCTAGAATTTATTTACTAAATCTATCTCTAGTGGTACAGAGAATGTTAAGAATAATTCCTTAGCTTAACTGCCACATTTCATATTCCAGAAAACCAACAGACAGATGTAACTACTGGCAAAAGAGACCTTAAAGGGGATAAAGAATGAAAGCCTAAAGCATAAAACTAGTATCTGCTTCTCTGCCCCATGTTTAACTTTTTGTTCTTTCCATTTGGAATAGCAGTTTTCATTAATATCTTGAAATGCTCTGTTGTTTGATCTTTAATGTTACTTACTATCAAAAAATAAAAAAGAAGGCTCTTAACAAATAAAAGACATAACTCACAAACCTAAGATCAGCTGTTTGAAAGTGTTCAGTGACAGAACTAATGCATAAAGGTGCCTTGGGTTTCATATGAAAGTTTAAATTGTACATTTAGGTCTCAAGCCTACAAACACTTACACATAGGAATGACTCTACACGAGTTGTCTCATCACATGCAGATGTGTTTGAAGGACCCGGAATTTAATTACATAAAATGAAATGATACTTAGACCTGACTAGAAACTTTTGAAGCTATAGTAATGTCACTTAGGGATGTGATTTCCCCCCCACAATATTTCTATACCTAGCATAGATGCAGTTATACTGGCAAAAAAGTACTTTTGCTGGTATAGCTTATTGTGTTTGGGGAACTGGTATACGCTAATACTAACAAAAGCACTTCTTTGCCAGTAAAAGGTGCATCTACATTTGGAGGGTTTGCCAGGATAGCAATACCAGCAATACCTTTCTAATGTAGGCAAGGCCTCCTAGCACCTGGATGACGAGCAGCTGGCTGGAGCTGGATCCTGCTAAGATTGATGTGATGCTGCTAGGAAGAAAGGCATACTTCCAACAACTCACTGCTCCATTGCAACCCCTGCCCTTGGATTCTAAGATCAGACAGCATCGTTGGGGTTGTCATTGAGTCGCTAAATGCAGTTACACACCCAAATATCCCTGTTGACAAAGAATTACTACTTCCCTCTGCAGCTGGTCAGAGGACAATGCCCCATTCTATGGCATCCTGATCTGGACCCATGTGTCTGGAATTTCCAACTACTGCATTTCCCTACACCGGAGAATAAAGGCCTGCGCCTATAGGAAGCTACACCTGATTCAGAGTTCAGCAACTCATCTGACACACACAGGTTACTGGGGACACAAATCCCCCCATTCAGTGCTCCCTACATGAGCTCCAGTAGACACAAACATCCAGTTCAAGGTCTCTGTACTGATTTTCATAGCCCTGCTTAGAATTGGCCCTACCTACACGAGAGACCATCTCTCTCCTAACACAATGATGACTTCACATAACAACTTTGCTCTGCTGGAAAAATTAAGTTGTCAACAACCCAGAGAAGTGTAATCTCGGCAGGAGACAGAACCTCCATGAAAACTGGACTGAGACAATGGAACTCACAACCTGACACAGTTAGAATGACCCATCACCACATTCAGAGCTAACTGCAATGCCATTTCTTTGACATAGCTTACCTGTAACCACCCTCTCAAACACATCTCCAGCCCCACACTAGATACTTACTATCACCCATCTCCTCTCCCACAGGTAGCTGCAAGCTTGTTCCTGTCGGCAGGGCTGGGAGAGAGAGAGATTTTGGTGCTTCCCTTTTTTGGAAGCTGCCCAGATACCACAGTGATAACAAGCAACTTTATAAAACCTAGATTGATCGAGAGATAGATAATAAAAAGGTCAAAGGAGTATTTGTACCTGGTTTTGCATAGCAAGGGAAGTCTCCCCTGACATATCTAAAACTTTTATTCACACTCATTATTAAGCGCAAGCCATGCAATCTGTCTCACTGAGCAAGACGGACCGAGAGAGGACCTACATGGTGGTGGTGTGTGGTTTATTGGCATGAGACTGGGATAGCTGCCACTAGTGAATTACACAAGTCCTCTCCAATGGCTGATTATTAAACCTTTATATTGCATAACAGCATCCTGTGGGTCACAGCACATTAAAAGAAACATTCATTTAGGCATTTTAAAGTGTTTTCACATTTTCTGCTGCTGCTCCTTCTAAAGAAAGACACCTTAACTAACAATATTCCAGCTGCACCAATGAAAGGCAAGAAATTTAAAACAAAAAAGATCTCCAGGCTATACAGGGCTGATTCTCTGTTCCCCTGCACCACACAAAGTGAGGATGGCTCTAAATTGCTACCAAATCTGAATTTCAACATTTTAAACTCATTTTGCACTGGCGTAAACCATTACACATGGCCACGGGGAAATCAAATTCTACATTCGTTTTGTTTATATGACAGTCCTTTGTAGACACCCCAACCGAGGCCAGTGCCCCATTGTGCTAGGCACTGCACAAACACACAGTCCCTGCCCCAGACAGCTTACATTTGAAATGTATATAAAATAGCTTGTTGATAAATCAGGGTGGCATAATAGAAGGTCTTTAGGGGCAGGACCTGTCTTCCGATGTTTGTATAGTGCCTAGCACAGTGGGACCCTGATCCTGACTGCAGTGTTTGAGAAATACTACAATAAAAATAACACATAACAATAATTAGTAATAAGGGCCAATATCTTAGGCTCTGATCTAGCAAGCTGATCCGCACAGGCAGGAACCTACAGCTGTTTCTAGTCCAGATAGCTCACAAAGCACCTGACCTTAAAGTACCACAGGTCTGGTTTCTCAGACCAGACTAATTTGGGGACAATGGGGATGGACATGGGGCATTTTTAACGGTGTGTTCTTTTTGTTAAAAGAGGAAGCTGGCTGAAAGCTGCTCAAAAGTTTGGACTCTTAGACACAGTCCCAGTGGAGATGAATTAGCCCGCAAAGTGCATGCGAGGTGGCCAAAGGCAACAGACATGCAGCTCATCAGATGGCTCTGCGGTTGATCACAGAGCTATCAGGACCAAACCGTAATAAAAAAAAATCAGCCTGGTTAAATAGTCATGAAAACTTACTAGCCCAGACACAAAATCTACTTGCCAAGGGCTTACCTTAAACACTTGAATGCCATGTTGCTGAGATTGGGCTCTCCCTTTCTCTCTCTCACACACACGCTTAAGGCACTGTATAAAGTCAGCCCATTATTAGAGACTATTCCCAGCTCACGTGTGTTATCTCCATAGGGTCGCTAAACACACCGCCGCCAGAGCAGTGTCGTGTGTCCGGGCAAGCCGAGAGAAAACCCTAAAGCGACAGCTGGTGCCAGGGAGAGCTCACAGGCTGGCCCCGAGGACTCCCTCGGTGGATCCCAGCGGGAGCAGCGCACCTCTAGCGCTGGGCACAGCGCGGAGCCGGGCGCAGCGGGGAAGCAGCGGCTCCGCGCGTCCCCTTCCCCGGCTGTCCCGGTGCCCAGCCCCGCTCCCGCAGCATCAGCGCCGGGTCAGACGACGGGGCACCTGCTGCGCCCCGGGGCACCTGGGGAGAGGACGCAGGGCTCGCCCTGGGGGGCGCACAGGGGACAGGACGCGCAGCCAAGCCCCGAGAAGCAGGAGAGGGGGGAACTTACCTGCCCCAGGTTCGGCCACAGCGCCCCCCTCCTGGGGGTCCGCTTTCCTGCCAGCCCCTTTGCCGCCCTTCTTGCCTTTCCTCCCTTTGCCTTCTCGCTTCTTCTCGGACATCCCGGCCGGTGCTGCCCTAGCGCCCGGGGACGCTGCGCCCCTGTCCCCCGCTCCGGCTGCCCCCTGCCCCTCGCTCCGCGCAGGCTGGAGCAGCAAGCGAGCCGGCTGGTGGGAGAAGTTCGCCTCTCTCTCCGCTGCCCCCTTCTCCGGGGTCCCCCTCTGCTCTGGGGCTGCCGCTGCTGCTGCCACCTGGGACAAGGAGCCAGGACTTCCTGGAAGTTTGGGGAAACTCCTCTCGGCTCTGTTTCTTTGCCCCCGCTTCCCTAATGCCCGCCCCGGGCACTGCACGCTGCTCCGGGAGGAGCCTGTGCAGGTCCGGGGCACAGGGCTGTGTCGGCGGGTGGGTGGGTGGGGAGGAGCGGGAGCGGCTGCAGCTGCCAGAACCCGACAGAGGTCGCTCGAGCGGCTGGGAAAGCGCTGGGCGAAGCGGGGCGGCGTGCGCACGCCTGGGGAGCGCGGACAGGCACCTTGGCCCGAGAGGCTGCAGCTGTTTGCTGCCCTGAGCCCCGGCTGCAAGGGCCTCCTTGCCCCGCGCGGAGCTGTTCGCGCGTGGGACCCCTTCCCCCGGCCAGAGCTCCAGCACAGGGCGGAGAAAGTCTCCCAAAGGAGGGACCACACTGGGGAGCCCAATTGGAGAGCCGTGTGGCGTCCTGAGATCGGACCCTAGGCCACTTCCCTCCTCCCCCGGGGCAAGGCTGGGTTCAGTCCCAACCTCTTGGAGAGCCTCGACTGAAAGAAGGCCCCAGAGAAGTGTAAAGGTTGTTGTGGCTAGTTGCAGGGTGGAAGTTAAAGTCTCCCCTTGTTTAAAAACAAAAAAACACTAATTGTTTCCTTTCACTTGAATTAGTTCCCTTTGCACTGTCAAAGCAAAACAGCCCCTCCTATTTGTCTGCACCATTTTCATACTGCAGGGACTCCTTCAGAGTTCGAGGCCCTGTTCCTGCATGCTGAGCTCCCCACCAGATCCAGGCCCCACTGGTTCCTTCATGAAGGACTGGAAAGTGAAGTGCATAAATGTTTAACAATACATGTGCCTGACATCGCTACCAGCTACCAGCCCCAATTCAGAAGTCCATACCTAGCCCTATGTCCTTTGCTGAATAGGGATGGATTTAAGCATCTTCTTAAATATTTTGCTGAATATGGGACCTTATTGTACAGTGGAAACCGTTGTCTCTCAATTCTGACCCTAAGGTTACTTGTGTGTGCGAGTTTGGGCTTTCAAACCTCAATCCTACAAGCTGTTCTTTGGAAGTGGATCCTTGTCCCTGTGTGGAGCCCTATCATTGGTGTCACGTCCATGTAAAGTGCATGTGATGCTCAGATTCTTGTAGGAACAAAGGCTATATTAAAGTGGACTATGCAGTCTGTAGGCCCCCAGCTGAATTCTTCTTATCTCATTAAGGACCTGAGCCTGTAAATATTTGCACCCAAGTGAGAGTCACCCAAAAACCTGGATGCTTTAGTAAGTTGTTTAATAAAACATTTTTCTTGTTTGAAACCTGACCGACATTTAATGGGACTCTGCAGAGCGGCACCTGTGTGGAATAACAGGCAGCATCGGTGTCTAAAATTGGGATTGCTGAATTTTCCCTTAATATTTATCAACATTTAGTGGATAAGAGAGAATGGTATGTTATTTTTAACGTCCCTAGGATTCAAAGTACGGTATTTAAAATAATCACCATGTACACAAATGGTGTGATAATAATAATTTCTAATATTGCCAACTACAGCTGTTTAAAAATTATGAATCAAGCCTCAAGAAAATCATATGAATTTAAAATTATACATTTTAGGTTCCTTTTATTTGTTGTCTAGGGTTGTAGCCTTTAGGGTTCATATTTTTAAGCTTTTCTCCACAATCACAAGGGCTAGAAACTTACTTTTCTTTAAATAAAAACTGTGATTGCCAGGGACCATGATTCCAGCATCTGGGGTTTTAAGAAACATACCCAATTTTGCGACACTTCTGATAAAACTGTAAGAGTTGACAACACTGCAGTAAACATCAAAACTGGGTCTGATTCTGCACTCATTGATGTTAATGAAAATCCGGTGAATTGCAAGACTAAGCCCTATCTGAAATATGCATCATCAGTGTATGAAAGAATACGGGGGCAAATTTTTAATAGAGAAAGTCAATATCGGTGTCTATTTTTCCAGTGTTCAATGCATTCAAACTGCACTTGAATTCTTGATACATAGTGTTCTGACATGTGAACAGGCCAGATAGGGATTAATCTAAAGCCCGGAGAAGGAAAGCAGGTCTCAGGATATACAGTTTGCGATTGAAAAAATATTATTGGATGCAGTAGCTCTGTTTTTCCTTAAGAGGTCACTACTTAGCAAGGAGGGAGCATACTCTGGCAAAATGTGGAGAGAAGAAAAATCAATGTGGAGAAACATACTGTACTTTCAAACACTTTTGATCTGAGGTAATCTTCTATATACTTAAGTTTAAATGCTCAAGGTAAAGTTTTACCCCCACTATTTATTAACGGATATTATTATATAATAATTATTATGAATTAATTGCATTATTATTTTTCAAGGGCAGACAGCGAACAGTATCCTTAGACACAGACCCCAACCCAGGGGCTTTCCTTGTTAGGTTCCAATACTGCAAGTTGATCACTGAAGGGCTGTGTGGCTGCAGGATCATGGGCAAAAAATAGAGGGCCGGATTCTGATGCTCTTACTTACTCCTTGGACAGTCTCATTGAAACAAACAGGGCTACTTGCCTGGCAAGGGATTACTTGGCATGAGTATGGATATCAGAATCTGCTCTCACAAAGGGAATTCATTCCTTTGAGACATGTTGTCATTCTATAGTGGTTTGCAGAAGAGATTACTTCTAGATAAAAAGTGAGAAGGTGGCAAGGGTAGCTCCTGGTACTTTACCCTTCTCCCTCAGCACCTTGTTGGTGCCAGCTTCCAAGCACCGTGGCACAACTGGTAACAGTGCCGTGTCACCATTTGCAGGAAGCACTGGAACTGACCAATTGCAGCATGTTGGTAGAATATAGGTTTCCAGTACAACTGGCTAGAAAATGTTGCTTCCCCCTTCCCCCCACACATACACAGAACCCATGGACAATTATGATGAAAATGCCCCCAAATTCATTTTTTTGTTAACATTTTCCACAGCTCTTCAATAGTTTCAATCTTTAAACAGACAAGATTTTCTTAAAATCAATCTTCACTGCAAATCATAAGGCTGACCCTGCAGTCCTTACACAGGCAACGCTCCTTCTGCTTTCAATGGGACTTTTGCCTGAGTGAGAAGTGTAGGATTGGGTCTGATGTTTTTAATGCACTGTCTGTACTTGTTAAATTCCTTTTAGTAGTGATAGTAAAATGTTAGTGTCCCGGATGCTACACGGGAATGATAGAGCTTTGCTTACGATAGCTGTGTCTACACACACAAGTTGCATCACTAACTTTACATGTATTGTTAAAGTGCTACAACTGCCTCAGGTCTGGTCAAAACTTATGTCAACATAGCGATAGCACTCAGGGGTGTGAAAAATCCACCCCCCTGGATGCTGCAGCTATGCCAACCTCACAACTGGTGTTGTCTCAGCTCGGTTGATGGAAGAACGTTTCCATCCATCTAGCTGCCAGCGCTCAGAGAGGCGGTGTTCTTACAGCAATGGAAAAAATCCTCCATTGCTGTAGGCTGTGTCTACACTGGGATTATGGCAGTTTAGCTAAGGTGCCATAGGATGCCACTATAGACCCTGTAGTGTAGACATGGCCTCAGGATACAGGGAGTTTATCCCAGCATAAAGGTAGAGCTTATACACTGCTACCCCTATATAACGCTGTCCTCGGGAGCCAAAAAATCTTACCGCGTTATAGATGAAACCGCATTATATCGAACTTGCTTTGATCCGCTGGAGTGCGCAGCCCCGCCCCCCCTCCCCCCGGAGCACTGCTTTACCGCGTTATATTCGAATTCGTGTTATATCGGGTCACGTTATATCAGGCTAGAGGTGTACCTGTATAGCTTAGGGCATGGCTACACTTGCAGATGTAGAGCGCTGTGAGTTCAACCCGCCTTCGGAGAAAGCTGTTCACACTGTCAGCTGCAAGCGCAGTGGGGTGGCCACATTTGCGTCACTTGCAGCAGCATTGGGAGCGGTGCATTATGGGCAGCTATTCCACAGAGCACCTCTTCCCATTCTGGCGCTGTGGCTTGTGGGAAGGGCAGGGGAGGGGAGAGGCATTCTGGGTCCTGTCCCAATGCCCCGTGATGCATTGCTTCGCATCCCAGCAATCCCTGTGCTTCCGTCCACATTTGGCTCCACCTTTCAACTTTTTTTGTACTGCGCGCTCTGTCTTCCCTTTCGGTCTGCGGGAATGGATCCCGAAGGGCTGAGGAATATGCTGATGGGTCTCACCAGCATGTCACAAATTGCAGTCGAGTTATTCCTTATGCTACAAAGTGACCGTGAGGAATCCGACGATGATGTCGACTCGCGTAATACATACGACATGAGATTGCTTGTGGCATTCACGGACGTGCTCGCCACCGTGGAATGCTGCTTTGGGGCATGGGAAACAAGCAATGTGGTGGGATCCCATCGTCCTGCAAGTCTGGGATGATGAGCAGTGGCTGCAGAACTTTTGGATGAGAAAAGCCACTTTCATGGCACTGTGTGAGGAGCTCACCCCAACCCTGCGGTGCAAGGACACGAGATTGAGAGCTGCCCTGCCAGTGGAGAAGTGGGTGGCTATTGCAATCTGGAAGCTGGCAACTCCAGACAGCTACCGATCGGTCGCTAACCAGTTTGGAGTGGGAAAGTTGACTGTTGGAATCAGGGCCGTAGCAACAAAGAACGTGGCCCCCTCCGAACGGTGGCCCCCTCCGAACATATGTCTGGGCGGGGCCCCTTACAATGCAGAAACTGGAATGCGGTATTTATTTTGCCACTTTTAGGGGCCCCCTTCCTTGCGGGGCCCCCTCCGGTCGGAGGGTGCTCGCTACGCCTCTGGTTGGAATCGTGTTGATGCAAGTGTGCAGGGCCATTAATCGCATCCTGCTCAGAAGAACCGTGACTCTGGGCAACATGCGTGACATTGTGGCTGGCTTTGCACAAATGGGTTTCCTTAACTGCGGAGGGGTGATAGATGGGACACATATTCCTTTTCTGGCACCACCCCACCTAGCATCCGAGTATATAAATCAGAAGGGGTATTTCTCTATGGTTCTCCAGGCGCTTGTGGATCACCGTGAGCATTTCATGGGCATTAACGCAGGCTGGTCTGGAAAGGTGCACGACCCACGCATCTTTCGGAACACTTGGCTGTTCAGGAAGCTGCAGGCCGGGACTTTTTTCCCAGACCAGAAGATCACCGTAGGGGAAGTTGAAATGCCCATTGTGATCCTTGGAGACCCTGCTTACCTTTTAATGCCGTGGCTCATGAAACCCTACACAGGGAGCCTTGACAGCAGCAAGGAGCGGTTCAACAACAGGCTGAGTTGGTGCAGAATGACAGTTGAGTGTGCCTTTGTCTGTTTAAAGGGCCGCTGGCGCTGTCTGTATGGGAAGCTGGACCTGGCCGATGACAACATCCCCACAGTTATAGCTGCGTGCTGTACCCTCCATAACATTTGTGAAGGGAAGGGTGAAAGATTCACTCAGGCCTGGACCTCGGAGGTTCAACACCTGAAGGCTGAATTTGAACAGCCAGAGACCAGAGCTATTAGAGGGGCCCAGCGCGGGGCTGTAAGGATTAGAGACGCCTTGAGGGAGCAATTTGATGCTGAAATCCACCAGTAATGTCTGGTGCCCTGCACGGGAGTGAAGTGCAGTGGTTCCAATGTTAGTAGGCATCTGTGTTTGCTATGTATGATGCACTGCCGTGCTTTCCTGGGCTACGGTATCTTTTACTTAATGCAATAAAGAATATTTTCAAAGCCAAAAAAATTATTTATTGAAAAGAAACAGAACTTCAGGGGAAACACACATGGTATGACATATCTGTGCTGTGTGGGAGGAGGCAAGGGGGCAGGGTGGGGAACGGGACAATCACAGATTTGCGTATGTCCTGTTATCATATTCAGCCTTCCTGGCTGGAGTGCCGCACAATGAGTGCTGCACTTCAGGCTGGCTATATTGCATGGGGATGGGGGTTGAGTGCAGTGGGTAAGGGTTGTAGTTTTCGGGGCTGGGTGGTGAAGCTACAGGTGTTGGAGGCAGCTGGTGGTGATAAGAACCCGGATGTTGGGGAAAGTGGGTTGGCGGTGACATGGAGGCACAAGGGAAAGAGTTTTGGGACAGGGGCTGCGGGGGAGTGGGCGGGCGCGGATGTGCTTCGTCTGCATTGCTCCGAGCGCCTGTATCGAGTCCGCTTGGCGCTCCATGATGCTTTGCAGCCGCTCTGTGCTTTGGTACCGGCGATCCGCATTCTGGTGGTGGAGCCTCCTTTCAGTCTCCAGCCATTCCTGCACTTTTTGATTTTCAGTAAGGGACTGCTGTATGACTTCATGCAGCAGGTCCTCCTTGCTTCTTCACGGACGCCTCCTGAGCTTTGCAGCCTTTCGGCCATTGATAACAAGGATGGCTGGGATTTCAAGGTTGCATCTGTAAAGCCAAAATGCAACACTTAACAGAGGCAGCATTGTTCACACCAGACAGAGCAATGATTCGGCTGTACTTAAAGACAAGCACAGTCTACACAATAGCAGAAGGTGCCCGTTCCAAAGCGAGCGCACATAACCCACAGGAGCCCCAAAATGGTGAGTAAGCACAGGGCAAGGGGGACTGATTGTTTCAGGGCCGTACTGTCCTCTGGGGTCCTGTGCAATGGGGAGAGCCAACAGCTGCAGGGGGCCCCTATTCTGAATACTGTCCCCACATTTTCCACAGGATGAGTTCGTCCTGGAAGATATCTCGCTGCTGAGGGTGACCTGGGAAGCAAGGGAGGGTCTTCTACTACAATGCGGCTTCTGCCCTGGCCCTTATGCCGCTTGCCTGTGTGCAGCAATGGTCCCCCCGCCTCTCACGGCACAGTGGCGCGGACATGTTAGCCTGACCGGGACAAGGAGCACTGTAGCTTTGCCAAGGAACCTGCGCAAGCGGATTTCCCAACTTCTGCATGAGACCTTCAATGAGATCACTGAGGGCAATTACCGCAATGTGAGAGAGCACATCAACACCCTATTCCGCATCCAACCCTAACCCCGCAACCCTCCTTGACCCAAGAGCCCGCACCGAACAACTATCTTCCCAAAATAAAAGCCACTTACCGGGCACCTCCTCTGCTGTTTGTTCTTCCCCAAGCACCGTCCGCTGCGACTGGCTACCTTCCTCCTGGCTTGAAAACAGCGTCTGGCTGTATGTGTCTAGGGATGGCAGGCCATCCTCTGGCTTTCGGCCCCCCTCCTCCTCAGCACCCTCGCTCCTGCTTTCCTCCTTCTGCCTTGTTGCACTCTGGGCTGCCACGGCCTCTGAAGTGTCCATGGTGCTCTTCGGAGTGGAGGTGGGGTCGCACCCGGGTATTGTGTCCAGCTCTTTGTAGAAATGGCAGGTCATGGGGGCAGCACCGGAGCAGTGGTTTGCCTCCAGTGCTTTGCGGTAGGCATTCCGCAGCTCCTTCACTTTAACCCTGCACTGCTGTGCGTCCTGGTCCTGGCCCCTTTCCATCATGTCCCTTGATATCTGTTCGAAGGTATCGTAATTCCTACAGCTGGAGCGCAGCTGGGACTGGACAGCTTCCTCCCCCAAACACTGATGAGATCCAGCACCTCGCCATTGCTCCATACTGGGGATCACCAGGCGCGTGGAGGCATGGTCACCTGGAAAGATGCGCTGAGAGCACTCCACGCCTGGCTGAGCAAACAGGAAGGGGAATTTCAAAATTCCCAGAGAATTTAAAGGGCGGGTCTGACAGTTGGTCACCTGAGGGCCGGGCAGTAGAGTGCAAAGTGATGACCAGAGTGGCTAGAACAGGCATTGTGGGACACTTCTGGAGGCTGATCAGAGCACATTAATAGACCAGGGCGTCTACACTGGCACCACGGTGCTCCAGCCAGGGCGCAGCAAACATTATGCCTCTCGGCAAGGTGGCGTACCAGGGTCGCTCCAGCCGCAGAGTCCGGGAGCTCTACGTACCTTGCCAGTGTGGACACCTCAGGAGTTAGGGCGCCTGGGGCTGACTTAATGCACTCTAACTTGCAAGTGTAGCCAAGCCCTTAGTCCCATACAGAAAGCAGAGTAAGCTATACTGGTAGAAGGCACCTTTATACTGATATGACTTCGTCTACACTAGGTTTTGTACTGGTGCAACTAAATTGGTAAAAATCATGCCCATAATTGACATAGTGGTACAAAAACTGTTTGTAGACCAGGCCTTACATTGCTAAGCACATACATTAATACTTTGTAATCCTGTAGCACAGTCCACCTGAAGACAAAGCACTTTATCGATACGAGTGAAATAACTCGTAGAGGCAGACAAGTATTGTTCCTATTTACAGATGGGGAAACTGAGGCACAGACTTGTTATGTATTACACAGAAACCTGAGGAACAGCCAGGCTGACAACCCAGATCTCTGGGCTTCCACCCCTATCTTTTAACCACAAGACTATCCCACATATGCTAGATTGGATACATAGGGCTTGATTCTCCATTGCCCTGCACCTTGTGCAGTTATTTACACCAGTGCAAAGTGAGTGCAAAATGCTACTAAAATAGCCACTTTGCACTCGTGGGAATGAGTGCAAAATGCAGGGCAACAGAGCCTCGTACTAAACTAAAAATAAATAGAGTGCGCCAATGATCTAAACAGTTCTGCGACTAAAACGCGAAGGGCCAATTTTCATTTACACGTAGGGTCTGTCTAGACGGCAGTCATTGGGTGCGATTGCCACGTGTGTAGCTGCACTTGAACTAGCTTTACTTTCACCAGATCAGGTCCCAGACCAGTGAAACCATGGCAACTGAGCTGTACAAGCCCTCCTGGAACCCTGGGTAATTACTCACAGGGCTAGCAAAGCTGTGGCTGGCTCAGATATGTCAGCTGAAGCCGCAATTACTCCCAACGGTTGCAGTCTGGACAGACCCATAATTTACAGCCACTTTAAGGCTTCTTTACATTGGCAGAGTGATATAAAGGGGCATTAGGCCTGGTCTCCGCTGCACCCGTTTAACTAAGTTGGTTTCTAAGCTGATTTAGGGTACATCTACACTACAGCGGGGAGTCGATTTAAGATACGCAAATTCAGCTACGTGAATAGCGTAGCTGAATTCGACGTATTACAGCCGACTTACCCCGTTGTGAGGACGGCGGCAAAATTGACTTCTGCCGCTTTTTGTCGGCGGCGCTTACTACCACCTCCGCTGGTGGAGTTAGAGCGCCGATTCGGGGGTCGATTGTCGCGTCCCGACGGGACGCGATAAATCGATCCCCGAGAGGTCGATTTCTACCTGCCGATTCAGGCGGGTAGTATAGACCAGGCCTTAGTTAAGCGCAATCCTCTTGTGTGGACACTCTCAAATCCATCTGAGGGTGTGTCTACACTCTCACCAAGCTAGCACGCTAAGACTAGAATGGAGTAGTAGAGTGAGTGATGGGAGGGGCGAGCCGCCCTGAGTACAATCTCCTCTGAGATGCTAAGTATGTTCTAGGGCCGCTAAACCCTCCTGCTGCTTGCGCCACTGCGGCGATCTTCTGTTTTTAGTGCACTGGCTTGATCAGAGCTAGCCCAGGTATGTCTCCTTGAGCTGGGAATCACAAAAAGTGCAGACAGACCCAATCAATGACTGATCTCAAGTTACACTACTTTAAAACCTCTGAAAGTGAGAGGAATTTCAGACTCATAAGCCTGAATTTTCATATACGGTAAGGCCCCTTTATGCTGCTCTGACAGTATAAAGAAAGGGGGCTTATGGTGACCATATATGTAATATATTAATTATAAATGTAGCATAAACAAGCAGCAGGCCCATAACCTCTAACTGAGAATAAACAACCTCATCTCTGACTATACTTGAAATTTTGTCAGCAGTTAAACAGTTGTAAGCTTAATAAAAATCATTGACGCCTACTCAGCTGAATCGGTACAACAGTAACTTTTATTTTATTGACCTTTCTGAAGATGCAGATCCTGATTACATAAAGTCTCCAAGCAGTGGTTTAAGGGTCAATGTTACAGACCAATGTCTTTGGCAACAGTAATGCTTGTGGCAGGTGATGACGTTTCTTCGGCGTCTTTTTTCTGGAAATGGCTAATTTTTGAGTTGTTTGTGTATGTGTTTGTATATACACGGCCACGAAAAAGGATCTGACAGCATCTGATTTATCATCAATTTTATGGACCTGATCTGTGAAAGTTCAGAAAATGTCACAATGTGGGACTCAGAGCTTTAATATTTATTATTTCTGAGCTTTCAGGGGCTTTAAATCAGCAACTGCTAGTCAGATTAACAGGCAGGAAACTGACACAGTGAGAGGTCTGGTATGAGTTTGTGACAATTACATGGATTTATTGAGAACAAATTTTAGTCTCCTTCAAATATATTGGGCTGAATTCTCCTCTCATTTATACAAGTGCAACTTCTATTGCAGTCGATGAGAACTTCACCCATATAGCTGACAGCAGAATTTGGCCTTTTCTAAATGACAAATGAGGGGGAAAGGGCACAGAAAGTAAAGTTCTATTATAAGGAATGATTTTGGCACCCTCCGGTTTAATTACTTTATCTCAATGTCCACTACATCCAGATCCACAAAACAGTAAAACTTTGCAATGCAGGCAGTGCACTGAGACCTGGGGCTGAGTGTTCTCTCATTTATACTGGTGTAACTCCCGTGACTGAAATGGCAAAGTAGCATAATCCACATTGATTCAGTTCACGCCGCACTCCCCGTCAGTACCTGGCCCAAGCCAGGGAAGCTAATGGTTCAACCAGCAGCCCACATTCGGTGATGAATCCTGGTCACATGCCACCTGAGCCAGGTTGCGCATATGCTAAGAAGTATATTCAGTCGGGCTCAGGGTCTCCTCTTACTGACACTGATGCAAGTCAGGAGTAAATCCATGGTTACTCTTGATTTACATCAGAGTAAGTGAAAAGAGAATCTAGTCCCTACTGAATAACAAATCAGTGTGGGTTACACTACTTTGCCTTTTACGTTCACACCAACATTACAGTCCACTTACTTTTGATGGGTAGCTTACACTAAAGTATACAGAGCTGCTGAATTTGGGGATTTCAAATGAAGTTCCATGTGCTTATTACTGGCTGAATTTCGTGTCATATGTCCAAACCCACAATCCTGTGTTTTGCCACGTGACAGCACATAGTTTTTATTGATATTGTACCACTTTGTTAAAGTCTCATATAAACTTCACCAGGCCACACCACCAAACAGAAAATTATTACAAACTCGCAGCATGGAGAAATGTTGAATTGTTCTCGATAGATTTTTTTAACACTAGCATGAGAAATCATTCGTATGTGTGTGTGCACATATGCGATAGTTCCAAAAGGGATCATTTTCCCCATCTATCAGACATTTGCGGCTGCATGCGAAAATGCACAACCACTGGGCAGTCTCAGCTTTGCATAATTTCCATAAATTGGCCTTTAGATTCCCAGCGCCAATTTTATATCCAAAATACCTGGTTAGCTTGTGCAGTCATGAAAACTTCACAAACATTTTTAAACACAGCTCCAGGCACCAGCGATTTTGAAAACAAGGCCATGGGCAGCAAAATGAATTTTTAAGACAGGTCTAAAGCAAAACCAAGTACCAGGACAGATGTATTACCTCATAAATGCTATGCTTTTATCCAAGAATGAATGATTATCCCCAAATCTCCAACTAAACCACTGGGCTAGTTTTTTCAAACTCTGTTGGGTCCCTCAGGGCTCACTTTGCTACTCCTACCCTGTCTTGAATCACCAACTATCTGAAGAGAATTGCTTCTCTTTGGAATCAGTCACCACAATTCAATCAAACTGGAGTGGCATTTTGCCCATACTAGTTATCTAAAGTACTTCTACAGCCCCCACTTCCCATATCTGCGAGTCATCCAATCTTTTCTGTATTTCTCCATCCCATGCAGAAGAGAAGTGCTACATTCCCCTTTTTTACAGAAGGACAAGTCACTTAGTCTAAGGTCACACAGGAAGTTTATTCCAGAGCAGAGACTGGAACATAGGTCTCAAGTCCTAGGCTACCGTCCTAACCACCAGGCTCTCCTTCCTTTTTTCCCCCAGTATCATGTGGATTGTACTGATGCCATGTCCTCTACAGATCTTGGTGGACCAGGGAGAGTGAAACTTGTACCTGAAATTTTCCCCAAGAGAAGAGCATTATGGCCACTCCACCTCTGTTCCAAATTCTAGTTGGCAGTAAACAATTATTTGAATCACAACAATGCATTAAATTGAGCAACTCTTTACCAAAGTCATGAAAAGCAAGTACATTTTTTCCTAGTGATAATTAATATCCTGTGTAATTAGTAAGGAATTTGTCACTTCTGAAGCACAGTGATCATTTACAAGTAAAACAAATGAACAAAAAACTACAGTGCATATGAGGGAGGGAAAGAAATGTAAATCAGACGATTTCATTTAGATTCTTCTCTGTTATTGCTGGATAAACTTTCCGACAAGAAAAAAGGATGAGATTCTTCTCCCCCATAGGTCAGCTGGATGGAAAACTGATACTATTTTCTGCTTGTAACAATAGTAGAATGTCTCTGCGGCATCATCTATTACTTTCCACAAATGAAATTAGATGCACAGCAGCGAGCTAACATAGATCACATACGTTGTTGAGAGAAGTCTCCTTGACTGTGTTGTGTCTAGTGTATTAGCCTTGTTAATGCAATCTTCAGCACACGCAATTAAATAACAGAGAAAATACGAGAAGGTAAAGTCCTCTCAGTTCAGTATTTAGGGACTTGAACCAGCCAGGTTCATAAGCATGTGCCTAACTTGAGTGGAACCCACTGGTGTATGTTACAGGTCCCTCTCTGCACCTGATCCGCAGAGGATATGACTCTGTTATAGTCCAACCTAGTGGGGATTAACTGAAGTCCCTGCTTCAATCCACAGTGTGTCAGCCAAGATGCTGGCCATCACATAAGCACAGGAGTAATTCTATTAATTTATGCGAGACTACTTGTCTTAAAGTTAGGAAGATGCTTAAGTACCTTGCTGAATTGGGGCCTGAGAAAGAATGCTTATCTTTTAGAAGGAGGGCGCTAAGCATTAGCTCCTTCGCCTTTCTTTACTCAGAGGAATTTTGGTAAAGTCTGTCTAAAATGTCACTTCTCCCGTCAAAGGATCTCAGCTGCAAACTTGGCTGAGAAGTTTGTTTCAATAAAATCCTGTTTTCACTAAGTGTATCCAAGACACCCAGGCATAAGATCATTGCTGTAACTCGGCCTCAGAATGGGAAATATAGTGCGAGGGTGGGGTTATCGTATTACGCTGTGAAATAAGGATTGAAGTGAAAGATTACACAGAAAACTAGTCAAGAGGTAAAGGAAGGACTTGGAAATCCATTTATTTATGCCTCAGATAATAATGTTTTGAAATGACCCTAAATACTGTATTCAGGATGGCCCTTGCAGAGGTCAAGGGCATAATCGACATTTTCTTGCTTTGCACCTCCGCTAAATAAAGGAGTCTGCCTCAAAAATTCACGTGAGCATTCTGCAGTTATGCAAAATCAATGTACCTTAACAAGCACCTACGTCCCTGATTCAGCAAGGTACTTAAGAGCATGCGGTTATAAAAAAGGATGGTAATTGGCTGTCCTCTGTGTCCACCGGAGGCAGGACAAATAGTAATGGGCTCAATCCGCAGCAAGGGAGATTTAGGATAGATATTAGGGGAAACTGTCTAACTATTTGGGTAGTTTAAGCTCTGGAACAGGCTTCCGAGGGAGGTTGTGGAATCCCCCTCATTGGAGGTTTTTAAGAACAAACAAACTCCTGTCAGGGCCAGTCTAGGTTTATTTGGTCCTGCCTCAGGGCAGGGGGCTGGACTTGATGACCTCTTGAGGTCCCTTCTAGGCCTATATTTCTATATGTTATGGCTAGCATTAAGCATTGATTCAAATGGGACTTACACACATGCTTAAGTGCTTTATGGAATCAGGGCCTTATACAGTAACAGCCTCATACCTTTTATTCTTTTCTTTAATTCCTTTGCTAATACAACAGCTTTGCCTTTCCTATTAAAGCTGTGTGTCGGGGCTGAGAGCTTTAATAGCATCTCCAAAGCCTGCACCTGCTGATAGGAGGAAGGAAGGAATCTTCTGAACTAAGCTAATTACTCTCCATTTTTTCTGTACAGAGCTGCATTTGAGGAGAGATGGGCCAATGGCATCTACAATGCAGGGGACCAGTCCTCCTGTCCCCAGAACCACCCCTAGCCCTACAATCAGAAACATTTTGAACAACCAAAGACAAGCTGTGCCTGTTAAAATTCAAGCCACAGGCTAAAGTTAGACCTACGTTTTCCTATGGGCTTTAAATGACCGTCTTCGTGTTTTCATATCCCTGTGAGATTGTGAGCGGATGTACTATAGACCGCTTGGTAAAGTTTGCAAAACGATCTTGTACTCTGAAAGTTGAAATTCACTTCAAAATGTTGCCGATTGTAGCGGGGTGGACACCCGCTCCTGCCCTGAGGGGTTTGGAACAGCCCTGGGAGAAGGCTGTTGCAGGGAGAAGCAGCTACTGGGCTGATTGGGGAAGTAGCTGCAGCTGGGCCACACCCTAATCAGAGCCCAGGTGGCCTGTATAAAGAGGCTGGGAGCCAGGAACTCAATAGTCTCTCTCTGTGTGCAGGGAGAGAAGGGCCTGGTTTCAGGGAGCTAAGACAGAGTACGTGAGTGGAGCAGGACTGAAGAGCTCCAGCCTGGAAAGCCCCAGGCTGTGGTCTAGTATTAGGCCAAGGGGCACTGGGGGCTGCAGAGGGCAACCCAGGGCTAGGCCAAGGCAGCAGGTCCAAACCCAACCTTGCCTCTGATGAGTGGCTGATACTGCAGTCTGCCCCAGAGAGTGGGGGCTAGAGGATGACTGGCAGTAGCCTTACACTGAGGTGAGGTGGGGTTAGTGGGTGGGGGTTCCCCTGGGAGGGGAGACCCAGTGTGTGTGGGTATTGCCAGGGGGCAGCACCCAGGGCAAGGGGCACCGGGGTCCTGGGAGGGACACAGGGGCCAGTGCAGATGACAAGGCGGATCACCGCCCTGCAGAGGGTGCTCCAGAGGCTGGTGAGCTAATTCCCTGGATGACCAGCAGGAGGTGCTGCAGGGGTGAGTCTGACTTCTTACAGAGTGGTGGAGAATGCAGGCATAAGTGGTCTGCCCCTGACACAAGGGGCAAGGTGAGGACAGCAGGACTATTGCCTGGACAGGGGAAACTGAGGAATGGGACAATGGATCCTGTATACACTGGGGTATATTATGCAGAGACCCTGGGGGTTGTCCCTGGGTGGGGCCCAGTGGAAGGGGGCTGATGGCCTGAAGGGGGCCTGGGAGGCCTGGGATGGACTGTGGGAGGCGCTGTGGGCCCTCCAGGCACAGGTCGGCCAGCTGGCGGAGGAGCAGTGGGCCGTGGGAACACTCCTGAGGAGGGAGTATAAAAGACTGTGGAGGGTGTGGGCCACAGAGTGCCAGGGCTAGGAGGCCCGTGGCAAAGGCTTGCTATGCCTGTGGTCAGGCTGGATGTTTAAAACGGGGCTGGAGGCAGAGGACCTCACCCCGCAATGCGACAGTGCCCGATCCTTCAAGTAGGCTGCGGGGGGAGGGAACCTCAGTAGCTGAGGGCATGTTGGGCCTGTGGGTGCAGGGGGCACCTGGAGCGGGAGTGCCCTGGCCCCAGGAATATGGCCAGGGCAACCCAGGGAGGGTTGGCCCAGTGAAGGACAAAAGAAAAATACCGAGGCCCGGGGCAGCACGGAGGTGGGATGCCTGCTGGGGCTGTAGGGAGCCCGGGCATATAAGGAGGCACTGCCCCCTCAGAAGAAGTGAGCAGAGGCCAGAGGAGGTGCCTGTGAGGCCAGAAGGGCCAAAACTGCTGGAGACGGCGACCGGGATGGAGGGATCCCTGCGGGAGGCAGGAACCCAGACCGGCCCGGGGTTTGTCGCCGATGATGAGACCCAGACTGAGTGGACCCAGGAAGAGGCTGGGACGCAAGTGGCCCACGACCAGGGCACCAAATGGACCCAGACCCTGAGGGTGGGGGCGGTCAGGAAGACGGCCCGGGTGACCAGGACCTGCGGACGCGGCTAGAGGCTGCGGAGCAGGCCCGGCGGACGTCAGAGGCGGGGGCTTCAAAAAGCTCTCCAGGAGAGGGAAGACCTGGCCTTCAAGCTCAAACGCAGTGAGGGGAAGCAGGCGCAGCTGGCGGGACACCTCCGGGCTGCACAGGCCAGAAGGCCCCTTGATTCCCTGGGGTGGAGGTTTTGAGGGGGAGGTGTATAGCGGGGTGGACACCCGCTCCTGCCCTGAGGGGTTTGGAACAGCCCTGGGAGAAGGCTGTTGCAGGGAGAAGCAGCTACTGGGCTGATTGGGGAAGTAGCTGCAGCTGGGCCACACCCTAATCAGAGCCCAGGTGGCCTGTATAAAGAGGCTGGGAGCCAGGAGTGCAACAGTCTCTCTCTGCGTTCAGGGAGAGAAGGGCCTGGCTGCAGGGAGCTAAGACAGTACCTGAGTGGAGCAGGGCTGGGGAAAGGCTGAGGAGCTCCAGCCTGGAAAGCCCCAGGCTGCAGCCTGGTAATAGGCCAAGGGGTACTGGGGGTTGAAGAGGGCAACCCAGGGCTAGGCCAACGCAGCAGGTCCGTACCCAACCTTGCCTGTGATGAGTGGCTGATACTGCAGTCTGTCCCTGGGCGTGGGGCTAGATGGTGACTGGCAGTAGCCTTATTCTGAGGTGAGGTGGGGTTAGTGGGTGAGGTTCCCCTGGGAGGGGAGACCCAGTGTGTTTGGATATTGCCAGAGGGTAGCACCCAGGGCAAGGGGCACCGGGGTCCTGGGAGGGACACAGGGGCCAGTGCAAATGACAAGGTGGATCACTGGCCTGCAGAGGGCACTCCAGAGGCTGGTGAGCTAATTCACTGGAGGACCAGCAGGAGGCGCTGCAGGGGTGAGTCCGACCCCTTACACTGATATAGTATTGGGGTATTTGCTAACTACCTCTGTCTGGCCAAAAAATTCCTGAGAAGGTAATAAAATTAATAGAAAGGTTGCATAAAAGTTTAGGGGCCAGATCCTCAACTCATGTAACTCAACATCACTCCACTGAAGTGAATAGAACACTGATTTACCCCAGTTGAGAATCTGGCCCTAATGCACCATGAATATTTCCAATCCAGTACTAACTTACATGTTCCATTTAGGCACCGGTGTATATAAGACATCTTTAATTAATGCACTGGATAGTCATACCCTGATACTGCAAAGCTTATGCACAAGCTAAACTTTCTTCATGTAAGAAGGCCTGTCTACCACAATAGGAGTATTCATCTGTAAAGTTACTCACACCATGTTTGCAGAACTTGAGGCTTACATGCCTTTCTCAGTGTGGATTGAATCAAACAAAATGATTCAAATCAGCAAGTGGGAAACTTTCCCTTAAAGCATCAGTTGTAATCTTATTTGTATTTGTACTTTTTAGTTGTATTCCTAAGAGGTTGATTCTCTGATAACCATTAAATCATGTTGATTTGCAACTAAATATAGCCTTTACACTATATTTGACATTTTTTTGCTAACCAGGAGAATGCACTGTATCTATACATATTTAAGCAATTATATAGCTTACTTTACATTTGTTCAGATTCTTAATGTTTAATTTTTTCATTGTTAGAAAATGGTGTTTGATTCAGCTCTTATTTACCAGACAATGAATATTTTTTTTTACTTGTGATTTGTCATGTCACATTTAGATGGAAATTGGAATGCAATTAAAATGCACAAAACCAGCATTTAAAATTTTTCATAGTTAAATACTATTACTTTAAATGTGCTGGATAGATAAGAAAAAGTTTATCAAAACATGTTTTTATTTTGTTTTTTTAACTAACTGATTTATTAAGCAAAGGAAACATAATCTGTAGTTCATGAATTGAATTGACTGTTTCCAGTCACCACATCCGTCAAGATTTTAGAGCTAGTAGAGGTCACCTTTTCACACCTTGTTTTTATTCATAGACTGGAAGAGGAAAACAAGCTTTCCTAGGTTTTCACCTCCCAATCAGCCTCTCATCTTTGAATGAGCTAATCATTGAACTGAACTAGTTGAATAAATTGAAATGAAGAAAATATTCTGTCTGCACCTGCAGAAGAGGCTACTGCTGTGTTAATAATAAAAAAAAACTGGTTTAGTATGTCAACAAACTCTGTTTCCAGGGCCTGAGCTAGTTACTTCTGCAGCTCAGTGCTTTGGTAGCAAACACCATGTACTACTTCAATTTTTTTATTTAATTAAATGATTTTTAGCTAATTGTAAGTTTAGGACTGAATATAAGCTGCCATAATTTCAAATCATTTGGGCCCTGATTCTGCAAACATTTATGCACATTAACTTAAGTAATCCAATGCAGTCAATAGTACTGCTCACATACCTCAAGTTAATTGTGTGTGCCTGTGTCTGTGGGGCCAGGGCCTTAGAAATGGTTAGGGCTTGTCTACGTAGGGAAGTAATATGGGTATAAGGGTGGGAGTGAATATAAAGTGCTGTAGTTATACTGATATAACTCCCTACATGGATACTTTTATTCCAGTTAACAGCTCTTCTAGACTGGGAAATTGACCACCATAGTTGCTGTGAAATGAGCTATTCCTCAATAACTCCTCCTGTGTGGAATAAATGTGACTTCATTCTGGAATAATAAACCCAATCAGAAAGCAGAGTAATTCTGTAATAAAATCACTTTTAATCTGGAATAGTGTCCACACGGGGGAATCATTCTGGAAAAGCCAAATTATTCTGGAATAGTTATGTCAGTCAATTTCCCCATATAGACTACACTGGGTTAACTATCTTAGTATAACATCCCCTGTGGACAAGCCCTGCACCAGAAACTCTTTACCAGAACACTAGATCCTCAGGAGGGGGGGTAACAGCCTTCAATAACTATGATGTAGAGCATACTCTGGCATGCAGAGACCAATCTATGTAACATTAGAAACATGCACACATCTGTTTGCCACTTCCTTTGGATCACTAAAAACTTCTTACAGCTCTGCCATGTTTGCCAATTTTAATTGTTTAAAATAAAGAGAGCTGGAATCTGGATACTTCCTTTTAGGGCAAGGTTTGCTGTAAGCCCCCATTAATCCTAGCCCAGCATCACTAACTTCTATCAAGTAGTTTTAATTGGATCATAAAACATTCAGAAATGAGCCAATGCCAAGACTCCAATTACCCTAAATGTAGTAGTTCTATGCAATTTTCTAGTAAAATACTGGAAGCTGTTGGCTTATCTCACTGAGAGGGCAGAAGAATCCATTTTAATGGCAGATAGATCCTCCAGATTGGCTTGTGAGTTAAAATTAGAACCGAGCGTACAATTTCCAATGAATACATTATTCAACACTTTTAGCCCTTCTTTATGCTCATGAACTGTCCCCGGACAGACTGTAATGTTTATTAATGTGATTGCTACACAATTGTTTGCTGAATGTTTTACTCAAACAAATTTCAGCCTATGAATTATTAGCAAACTGTTCATTGCAGCTATTCTGGCTTCATGATTCACTATTCCAGCTGTGTGATTGTCCGTGTGCCCAGATTGGATGACTGAACTTTTATAACTAGGAGCAGGGCCTGAACAAAACAATGGGGCTGTAACAGTAGCTGCTAGAGTCAGTGCATACTGACCCCATCATGTGACTAGGAGTATTAACCTTTTGTGACCTGATCCCTGTTCCGTATGTGTGGTGAGGTAATAAAGCCTAGCATCTTACCAGCACTTGTGCGTCTCACTTTTATTACAGGGTGTCAGAAGAAAATTAAATCTTTGGCAAAAAGGGAGCAAATGAAGCCACCTTAATCCCTTAGTTTTGAAGGGAACCTGACAGAGAACTGGAGGAGATGAAGGCAGAACTATCAAAAGTTCCTGGAGGCAGTGAAACTGAAGAGGGTGAAATTCTCCATACTGCTACCTGTCGCATGTACAGAGGCACTGGAGAACTACAATACGTTCCAATGGGAACATGTAGGAGAATGAAACCATTCAGAAATTTGAAGGACACTTTGATCTATGCAAGAATGTCACTTGTCAACGACAAATCTTCCTTTGAGAAACCAGCTGCCAGATGGGACCATTGACTATTGTGTTACAGTCCCAGGTAATAAAGTGAAGGCCTGGAAATATGCACAGTTAACAGGCTAATCAGAGAACAAACAGTTTGAGGTATAACTGATAAGTAGGTCAAAGTGAGGTTATTGTGAGAAAATAGACTTGACTTTGCAAAAATGCATGGATATGTACAGGACCAGTAAACACTGTGTGCGCCAAATGAAGTAGGTTCCAACCCAAAGCCCACTGCAGCCAGTGAAAGCTTTCCCCTCACTTCAATCGATAGTTGATCAAGTCCAGTGTTAGCAACTAATGAACCAAAGTGCATCTAATTAAAAACTGTACACCAAGGCACAGAGACAGAATACAGGGCCAACCAAATGGTAGAATCAAGATCTGTTTGCAATAAAGAGGGAGGCAATCACGACACAACAGATGTCCAGGCTCCATGGATGCAGCGTCATGCATGCAATAAAAGCAACCATTTGGCAAAAATGTGTTAGTCTCAGCACAAACTGCAAAGAATTACCAAAGGAAAACCCATACGTGAACATACAGCTGGAGGACAAGGCTCTGATGATGCTGCGGAAAAGGGAGTACTTTGTCGGCTCTTCGAATGCATTTACAAAACAATGTTCCACAACAGATTGATTTGCGACACTGGAAATAAATGAACAAAAAGTGAATTCCAGATAGACACTGGAGCTGAGTGCAACATAATGAATTACAGCAAGTACTTAGAAAAAGATAAGTGACCGCCAAATATTAATGTAAAAAAGTGCCCTTGGTTCACGTACGAAGCACAAGATGAGCCCTTTGGCAAAGCCTTGCTGGCACCTCTGCATAAGGACAGACACCACTGAGCAGAGACAGAAATAATGGATGAGGAAGTCTCATGTATGCTTGGCTTGAACTACAGTATGCAGATGGTACCACATGTTAGAGCACTTTACAATTCAAACCCCTATAGACTAGACTGCGGGGCCCTGTAGACAAGCCCTAAATCTGTTCCCCTCTGAAATCAATGGTAAAACTCCCTGCTGGTCTTTCAGTTCCCAATAGACTTGGCTGTCACCCTCCATCATTCCTATCTCATCTCTTCCAATCCATCAGCCCATTCCTTCTGTAAAGGGGACCCTTTTTTCTCTTCTTCATTGCACAGTAAGACTCTTTTCTCTCTTACATATTGCCACTTTGAAAATATTGGGCCAAATTCTCTGCTGAAGTCACTGAGCTGTACTCAGTTACACCAGCAGAAAATCGGGCCCAGTCTTCAGATGTTACAATAGTGGTTGCATTTAAAACCATTTTCCTTTGTTCTTAGCAAACGGAAAAATGTTAAGAATTTGCCAACAAGTCCTAGCAAAGAGCTACAGCCTGAATCAGCCTTTGTTTGGCTTATATGGCTGATTAATTTTTATAACATCAAACATCCTTGGATGCATCCCAATAACCACCGTTCAAACTAGTGTGGTCCTTTCTTAAAAAGTTTCTTCCATTCTGAGAGAGACTACTGATTCTGGCAGTATTCCCCAGGTTTAATTATAATCATTCCTAGGTCTTATACAACACTTTGCACCCACAGCTCTCAAAGTGCTTTACAAAGGAGGTCAGTATCATTATACCCATTTTACAGATAGGGAAACTGAGGCACGGGGTGGTGATGTGACTTGCTCAAGGTCACCTAGCACACTGGTGGCAGAAGCAGAAGTAGAGCTCAGGTCTTTTATGTGTCAATTCTATGTCCTATCTGCTGGACCACACTGCTGCCGGATAGGTAACATCTCTCAAACTGGTAACATTTTTCAAACTGGAAAGTGCAGCCACTTAACAGTACAAGCCTTAAACCCTTACTTAAGGCCTGATCCAATCGCTGTAGAATCAGTGGGAGCCTTTCCATTGACTAGCATCATCATCAGCCCAGGCCCACAATGCCAACCTGGGAAACGTGCTGCAGTGGGGTTTTATATGGAATCAGATTTTCCTTCTGAGATGTCAATATTCTGTACTCACCATGACAGGTAAAACTGTGAGGATCCCCTCCGCCCCCCGACCTGAATATTGTTGCAGTTTGAGTTGCAGTCCCACATAAGCTACCCAGTCAGTGATAAACTCTCAGCAGCATTGGTATATCCAGAGTAACTGCACTGAAATCCGGGCTCCTGAAGGATGTGTTTATGGCCTCTGCTATTTCTATGTTACAACTCTGAAGTGCTACTGTGGCATCTGACAAGGTACCCCCCTCACCATGGTAACTCCAGGCTGCAGCATAGTTGGAAGTGTGTGTATGTTTCCTGCCGCATCTTCTTTGCTTGCTCAGAGAGGCTACGTTTCCTTTTTGTCCTGCTTTCTGACAGCCCTTTGACTCTTTCGCTTTTATGATCTTGAAGAGGAAAAAGTTGCTTGGATGCTTAAACAGCTTAAACTTGGCCGATTGAAAATGTGAGGATAAAAGGAATCCATATGAATGGAGAAATGGGCAAGTTCATAGAGGTCATCTAGTCCAACCCCCTGCTCAAAGCAGGACCAATCCCCAACTAAATCATCCCAGCCAAGGCTTCGTCAAGCCTGACCTTAAAAACCTCTAAGGAAGGAGATTCCACCACCTCCCTAGGGAACCCATTCCAGTGCTTCACCACCCTCCTAGTGAAAAAGTTTTTCCTAATATCCAACCTAAACCTCCCCCACTGCAACTTGAGACCATTACTCCTTGTTCTGTCATCTGGTACCACTGAGAACAGGCTAGATCCATCCTCTTTGGAACCCCCTTTCAGGTAGTTGAAAGCAGCTATCAAATCCCCCCTCATTCTTCTCTTCTGGAGACTAAACAATCCCAGTTCCCTCAGCTTCTCCTTATAAGTCATGTGCTCCAGCCCCCTAATCATTTTTGTTGCCCTCCGCTGGACTCTTTCCAATTTTTTCCACATCCTTCTTGTAGTGTGGGGCCCAAAACTGGATACAGTACTCCAGATGAGGCCTCACCAATGCCAAATAGAGGGGAATGATCACGTCCCTCGATCTGCTGGCAATACCCCTACTTATACAGCCCAAAATGCCACTAGCCTTCTTGGCAACAAGGGTACACTGTTGACTCATATCTAGCTTCTCGTCCACTGTAATCCCTAGGTCCTTTTCTGCAGAACTGCTTCCTAGCCACTCGGTCCCTAGTCTGTAACAGTGCATGAGATTCTTCCGTCCTAAGTGCAGGACTCTGCACTTGTCCCTGTTGAACCTCATTAGATTTCTTTTGGCCCAATCCTCTAATTTGTCTAGGCCACTCTGTATCCTATCCCTACCCTCCAGCGTATCTACCACTCCTCCCAGTTTAGTGTCATCTGCATACTTGCTGAGAGTGCAGTCCACGCCATCCTCCAGATCATTAATGAAGAGATTGAACAAAACCGGCCCCAGGACCGACCCTTGGGGCACTCTGCTTGGTACCGGCTGCCAACTAGACATGGCGCTATTGATCACTACCCATGGAGCCCGACGATCTAGCCAGCTTTCTATCCACCTTACAGTCCATTCATCCAGCCCATACTTCTTTAACTTGGCGGCAAGAATACTGTGGGAGACCGTATCAAAAGCTTTGCTAAAGTCAAGGAATAACACCTCCACTGCTTTCCCCTCATCCACAGAGCCAGTTATCTCATCATAGAAGGCAATTAGGTTAGTCAGGCATGACTTGCCCTTGGTGAATCCATGCTGACTGTTCCTGATCACTTTCCTCTCCTCTAAGTGCTTCAGAATTGATTCCTTGAGGACCTGCTCCATGATTTTTCCAGGGACTGAGGTGAGGCTGACTGGCCTGTAGTTCTCCGGATCCTCCTCCTTCCCTTTTTTAAAGATGGACACTACATTAGCCTTTTTCCAGTCATCCGGGACCTCCCCGATCGCCATGAGTTTTCAAAGATAATGGCCAATGGCTCTGCAATCATATCCGCCAACTCCTTTAGCACCCTCGGATGCAGCGCATCCAGCCCCATGTGCTCGTCCAGTTTTTCTAAATAGTCCCGAACCACTTCTTTCTCCACAGAGGGCTGGTCACCTTCTCCCCATACTGTGCTTCCTAGTGCAGCAGTCTGGGAGCTGACCTTGTTCGTGAAGATAGAGGCAAAAAAATCATTGAGTACATTACCTTTTTCCACATCCTCTGTTACTAGGTTGCCTCCCTCATTCAGTAAGGGGCCCACACTTTCCTTGACTTTCTTCTTCTTGCTAACATACCTGAAGAAACCCTTCTTGTTACTCTTAACATCTCTTGTTAGCTGCAACTCCAAGTCTGATTTGGCCTTCCTGATTTCACTCCTGCATGCCTGAGCAATATTTTTATACTCCTCCCTGGTCATTTGTCCAATCTTCCACTTCTTGTAAGCTTCTTTTTTGCGTTTAAGGTCAGCAAGGATTTCACTGTTAAGCCAAGCTGGTCGCCTGCCATATTTACTGTTCTTTCTACACATTGGGGTGGTTTTTTTGCTGCAACCTCAATAAGGATTCTTTAAAATTCAGCCAGCTCTCCTGGACTCCTTTCCCCCTCATGTTATTCTCTCAGGGGATCCTGCCCATCAGTTACCTGAGGGAGTCAAAGTCTGCTGTTCTGAAGTCCAGGGTCCATATTCTGCTGCTCTCCTTTCTTCCTTGTGTCAGGATCCTGAACTCGACCATCATGGTCACTGCCTCCCAGGTTCCCATCCACTTTTGCTTCCCCCACTAATTTTTCCCGGTTTGTGAGCAGCAGGTCTAGAAGAGTTACTTCAACTCGCAGTGCTTCTGTTTCCCCTCATGCCCTTTGTCTGTCTTCTCTGTTGAGTTTGTAAGCACTCGGAGGCAGGGACATATAGATGTACAGAGCCTTGTACAACTGGGCCCCTACGTCAGTAAGGCCTCTAGTCAATACTATAATAGAAATAACAGTAACTCTGCAAAATACCAGACTTACGTTATCGAATACCTGCGCTTCTTTACATATTAGTGGATTTATATGTGTCTCTGCATTTACATACAGTGCATTTAGAACACGGACAATAAGTTCTCAAGCTTCTATTGAATAATAATAAAATTATAAACTGAAATAATACCAATTAATAGCTCATATGCTTCATGTAAAGAATGAAAGAAACACTCAAGCAGGAATCAAACCAGGCTAGTTTTTCAGCTGGCGTACATCAGCATCAGAGCTGTGCTGAGTGCCACCAGCTGAGTACCTTTTCTGCCTGTGTTTGTTCCTGTATCGCAGACTGTTGTCAAAAAAGCTGCAGGGGTGCAACACCTTAGCAGAGCCAGTGTGACAGATGACTGGCACTGAAGTGACTGTGCATTCAGACAAAGGTGAATTTGTGTGTCCACTCTATTCTTGCAGCAGCCTCACTATGGAGGAGTGGGGGAACCCACAGGTCATACAATCGCTCTCATGCAGTAGGGAGCCTTGCAAGAGCTCTCTCACACACACTCAGCGGGGATGACATTTTGGGGGGGGTTTCCTTTTCCTCTAGCAAAACTGTAAAAGCTTTCCTTTCCTCTCTAAATGCCGGTTGGAACGCTGGGAATGTGCAGGCACAGGCCTACCAGCTGAAGTGTGGCAGGACCCCTCCTGGCAGGAGCCAGGAAATCCCACTCCAAAGTCTCCCCTCTCCTCCTCCCACTGACAACAGTGCCAGCTCCTCAGCTATAGAGGTTCATTTTTCTATAGCATTTTCTTTCAGGAGAGGCACACAGGAGTGCACACATGCTTCAGAGTCCTAATACTCTTAAGTTCTGATCCTGCTTCTGACGCTGTCTTGGAGGAGCCCTTTCAACACACTGCCTGAGGTTTCCCCATCTGTGAAATGGGAATATTCTGCCTCATTCATCTATTATACCATAACAGCTGTGATTTAACTATAGCGTTAGGATACAAGCCATTTTTATCTTAACAAGATTGCTCTGTGCTAGTGCCCATTACTGTAGGACGGACTCTCTGCCCTACATCCAGACCCAGTCAGTGTGAATCAGTTTATAAACTCCACTTAAGACTCATATTAATAAAAAAAGGCCTTTGGAAAACAAACGTTATGTTCGCTACTCCCGCTCTTTCTGCTCGCCCCAAAAAATCTGCACTCAGCGAGTATCTGCACATCATTCAGAGCAGACCGTAGAGCATTTCTGTCTTTCTGACCTCAGTATGTGCTGGTATGGGAGATTAATAACAAGTTACTTCTTTCATGACAAGGGATCTTTTGGTTACGTGTGTCCAGTTCTCAATGACACACTGCTGACACACAGGGGCTGGAAAACACATGGATTTGGCCAGCTAAGAATTGCCCCAGCATTACTGAGCTCTCCGCTGTCACACAGCTGACACCCTGATTCTCTACAACAACCCCGTTGGGGTTTGGGGGTTCTACACAATGGATACATAAAACAGCGTTTGTACAACACCTGGCACAACCGGGTCCTGTCCATAACAGGATAATGGTGTTTGAGTGGTTTTTCACTGACTCTTGGTTTCTTCAGCTAGCACAAGGTTCTCCATTATGGCTGAAATTTTCAAAGAGGAGTAAGGGAGCCAGGTGACTGACTCCCACTCAATTTCAAAGGGAATCCCTTTAGGCCCTTTCAAAAATCCCCGTTTAAAATGCCAACCTTTACCCACAGCTGCCACAGAGTGGTATCCGAGACACTGCAGTACTTCTCTGTTCTCGCAATGGAGACTCACTGCAGACGCTCAGCTCCCGCTCTGTGATGTCTGTAGGCACACGCTGATTTTAATAGTGATCACTCTGCACAGGAACGTGGGAGAAACACTTCAGGGTCTGCACATACATTATGGTCTAAATTCTACAATCCCTCACCTACATTGCATATTACTTACGTGTTCCCACTGCCATCCCTGGAACTGCTCATTATGAAAAATCATTCCAACTTCAGGCCCCAGATAACTGAGCATTCCTAAATTGGTGCAGAACCGAATTTAGAGCCTGATGCTGTAATCCTGGCATGAGACGCCCCACAACTCCCACTGCCTTCCATGGGAGTTTGAGGAATAAAAGGGGTCCGGGCCCTAGGCCCTTGCCACCAGTTTCCAAAAGTTGGGGTTGGGGGGGGGGAGAGGTAAAGTGGAGACAAAGCAAACACTGCATTTGAACCAATTAAGAAAAATGGAACATCTGAGTCCCAAAAGTGCAATATTTCATTTTTTCTCAGCTAGTCCATTGCTGGCAGAAGGAAGAATCAAAGCTTTATACATAACGTACGACTTTCAGAAGGGCAAAAAGAATCAGTTGCTGAATTCCTTAGTACAGAAAGTGGAGCCAATGAAGCAGCCCATAGCAGGGGGCCAATCTACCCCGCATGTAATATTGCTGCCTCATTCCGGAACTGACAATTGTTTCCTTTGCATCGAGCAAAATGGGTGAAGTCACTAAAGTTAATGACAAAATGTCCGTTGCCTTCAATGGGACCAGCATTTCACCCTTCATTGCACTACCTAGAGTAAAAGCAGCAGAACGATCAGTGACATGGCTTTATTTATGGAGTGTTACTGGATGTTTACTGAATATCAGTCTATTTAAAATACCACCCCTCTAACTTTACTGGTATGCCATTCTGTTATTTCTGTTTAACACTCTTGCCAAGTACCTTTCTGATACCAAAATGGAGTACTAAGCCTTGCTGTCTCTATACGACCATTGTAGAAATATGAAGTTCATATCCACGTGTTTCAAGTTTCAGCAGGGCGGATTCAGCATTTCATCATTCCAAAGGAGACAAATGGTTTCCCATGCAGGTTACTAAGTGTGGATCATTCAGATGAGACATTGCAAATCAAGGTCTAGTGTTCGCTCTAGGGACAGTAAATATCCTGTGGCCTTTCTTGAGAGAGAGTAGGTGTTTTCCCACAAAACTCCTACAAGCACATGCACACACAGAAACACAGCTGTGCAGTATCCTGTGTGCCACTTCATGACTGACCTCCATTCCAGAGGACACTACTTCAGTGTTGCTGGATTGGGTAATTTTTTATTTATTAAACATATTTCTAAGATGCCCATTGCTACAGTATCTGGGCACCCTTCATACTACACGTAACTGAGGAAGAACATTTCCCCCAGCTAGGGAAGAGAGCTTTTCATCACTTCATCTAAACTGCTTTCTGACAGGACACACTAAATCTGATTTATTTCAACTCAATGAGACTTTGCAGGCCTGACAACCTAGACAAATGTTACAAAGAGGTCCTAACAGATCTGTCAGTAGTTAATTCCACAGGGGATGGATCACTTGATAATTACTTGTTCTGTTCATTCCCTCTGAAGCACCTGGCATTGGCCACTGTCAGAAGACAGGAGACTGGGCTGGATGGACCTTTGGTCTGACCCAGTATGGCCGTTCTTATGTTCATATGTATGTTCGCAGCCAAGTGCCCTCTGCTGAAGAGCACTCTAATTCCAGATGTCCAGAGTTCAACCTGCACTAAAAGCCGAAGTGTCTTCCTTAATTTCAAATGCTGCGACTTTACAGAAGACCTTTGAATTTCCCCTAGAAATGAGCTTGGCAAAAGCCTCAGAATCGCGTGCTGTTCTAACCAGCCCTCCTTAGAAAGTGCCCTAGAGCATTCTACGTTAGCTGCAGCTTCTGGGGAGCCCTAAATCAAGCCAGTTGAGCATATCACATTGCTCTAAGCTGAAGGTGTGAAGGCGTGGACAACCGTCGCTAGATCCGCAGCTAGGAGGAAAGAATACAATACCCTGGCCAGCTGTGTGTGAAAAACACCTTTCTGGTCTCTCCTGCTCTCTAGGAACCGGGCTGAGGACAGTAAGAGTGAGAAATTGCCACATCTTAACACAGCTGAGGGCAAGGTAACAAGCCCTGCTGCTTCAGCAAAATATTCATAGATTCATAGATTCTAGGACTGGAAGGGACCTCGAGAGGTCATCGAGTCCAGTCCCCTGCCCGCATGGCAGGACCAAATACTGTCTAGACCATCCCTGATAGACATTTATCTAACCTACTCTTAAATATCTCCAGAGATGGAGATTCCACAACCTCCCTAGGCAATTTATTCCAGTGTTTAACCACCCTGACAGTTAGGAACTTTTTCCTACTGTCCAACCTAGACCTCCCTTGCTGCAGTTTAAACCCATTGCTTCTTGTTCAATCCTTAGAGGCTAAGGTGAACAAGTTTTCTCCTTCCTCCTTATGACACCCTTTTAAATACCTGAAAACTGCTATCATGTCCCCTCTCAGTCTTCTCTTTTCCAAACTAAACAAACCCAATTCTTTCAGCCTTCCTTCATAGGCCATGTTCTCAAGACCTTTAATCATTCTTGTTGCTCTTCTCTGGACCCTCTCCAATTTCTCCACATCTTTTTTAAAATGCGGTGCCCAGAACTGGACACAATACTCCAGCTGAGGCCTAACCAGAGCAGAGTAGAGCGGAAGAATGACTTCTCGTGTCTTGCTCACAACACACCTGTTAATACATCCCAAAATCATGTTTGCTTTTTTTGCAACAGCATCACACTGTTGACTCATATTTAGCTTGTGAGTCAACATATTTCTCCTTGCCAACTGACATGACTTCTGTCTGATACTGATGGAACCTAATTCTGCTACTGGCATTTTTATCTAGGTTCCTACGTTGGCTACAAAGTGGGTATCAGGCCAACAGTTTTGTCTGGGCTTGGTAAGTAGATCAAAGAGTTGGGTGTCACCAGTTTAGCTTTGTGATTGGCTTGTTACATGTGCCCTTTAAACCTTTGCCTTTTAGCTGCTGGGAGGGTGTTTTGTTCCCTTTGCAAACTGATACTTGTTTAGGGGAAAATCCTTGTTTTGCTCTGTTTAACTCTGAGAGAAGGTCTAAATGAACACTCTGGCAGCTAACTCTATCTCTCCCACGCCAGGATATGGCATTTCTGCTGAGAATGTTTACTCTGTAATTCAAGGTGGTAGGTCAACAGAAGAGGGGTGAAACGATTTGATGGGCTTTGGGAGCCTTGCTAACTTTGTTCTGAGAATAGAGAAGGCGGCCAGAGTCTCTCCCCCTCTTCCAGGAACTTTGTGCTGCTCCGGCAGTGGAACTCAGTCCTCATTGTCTAGCTGAGAATTCCCCCTTGCAGGGAAGCTCTGGGATGTGGCATAAAGTGGCATGGGTGCCTCCTATGTCAATTGCCCCCAACACCACTGGAGTAGGAAGTGGTACATTGTGGGGGAGGGGTGTTATAAGTAGGAAGGAGTAGGGCAAAGTGCATCAAAATGTCACCAATTCTAAGCTCCTGCATGGTTCCATAGGGGTCTTTGCCTGCTGGCAGGAGTTAGACAAGCCTAGGGGAGCTAGCTTACAATAATGGGACCAGGCTGACACAAATGCACCATGAGAATCAGGGAAGTGTAACTTGCTGTCCAGTGTTGAGAGGAGCTCAGTATCTGGGCGGAGGATCTCTACAATACAATCCATGCAACATCAGCTCTTCCTTTTCTCATTTTCAGTTTTAAAATAAATAATCTCTGATTAAACCCATTCTATCCGCTTCTGTAGCAGACCCATGTAGAATTTATATCACTGACTGTTTTGTGCACCTGACTGTGGGCCCAATCAAAAGCCTAGGAAGTCAATGGGAGTCTTTCCCTTGAGTGCAGTACACCCCGGATCAGGCCTTATGTGTAATTTTGCATTCTCTTTCCTGCAGCTAAGTGATAATCAACGTATTTTTTTAAATCCTGAATTTTAATTGGTTTAACAAATCACTTCCATTTCCAACATTCTACAGTGCGTCATGGTCTTCCTGAGTTTTGATTAGCTGAAGGCATGCAGAACCTTTAACACTTAAGCAAAAATACTACAACTTCCTTTAAAACATGTCAAATAAAGAAAATCAACATGAATGTTTTCATTAACATTTGGGGGGGAAGAAGTATTGTGGAATAAGTGCTATGTCCCTCTCTGTGAGCTTTGGCTAGATCACAGGATTCCACTGTGTATTCTCCTTGTTTATCTTCTGCTATATCTTGCATTAACACCATCCTTGGCTCATTAACGCTAACCTTTGATATGGCGAGCAGGCAGTTCTGTTTACTTGAGGACAGAAACTTGTCTAAGCCCTTTAAATGACATCAGCTGAGTGAAGTCCATTTTATGCCCAAAGTCAAGCTGCCTGAATCCCCTGTTTTACAGGGGATATCTTCCCCTCTCTAATCAATGTGAACCAGACACCACTGGCAAACCCAGGCTGCCTGGACTAAGACAAACCTTTAATATTCCCAGCTGGGAAAACATCATCACAGTTTTCAAACTTGGGTTCATAAAATTAGACACCTGAAGCCATATTCATGTACCTAAAGAGTCTGCCTGATTTTCAGGAGCAACACTGAATGAGGCAAGGTCCTGCAAAAAAAAAAAAAAAAAAAAAAAGTATGTGATCGTGTAATTAAAGTCTAATGCAAACGCACAAGGCAGCTGAATTAGGGTTGCATAGGGCTGTAGTTCTCCAAGGGGTACGGATACCCCTGGGGGTATGCAGAGGTCTTCCAGGGGACATATCAACTCATCTAGATATTTGCCTAGTTTTACAACAGGCTACATAAAAAGCACTAGCAAAGTCAGTACAAACTAAAATTTCATACAGATGATGTCTTGTTTATACTGTTCTATATACGATACACGGAAATGTAGGTACACCATTTATATTCCAGTTGATTTATTTTATAATTATATGGTAAAAATGAGAAAGAAGCCATTTGTCAGTAATAGCGCGCTGTGACACTTTTGTACTTTTAGATCTGATTTTGTAAGCAAGTAGTTTTTAAGTGAGATGAAAATTGGGGGGTACGCCAGACAAATCAGACTCCTGCAAGGGACACAGTCGTCTGGAAAGGTTGAGAGTCACTGGCATAGGAAACCTTAATACTGCCATTTCCTAACTTCTGAGTGCTTGACTTTGCAACCTTCATGTTCCTTTAACATTTGGGTTTGTGTTTCTGTGTTATTAATATAGGTTGCTAAAATGTAATCAAAACTAGTTCATCAGTCAGAAACGGAGCTTAGGCTAGGTCTATACTACCCGCCTGAATCGGCGGGTAGAAATCGACCTCTCGGGGATCGATTTATCGCGTCCCGTCGGGACGCAACAATCGATCCCCGAATCGGCGCTCTTACTCCACCAGCGGAGGTGGGAGTAAGCGCCGCCGACAAAAAGCCGCAGAAGTCGATTTTGCCGCCGTCCTTACAACGGGGTAAGTCGGCTGCGATACGTCGAATTCAGCTACGCTATTCACGTAGCTGAATTTGCGTATCTTAAATCGACTCCCCCCTGTAGTGTAGATGTACCCTCAGATACAATGCTGGAAAATGCTATACATCGATCGCTTGATAGACAGGAACGTGAACGTCACCATGGTCTCCGTTACATCACAGTTACTCCAAATCCTGGGATCCTTCTTGGATACTATTTGCTTAATTATTACATTGTAAAATGTATCACAGGCAAGTCAGTAATTCAAAAATCAAATTAATCATCTCCAAATCATGCTAATGGTATTATATGAATAACACAGGTTGGGTTAGTAAGCAGCCAATCAAGAAACACTCCTCCCAGAGCCTGGAAAGTATTTTTTCTGCAACCTGTACTTAACTCCTCTGACAAATATATTTCAGCACCAGGCGCCACACGCTGATTCACTAAGGTCTATATGTTATCATCGGTCAGTCTGAAGACTCTGTTATACTGTGTCTTTCAAATAGCTGGTTGTTAACAGGAACGGCCGTATTTACCATTTCAGCATATGACTACTGAGAGCACCTCAAGTGCAGAATTAAAATGACAGGCACAATTTTATCATCAGCATGCTAAGAGCTAGAATCCCCCTCTGTGCACCAGCACAAGACTCTGCTTAGGTCTTACCATAAAACTCTCTCATCTCCCATGAGGACCAGGCTTAATGGGCTTGCTGCCAGCATTGGAAGGAAGGCAAGATCCAGATAATTAGCAGCACCTGTCACGGATGGCAGGACACTCATCTGTGAGAGCCTAAGACACCCTTCATGTTAGTCGATAAACAGACTAAGGTGCCACCCTAGAAGCTCTGCTCATAGATTTTTGAGGCCAGAAGAGACAGCTAGCATCATCTAGTCTGATCTCCTGTATAATGTGGGCTATTGCACTCAGCAATTCCAGCAGTGGAAGGAATTATTCTTCTCTCCTATGTGAGTGAGTGCTACTGGGCCAGGTAATTTGTGGTTGAATTAAAGCATATCTTTTAGAAATACATCTCATCTCAATTTAGAACTGCATTTTCTAAACTGACTTTGGGTGCCCAACTTGAGACCACATAAAGGGGCCTAATTCTCAGAGAGTGGGTGGTGGTACTCAGCACTTTCAGGAAATCAGGCCCCGATAAGGTATATCAAGATGGCACCTAAAAAGTGCTCCAAATAATACATTTACCATGTTCCTTGTCTAGCTGTTCTAATGATTAGTGATCTTGAGGGTTGGAAAGTTGCATTTTATTTGAACATTCAATTTGAACTTCCAGCCATTCGCTCTTGTCATGCCTTTATTCCACGCCCTTTTATTACTGAAAATGATTTACATCAGGAAATCAGCATAACAAAACCAAGGTTAGAGAGATTATTCTTCATGCCAAAAGAATTGATCAGACATGTCATTTCAAAGTTCTCAGCAGTAGCTTATCCATTGGATCCTTCTTTTTGCTTTGTATCTCTGGTTGGTTCTAACCAGGGGAGGAAGGTCCTGTGACAGACCCAGACCAGTGGGGTGCAGGAGTCTGGTAGAGGGCAAATATACTGGTCACTGGATGAGTAGTTTTCTGTTCCCTGAGTGACCAGAGCAGGGGCTGCACTAGAGTAATCAGGAACCTGCTAGAACCAGTTAAGGCAGGCAGGCTAATTAGGACACCTGGAGCCAATTAAGAAGCTGCTAGAATCAATTAAGGCAGGCTCATCAGGGCACCTGGGTTTTAAAAAAAGGAGCTCACTTCAGTTTGTGGTGCACGTGGGAGCAGCTGGGAGTGAGAGGGTGTGCTGCTGAAGGACTGAGGAGCACAAGCGTTATCAGACACCAGGAGGAAGGTCCTGTGGTGAGAATAAGGAAGGTGTTTGGAGGAGGCCATGGGGAAGTAGCCCAGGGAGTTGTAGCTGTCATGCAGCTGTTACAGGAGGCACTATAGACAGCTGCAGTCCACAGGGCCCTGGGCTGGAACCCGGAGTAGAGGGCGGGCCCAGGTTCCCCCCAAACCTCCCAATTGACCAGGACTGTGGGTTCTTCCAGAGGGGAAGGTCTCTGGGCTGTTCCCCAACCCACATGGTGAATCTCAGAGGCAAGAAAATCCACCAATAAGTGCAGGACCCAACAAGATAGAGGAGGAACTTTGTCACTATATAGTAAGGTAGAGGACTGGCAGCTTAGAGCCCTGGTTTCTTTTCCTGGTGTTGACAAAAACTTCCTGTGTGACCTCGTACCAGTCACTTAAGCACAAATATTAAAAAGTGGACTCCAATTTTAAGTGTCATATTTTGGGTGCCCCTTTAAATTTGCGCTTTAACCTCCAAGCCCCTGGGGATAATAATATTTGCTTATGTCACTTTCTTTGGAAAGTGCTTTGAGTTCCTCAGATGGGGCCTGATTCAAAGCTTGCTAAAGTCAATGGAAAGATTCCCACTGCCTTCAATCAACCCTGGATCTGACCTGTGTAAGGTACCTCTAGAGAGAAAATCTGTGTTCAGTCCCCAGCGCTGCCACAGATGCCTTGTGTGAACTCCAGCAAATCATTTACTCCCTCTGCATTTCAGTCCCCGGTAATAATCCTTTCTCCCACCCTTCACTTGTCTTGTCTCTTCAGAGTATAAGCATTCTGGGGCAGGGACTGCCTCTCACTACCTGCATGTACAGCACCTAGCACACGGAGGCCCTGATCTCTTTTGGCGACTCTAGGCACTACTGTAATAGAGAGAAATAACTGTAACTTAAAGGTTTGTGGAGCCCCCTTTAGATTATTCACCAACCCCCAACTCTTCTTCCATCATATCCTCATCTGAGAGAAAAAGGCTTTCCTATTTGGTCTTAGGCTGGAGTTTTAGACTGTATTTAAAGGAAGTGCAACCGGTGGAGACATTTCATTGCAAATGAGCAAAGAGAATCATAGAATATCAGGGTTGGAAGGGACCTCAGGAGGTCATCTAGTCCAACCCCCTGCTCAAAGCAGGACCAATCCCCAACTAAATAATCCCAGCCAAGGCTTCGTCAAGCCTGACCTTAAAAACCTCTAAGGAAGGAGATTCCACCACCTCCCTAGGGAACCCATTCCAGTGCTTCACCACCCTCCTAGTGAAATAGTGTTTCCTAATATCCAACCTAAACCTCCCCCACTGCAACTTGAGACCGTTACTCCTTGTTCTGTCATCTGGTACCACTGAGAACAGTCTAGATCCATCCCCTTTGGAACCCCCTTTCAGGTAGTTGAAAGCAGCTATCAAATCCCCCCTCATTCTTCTCTTCTGGAGACTAAACAATCGCAGTTCCCTCAGCTTCTCCTCATAAGTCATGTGCTCCAGCCCCCTAATCATTTTTGTTGCCCTCTGCTGGACTCTTTCCAATTTTTTCTCATCCTTCTTGTAGTGTGAGGCCCAAAACTGGACACAGTACTCCAGATGAGGCCTCACCAATGCCAAATAGAGGGGAATGATCACATCCCTCGATCTGCTGGCAATGCCCCTACTTATACAGCCCAAAATGCCGTTAGCCTTTTTGGCAACAAGGGCACACTGTCGATTCATATCCAGCTTCTTGTCCACTGTAATCCCTAGGTCCTTTTCTGCAGAACTGCTTCCTAGCCACTCGGTCCCTAGTCTGTAACAGTGCATGGGATTCTTCCGTCCTAAGTGCAGGACTCTGCACTTGTCCTTGTTGAACTTCATTAGATTTCTTTTGGCCCAATCCTCTAATTTGTCTAGGCCCCTCTGTATCCTATCCCTACCCTCCAGCGTATCTACCACTCCTTCCAGTTTAGAGTCATCTGCATGCTTGCTGAGGGTGCAGTCCACACCATCCTCCAGATCATTAATGAAGATATTGAACAAAACCGGCCCCAGGACCGACCCTTGGGGCACTCCACTTGGTACCGCTGCCAACTAGACATGGAGCTATTGATCACTACCCATGGAGCCCGACGATCTAGCCAGCTTTCTATCCACCTTATAGTCCATTCATCCAGCCCATACTTCTTTAACTTGGCGGCAAGAATACTGTGGGAGACCGTATCAAAAGCTTTGCTAAAGTCAAGGAATAACACATGCACTGCTTTCCCCTCATCCACAGAGCCAGTTATCTCATCATAGAAGGCAATTAGGTTAGTCAGGCATTGAGTACATTAGCTTTTTCCACATCCTCTGTCACTAGGTTGCCTCCCTCATTCAGTAAGGGGCCCACACTTTCCTTGACTTTCTTCTTGTTGCTAACATACCTGAAGAAACCCTTCTTGTTACTCTTAACATCTCTTGCTAGCTGCAACTCCAAGTGTGATTTGGCCTTCCTGATTTCACTCCTGCATGCCTGAGCAATATTTTTATACTCCTCCCTGATCATTTGTCCAATCTTCCACTTCTGGTAAGCTTCTTTTTTGTGTTTGAGATCAGCAAGGATTTCACTGTTAAGCCAAGCTGGTCGCCTGCCATATTTATTATTTTTTCTACACATCAGGATGGTTTGTTCCTGCAACCTCAATAAGGATTCTTTAAAATATAGCCAGCTCTCCTGGACTCCTTTCCCCCTCATGTTATTCTCCTAGGGGTTCCTGCCCATCAGTTCCCTGAGGGAGTTCAAGTCTGATTTGATGTTTGGTGCTGATTCACAACGGCAGCGAGTTAGCGGCAGGTTGACCTCCACACGGTTTGCTGAAAAACTCATGCCAGGCGTGCTGATTGCTGGTGCCAGAGGGCAGGTAATTTTGTGACAGGGAAGAAGGCTATGGGAAAGAGCACTGAATTCCCAGAATACCCTTCAATTTTTCTTCTTGTTACACAGAGTGGTTTATATAAAGTGGAAGCAGATTAATGGTGTTCTCTAGCTAGTCTGATGACTGCCAAGAATGAAAACCAAGGTTTAAAAACAGGCAGTGTTAGAACCTGCAGGGCTGAAAGCTGGGTTCAGGGGGGTTCTGGGCCACTGACACTTCCGCATCATGATGGGAGGATCTTGTGAGGCTGGGATTGGCAGGAAGTCCTTCCCAGCAGGATCAGAGTGGCAGCCCCTCACAGCCACCTGATTGGCTGATACCAGTATATAAACCAGGAAGCCATGAAAGGGCGCTGTCTGATCAAGAACACAGACAGCCTGTCTGTCTCTGCTTGTGATAGACTCTAGACTCTGGCTTCCGACCCTGGTTTGTCCTCTGTTTTGCTATTCAATTGCTGTCTAATGTGGTGCCTGTCCCCAATCTCCTGGTAACCGGACTCTGCCGGCCTCCCACCGCCTGACTCTCAATTCGCCCTAAGGCACTTTTCAGACTCTGACCCCAGTACCTGACTCAGCCTGACTCCTGCTATGACCACTAGATCTGACTGCCCTTGTCCCTGTCATGACAGTTTGCTCAGACTATCTGCATCCCCCTCAATCCATCCAACCCCTCCACAGATGATAGAAGGGATGGGCTGCCCTCCAAGCAGCAGCTGCCTGAGGTCACCTGTCTGCAGGCGGGGAACCATGCTACACAGAGTGGCACAGGCCCTGCACGAACAAATAGACCAGTTGCAGGCTCAGATGGCCAATGCCCAGGTTTCCTGAACCAATGCCGGCTGCTCTTCCTGCTCCACCCCACAGACCAGGCTGAGGTGGGGCTGGTACTCAGCCCGCTCTCCAGCGATGTGTTCAATTGGGTCTCCCCCACTGTTGGAGCAGAGCAGCTCTGTGCTCTCCAACTGGGAGGCCTTCAAGACAATCTTCAATGACCCACACTGCATCCACCCCGGCAGAGGCTGCCTTCTGGAAGCTTTGCCAGGGGCAAGAGCCAGCCACCTCCTATGCCGCACATTTCCAATGGCTCGTGGCTGATGTTGAATGTAATGAAGCCGCCCAACTTTACCCATTCCAGTGCGGGCTCAGTGTTTAGCTAAAAGATGAACTAGCCCGCGTCAAAAACCTCACCCATCTAGCCACACTTACTGACCTTGCCCTGTGCACTGACTCTTGTCTTCATGAACGGAAGGAGGAAAGGAAAGTTGGCTCAACATCCCCATGCCCACCCTCCACATTGAAACCTGTACAACTGAGTACTGAACCCATGCAGGTCAACCTCGGTCACTGACGTCCGAACCCGGAGGAGAGAACATGACCACGACAGCTGAACCTAGGCCTTTACTGCAAGGGACCATGACATGCCTCCTGCCCAGCTAAGAAGAACTTGGGGAAAAAATATCAGACCAGCCCCAGTAGGGGGGTACAGCCCAGAGTCCTAGGAAATACACTGCTGCACACACGAAGAACCAGACAATGACACTACAGGAGCTATTTTCTGCAAGGTCCATACCTCTTACTTAGTCACCGGATGGCAAGCAAAGTATACACACTCCCAGTCACCACAAACAAGCATTTTGCACATTTTAAGGATGAACTGGCCAGATGAATCACAACAAAACAGTACAATGTCAAACTGCAGCTGTTAGTGAAGAATAGCTTTCTCAACATAGTGTACTTGAAAAAGAATTGCATCGTACCTCTTAATTCTACAATGCCCTTCACATGCAGGCTTCCAACAGCTGCACTTAACTATTTTGTACCTTGGATATTTTCTGTTGTACAAATATACACTAACAGTGACGTGCGTGCTTAACTTTAAGCATGTGACTAGTCTCATCCCATTGAAGTCAATGGGACCACTTGTGTTTTAACATTACATATGTGCTTCAGTGCTTTGCTGGATAGAGATATTACTGTAGGTACTACGGGTTATAATAATTGAACTTCTACTATAGAAGTTTCTTCATCGTTTATTGGTGGTGGGTGAATATTTTCAAAAGGATTCAGAGACTGTCTGGGTGTTTCAGGAAACCTCTTTGGTCTAGATCAGGGGTTCTCAAACTGGGGGTTGGGACCCCTCAGGGGGTCACGAGGTTATTACATGGGGGGTCGTGAGATGTCAGCCTCCACCCCAAACCCCACTTTGCCTCCAGCATTTATAATGGTGTAAAATATGTAAAGAAGTGTTTTTAATTTAAAAGGGGGGTTGCACACAGAGGCTTGCTATGTGAAAGGGGTCATCATTGCAACAGTTTGAGAACCACTGGGCTAGATATTGTAGAAGAATAGGTTCTGCCATAAGATTCCCATTATTTCCTTTGGCCAGCTCAGATACGCTTTAGGAAAGGCCCCCTCTCTTAGGTCTTCAGTATTACTTCTTCAGGTGTAGGATAAGTCAAAATGGACAAATGGAAATATTTCAGCATACAACACATAATTAGCTGGTAGAACTTATTGCCACAGACTATTGAGGCTACAGACTTAGGAAGATTCAAATGTCCAAAGACATTTAGATGTAGAACAAGAATTTCCAGAGTTGTTATATGAAATACTTTAAAAGTGGTGGAAGGCTATAAGCAGTCATGCTTTAGAACTGAATTTTCTGAAGGAACAGTCTTCCATTTGGAAATCCTGATTCAACAAAATAAAAATGTAGCAATTTTGTCAAAGTTTTCAACAGGAAATGACCAACTTTTCATTTTGATACGGCCAAAATGTTTTGTTTGGACTTTATCATTTTGACTTTTATGTTATGTCATATTATAATATAAAAGTAAAAAATAATAATTTCAGGATATTTTGTTTCATGAAAAATTCCAACATGGACTTCATCCTGATTTGGGACTACATGAAATTTCAAACGCTACCTGCATGAAATATTATTCTCTCTTGGTTTGACAAAACTGAAAAGCAACTTTATTTTTTGTTTGATAATAAAAGGAAACCGCTTACGCAAATAAATCATGATCATCATCTTATGTGGCATCCCCATTACTGGAGGTTTGCAACCATGGCAGCCCATCCTGTATGCTCCTCTGCTGACATTATACAAACTTGTCTCACTCCTCCTCTCTTGATCTCTGTTAGTTCTGGATTTTCATCTCCCACTATAGTCTCCTTCTGATTTCAGTATAATTGTTTTATTACTTGGAGTTCATATCCATCAATCCCTACAGTTTATAATATGTTGAGCAATTTCAGGTGGTAGTGCTTGTCAAATGCACTTTTTGGAAGTCAATAAAACACAAGTATACTGTTTTCTCTATTTCAACTACTCTTTGTAATATAAACTTCAAGTTCACAATGGTGATCATCATGCCCTTTCCACATTTGAAGCTGTATTGTTGTTTGCTTATTTCCTTCTCAATCCTTCCTTGTATTTGGTCTTGAACAACTTGCAAAAGTATCTTAGAGGCATGGGATAGTAGGTTGTTTGTTTGTATTCTTGACAATCCATAGTGTTGTTCTTTTTGGAGATTTGGAAACACAATGAACTTTGTAAAGTCTTCTGGTAATTCTCCTGACTCAAACGAATTCTTCATTACCTCTCACAGGGCTTTCAAGCCTTTGTCCCCTATTTTTTTTGAACAATTCAGCTGGTATTTCATCACAACCCAGTGCTTCTCCATTCAAAAGTCTTCTGATTGCTGCCATGATTCTTCATCCATTATTGGTGGGCTTACTTGATTAATCTCTAGTTGAGGTTTTTCAGGCCTAATACTACTTGGTATATTCTTGTCATCTCTTATTCTTGTCTTTAGGGTCTGTCAAATATTGTCTATTTTTGTCCTTAATGGTTAGCTTTCTTCTGTAATTTATGGCATTTACCTTTTGATACATCTCACTTTATTTGCTTTATCCAATTGCTTTGCATTTCTGATCCAGCCATTCATTCAGACTTTACTAATTTGCATTTATTCTTTATCATTTTTAGTCTTCAGTATTCCTTTTTTTCTGTTTTTGATCTTTGTGCTTTTACTTTCCTTCTTTTGTCCATCCCAGCAGTGATTACATCTGTTATCCATGGGACTTTCTTAGCTATTAACTTCTTCCCTACATATTTATCTGCAGCTTCTTTGATAGCATCTTTCAGACATTCCCAAGTGACTTGGTCTTTGTTGTCATTAATTATCTGCATCACCTCTTCTTGGTAGTGACTTTGTATCTCATGATTCAGACCTCCAAGGTTCCATCCTAGATAGTGTTTGGCTTTCTGTAACTTTTTCAGTTTGATATTTGGTCTCATTAAAACCAATCTATGATCTGATCCACAATCTGCACTTGGCATTACCTTAACCTTCATAACACTATTTCTGTATCTACCATTAATCGTGATAAAATCAAGCTGGTTTTTATACATCCCTCTAAGTGACTCTCATGTACCTCTTGCACTTTGTGTTCAGAATAAGCACTGCTGACAATGAAATCATGTTTCTTGCACAATTCTACACTGAGGATAGCTCAGTGGTTTGAGCATTGGCCTGTTAAACCCAGGGTTGTGAGTTCAATCCTTGAGGGGGCCATTTAGGGATCAGGGTAAAAATTGGAGATTGGTCCTGCTTTGAGCAGGGGGTTGGACTAGATGACCTCCTGCGGTCCCTTCCAACCTGATATTCTATGAATCTTTCTCCTCTATCATTTGTTTCACCAATGCCAAATGGGCCAACTGCTCCAGATATTCCGTCCTTTCATGATAGGTGTCATATGAAAGGAAATTTTTCTATCTGCCAGTCAATAATCAACTATTGTTACAGCAGTATTTTCTGAGTTACAAGGACACAAATGTGTGCTACCGCAGAACTCCTTCTGTGTGAAACTCCTCACATGTTTGCACTTTTAATGGTTACATTTTATTTATGAATTAAGGGGAAATTTTCTAAAGTGCCTAAGAGGTTTAAGAGCACAAATCTCACTGTAATTCAATGAGACTTGTGCTCCCAAATCTGCTAGGTAACTTTGAAAAAACACTCCCCGTATATTAGTTACTGTGAGGGTTCATGCCCCTCCTTACAGGGCAGCACAGCCTAGTGGCCAGAGTCCATAGGATCAACCCTTGTCATAGGGTAGCACGGCCTAGTGGCCAGAGTCCATCTAAGCACCCCTGGTTGCAGGGCAGCACGGCCTAATGGCCAAAGTCCATGTAAGCACCCTGGGTTGCAGGGCCATAGGACCTTACTACTGGCTCAGCGAGGTGGTCCTACCGAAACACGCTGAGGCTTACCGGGGTCAAGGTACCAGTCCGTCACCTCCCCCGAGTCACTCCCTACTGGCTGGGGAGTTGGGGGTCTCCCACGGATCCCAGGGTTCTCTGTGAGTCTCTGGATCCGTCGCCTCCTCTGGTTCCTCCCGCAGTAGGGGTTCGTGCCAGCCTGTAGAAGCCTCTGTTCCTGGCAGCTTCCGGAGTGTCAGCTGGTCCCCTGCAGGAGCTTCCCAGTTAGGTCCTTCCCCTGCGGCCGCCAACCCCGACTGAGCTGAGTTCCCTCCTTTTATACTCAGTGAGCATCTGGAGCATGCCCAGTTCAAACGGGGCGGGACTTCCTCTGTCAGAGCTGGTCTGACGTCGCTGGGGCTAGTGCGGGGCGGGGCTGCCCCGTTACAGTTACATACAAAGAACATTTTTCAATTAGCAATTAAAAAAAAAACATTTTTGAGATAAGGTCAACTTTTAGCCTCAAGTAAGGTTGGATATGCAGAATTAAGAAGCCATTGCAGTGTGCTTGTGTGTTAGGCCTAGCATTTTGTTATAGTAGAAATAAAAAGTTTTTTGGTGGGATGCACCTTCATATTAAGGAAGGTCTGATGCTAAGCTACTGTGTAAGAAGCAATGGAAGATAAACAAGTCTTTGTTGGCTTAGGAAAGGTGAAACTGAAAAGATGAGTTTCCCCCATCACCTTCATCTTCATAAGTAAAGTGATTTTATTAACATGTGATGGTTTTTCTGAGAAGATACTTTTGCGTCAAGTTACTAGTCCTATAAAAACAATCCAGCACGGCGAGAGAGGGAGAGCTCTTTTAACACGGAAACTCCTGTTGATTTTCCCAAGATTGGAAATGAAAACTACACAACGCCAGAGGGCTTCCCACCCCCCACCCCCAATAATTTTAAAGAAGAGTTATTTATTGAGTGCAAGATGATATGTTAAGAACAGGTGTGACCCTGAAAACAGACGTGAGAAGCTCTTGACTACTGAAAATGTATTGGAAGCAGTTTTTTCTTACTGTTTACGGTTCTCTTATTTAAAAAGAAAAGAAACATAAAATGAAATAAACTGTGCACACAGCCAGTCTGTGCTAAAACTTCCCATTATTATTTTTTTTATTACCACTCCTTCCCTGCCCATTTGTATGGCTGGCCATCCGTTATGTTGTATCTTTTAGACTGTAGGCGCTTTGGGGCAGGGAACACTGTTTACAATGAAGGAGATTTTCAAAGGTACTGAACAGAGATAGGTGCCCAGTGGAACATCAGTAGAACTTATGCCTCTAATTCCCTTAGGCGCTTCTGAAACTTTCCCCCTATATATGCTTGTACAGAACTTAGCACAATGTAGCCCTGAACTGGTTGGCCTCTGCGCATTATTGTAATACACATTTTCAATAATAACTAGGAAATTAAAGCAAAAATAGCTATGAAAATGGAAAGCAGCACGACACACACAATACTGCGCCATTGTAGTGCACGTGGTGGAGGCAGCTTGCATCTGGCACAGCTTATTTTCTCTGTAGTGCACATTGAAATGAAGAGAGGCAGCTGTCCTGCTGCAGAGGCAGCTGTCATTTCGTGCTCATTTCGCAGCCTGCAACAGACACACACACACACACACACACACACACACACACAGTTTGTACTCGCTTGTGCAGAATTTCCTTGTGCTCTTTCTGGATTTTGCAGCCTTAGTAGTCTAAACCAGAGGTCAATCTGCCTGAAAGTGGTAGCGCTTTGTGTATGGAAATATGGAGCAGGACATATGCTGGTCCTCCCACCACACATCTATGCCTACTAACGCCAGTCCATAAAAATACAAATCCTTTATAGAGGTTCCCTGTGGCTGGATTTTCTGTTGACTGCAGTCATGCTTGAGCAGGCGGGAACTTCCTCTCACAGTAAACTGACGTCATTGTGCTAAAGCTGCTAAGTGGAGTTCATTGAGACCCCTTTGTGCAGACAAGTAACAGCAAGTTCAGATGAGCAGCTCGGGAGGTGACGCTCAAGTTCAGCGTTGCTTCCTGAAGCAGCGTACGCACGCCCCGAAGAGGCAGTTTCAGCATGTGGGCGTCAGATGAAATCTGAAGCATACGGTGGATTACGGACTCCCACGTTGTTAGCTTTACAAATCTGGGTTTGCAAACAGTTTGGATAACTGGGTGACCCAAATGCGAGGCCAGCTGTTCCCAAGCTTCACTTTCAGTTCCTTCCTCCTACCTTCTCCTTAAAAAAAAAAAAGAGTGCAAAATCCCTTGATGCCTGTCTCAATGGCAATTGTTTTGCTCGATAAAATGTGAGGTGTGCTGCTCAATAGCAAACAAGTGACTAAATGATAATTGCCTTGATTGCGTGAAAAGCATCCAGAGCCTTCTTCTTGACAGAGCCTTGGAGTTCCATTATCCATACCACCATCCTGTCCATTGGACAACATATGCTAGGAGCATGTCAAGATGGGGTGGATACACTGTTTGATAAGTTTAAAGAAGGAGGATCTCTTAGTTTGCTCACCACAAAATCCTGCTGGAGCCTGCCATCCACGCAGTACGCCTCTTTCCTATACCAGCATGAATTTTTTGGTTCAGCCATTGTTATTGACACGAGTCTAGTTCTGACTCAATGCCAGAAAATAAGGAAAACTCAACTTGATTGGCTTTCTGCTTCTCTGGTCATCTATCCTCCTCTTTATCCACTTCCCACTTTATGAACACTTTGCCTCCTGTTTGCTTTGATCCTCATCCATTGTCTTCCCACTACCCTGTGTTTCCCTGCCTCACAGGTTAAATCACTGATGCCACCTAAAAAAAGGGCCATCTAAGCACTCAGTGTTTCCACAACAACAAAAGGTAGGCTTGCATGCTTCAGTTCACCAGGAAAGAAGGAAAGAGCCATCAATCTTGCTGGATACTGGAGAGGTCAGAGTGCTTAGTCAGCTGTCCAATCAATTATCCACTTGGACAGGCCCTGAGTTTTAGAAAGAGGACTATATGCTATTCTTTCTGACATCAGTACTGCAGGTATTTACAACAGATTTAAGGGACTGGGGTAGACCAATGCAACCATGTAGAAAGCACCTTGAAAGCAAAGCAAGTCTCGTTCTAATGGTCAAACGTGGGAAATATTTTGGAGGTTCAACAAACTTAGAAAAACCAGACTACCTTAAAATCCACCACACGCCATCATGCCCATTTGCTCAACATGTTCCTCAGTTTCCTTATCAATCGTCCTACAGCCTCATGCCAGATCCATTAGAAAGAGACGTATCATTTGCAACGCTGCAGTGATAGTTTGCCACTTGCATCTGTAAAAACCGAGCACTATTCTTATCAAAGCTGATTCTCGTTCACACTAAGGCCAATTGACACCGTTCTAGTATTAATGTAAATGTAATTAATGCCCACTTTAAGGCTTCCTTACACTGCCAGTGCCACGTAAGGTGGTTTGAGTGTAAATGAGAATCAGGCCGAATGTGTCACCGGGTCTAAGTGTTAATGCCACACCTCCACACTGTATCTAAGGGCTGGTCCACACTAACCCCCCACTCCGAACTAAGATACGCAACTTCAGCTACGTTATTCAGGTAGCTGAAGTCGAAGTATCTTAGTTCGAACTTACCCCGGGTCCACATGCGGCAGGCAGGCTCCCCCGTCGACTCCGCGTACTCCTCTCGCCGAGCAGGAGTACTGGCGTCGACGGCGAGCACTTCCGGGGTCGATTTATCGTGTCTAGACAAGACGCAATAAATCGATCCCAGAAGATCGATTGCTTACCACCGGACCCGGAGGTAAGTATAGACGTACCCTCAGTGACCAAAATTTGATTAAGCAACAGACTGTAAAATAAAATAAAATAAAAAAATCACAAAAAATGCCGAACAGAGGTGCTGTGAGGATGAATTCGTTACTATTTGAAAGGCTGAATGGTGCTATACAGCTGCTTATTCTAGTCTATCATGACCAAGCACTTGCATTAACCCATCATTTTACATTACAGCATAGTCATAACAGTGAATACTAGCGGGGGGAATCAACAGAAGGCTTTCAAGAAATCAAACTGCTCATGAAGGTTAGAGTTGATCTGTTAAATAAAAAGCACACAGAACAAGGAATTTGCATGGCCAACCACCTTACAGAAGCCAGTGCAGATAGCTAATAAATAATGCTGTCTAACTTGGAGTCCGAGTCCAGGTTGTGTGATCTCAGACGCGATATTGATATATTAGATTTACTGCTTTCCTTAGAGCCATAAATGAGTCACATGTTGTGGTGAAAGAGAGCTGACCTCACCAATGGAAGGCCAGCTGTGTGGAAGCTCTGGTACCTTTTAGAAGCTTGGTTCTCAGAAGATATTCCTCCTGTTTGACTCCATCCAGTGACAGTTGGAGGAACCATCCTCCATTACTCATCTGAAGGCTCAGAGAAGATGATCCTTGTGCAGGATCGGGGACCTACTACATTCATTATGTTTACAGCAATGCACATATCAAACACTCTGGGATAGGCACTCTTCATCTGTAGATAAATAAAAAAATAAATACTTCTTTGAAGTTCCTGCCTAGTGTATTGTAGAAGTAGATTCTCTTTGTAGCAGTCTGTGTTCCTGGCTATATTTACACACTATATGCCTTGAAACTACTTGATGATACACTTTCAAGCTGAGATTTAATTTTTCAGGGAACTTTGGCAATTAGGTGCCATTCATTTCAGTGGGAGTTGTACGTCTGCATCTCCCAGGCAGTTTTGAAAATCCCCAGCACTAAACTCTGAAAACTCCGCAGTGCAAACAAGAAACAATTCTCCCAAGTGAGAACATTCGTACATTTGGACTTAACTTGTCTGCAGTCTGCTTGGCTAGTAATGAGCTAAGGTTCAGCCACCATGCCACTGAAAACCAATCTAAAATTCAGAGGTTTCAAACAAAGCAGCAAAATGTGCGTCTCTAGTGGGCGGAGCTTGTTTTGTGGGTGGAGCTGGGAAGAGCAACACATTTTTTTTCTCCAACTCAATCCCTTTGTGCACATTTTCTACACTGAGTAAGGAGTAGATTCTGCCACCTGAGTCACACTAACTACTTCGCTATGTGGTTAGTTCTGCTAAAGTCATATACACCTACAACCTATTTCTTTGTACAGTTTGTGCATTAAAAATGATGACTAATGAGACTATGAATTGTAAAAATACAAACTTGAAAAATCTCAGCTTACATTTCCTGATGTTTAAAGAGAAAGAAATATGTTCAGAATCAACACATGCTGCAGTGGAATTGCGATCTGCTTTACATGTCCTAAGTCATTATGTTCTAATGAAATCCACCTTTTGGTTCCCATTGAAATCAGTAGGCCTTAAGCATGTGCTTAAGTGCTTTTCAGAACTGGGACCAAAGGCCCTGATCCAGGAGAGCACTTGAGCACACGCTTAACTTAAGGTATGTGATTGATCCCACTGAATTCTATGGGGCTACTTACATGCTGTAAGTTAGGGGCATGTTTAAGTCCTCTGCTGGATCAGGGCCTAAGTGTTTTGCAAAATAAACTTGGGCTTAAAGCTAAACACATGCTTTGTTGAATCAGGGCCTGTGGCACCATGGCCACCACCCAACTCTATTTCCCTTTGACTTCAGGCCCCTTTAAAACTCACCCTGTCTCCAGTTGCATTCTCAGCCCCAAGCCTTTTAATTCAGACTTCACCAGGCAGCTGACAACAGAGTTTGTCAGAAACAGAACTCCAAAGTCCCAAACAAACACAAAGTCTTTCATCACTTCCAGCTCCAGTTTCCTGGGGTTCCTCCTGCCTCTGGCAGTCCCAGTTACTTCTCTCAGCCATAGCCCTCTGCCCTGCAGATTCCTGGTGCCTTTTATATTGGGAATTCTTCCCCTCTGGCAGGGCTCATCTTGTAATCAGGGCTGGCTTAGCCCAGGCTCTGCAGCCCACAGCACCTTATGGTACATGCGCATGGATAAGCACATTTTAAAAAGTCAAATGCAATTAAGAACTATATTTCTCCAAGGATACCCACCCTAGGAAATATTTTACCCACAGGTTCGGCTACTACCCAATTCCTAATATTGCAGAGGCAAGTCCGTTTGCGAAATTGGCATTTGGACACCGACTGGGCACCTTTGTGCTTTGAACGACTTAATTTAATTCATCGTTTTCGTTCTATTCCCTCCCCAGATACGTTTCTCAACTCTTATGTCCCTTTGTCCTCATCAGTGGTCTCAACTCTTCTCAACCTAATAGTCTGTGAATTTGTGTGTTGTTTGCACCTTCTTCCAGGACATTAATGAGGCGATTAATTAAATCTGGTACTAAGAGTACATGTCTAGATCCCAGGTAGGAGTACATCTCTCCTAACTCAATTCAGGACTTTGTTAATGGTTCTTAACACCTAATACAACCTGAATACATTTTTCAATGCAATATCAAGTGCTTTAATAACATCTAAGTATTTCACATCTACTGCCTGCCATCCATCCAATCAGTTTATAATTCTGTCAAATAAACCAATCAACATTTCTGGTGAAAATTATTCTCTATTAGAGCTGAGTGAATAATTCAGAACGAGTAATTTATTCCATGAATGTAACAGAATATCTTCAAGCAGAATCCAATTTACTTGTTATTCCAATGTATCTGATTATTCATTAATCCATGGTTGACCCATGGATAGTTAAAATTCCAGGTGAGTGGCTTAGGTGATTTACTTCAATGGCACCTGGGCTGGCCAGCATCTCTGAAAATCAGGTCATGTATTTACAGTCCAGGTTCAACAAAGCACTTAAGCATGTGCTTAACTATGAACACCGGCTTACATTCCATTGAAGTCACTGAGAGTTAAGCAAGTGCTTAAAGTTTTGTTGAATCAGGGCTCAAGTGCCTAAATATAAACTTGGGTGCCTAAACCACAGAAGCATAGACTCATAGAATATCCGGGTTGGAAGGGTCCTCAGGAGGTCATCTAGTCCAACCCCCTGCTCAAAGCAGGACCAATTCCCAACTAAATCATCCCAGCCAGGGCTTTGTCAAGCCTGACCTTAAAAACCTCTAAGGATGGAGAGTCCACCACCTCCGTAGGGAACCCATTCCAGTGCTTCACCAACCCTCCTAGTGAAATAGCGTTTCCTAATATCCAACCTAAACCTCCCCCACTGCAACTTGAGACCATTACTCCTTGTTCTGTCATCTGCCACCACTGAGACCAGTCTAGATCCATCCTCTTTGGAACCCCCCTTCAGGTAGTTGAAGGCTGCTATCAAATCCCCCCTCACTCTTCTCTTCTGCAGACTAAACAAGCCCAGTTCCCTCAGCCTCTCCTTATAAGTCATGTGCCCCAGCCCCCTGATCATTTTCATTGCCCTCCGCTGGACTCTTTCCAATTTGTCCACGTCCTTTCTGTAGTGGGGGGCCCAAAACTGGACGCAATACTGCAGATGTGGCCTCACCAGTGCCCAATAGAGGGGAATAATCACTTCCCCGATCTGCTGGCAATGCTCCTACTAATGCAGCCCAATATACTGTTGGCCTTCTTGGCAACAAGGGCACATTGCTGACTCATATCCAGCTTCTCATCCACTGTAATCCCCAGGTCCTTTTCTGCAGAACTGCCGCTTAGCTAGTCGGTCCCCAGCTTATAGCAATCATGGCGTTCTTCCTTCCTAAGTGCAGGACTCTGCACTTGTCCTTGTTGAACCTCATCAGGTTTCTTTTAGCCCAATCCTCCAATTTGTCTAGGTCACTCTGGACCCTATTCCTACCCTCCAGCATATCTACTTCTCCCCCCAGTTTAGTGTCATCCGCGAACTTGCTGAGGGTGCAATCCAATGTAGCTACCCAAGTTTGAAAATTTTGGCCTCAATGTCTGGTGAATATTACAAAGCTTTCGTTTCTCTCATGCGCAGCACACATCTGGGGAGAACACCGTGCCAAGTCACCCCTCATTCCTAAGCCTGGTTTGCACAGTCATTACATTACAAGCACTCACTAGAAGTCTACAGTGATCAGCAGGGCCAGCTCCAGCTTTTTTGCCACCCCAAGCAGCAAAGCAGGGAGGAAAAAAAAATAAAATAAAGCCTCGACCGGCGGCACGGCGGCGGCAGCTCTACCGTGCCGCTTTATTCTTCGGCGGCAATTCGGCGGCAGGTCCTTCCCTCCGAGAGGGACTGAGGGACCCGCTGCCGAATTGCTGCCGAAGACCCGGACGTGCCACCCCTTTCCATTGGCCGCCCCAAGCACTTGCTTCCTTCGCTGGTGCCTGAAGCGGGCCCTGGTGATCAGTCTCATGAACTCTCCACAGACTTACTATTTATCTTTTTATTATTTCATGACATTTTAAAAAAATGTCCAACGGGTTTTTCTGCTTCCCTGCTGTGAGCAACAACATAAACCATGCTTGGTGCTACCTTTCCTCCTCTCCTTCCTCTTCACGGACCCGCCTGCTGCCTCTTCGATTTCTGCACTGCTGCCGCTGTTACTTGTGCCCTTTCTGTGGAGATCTGGGAGAGTGGGCGGATGAGGGGGCAAAGGGCATACAGGTGACGTCTTTGCAGCACAAGACCGCTGCAACTGGCCATCAACCAAGTGCTGTGTTCAACGCATATACAGGGCATGTCTCCGCGGGAGCTTTGAGCTAGCACGCTAGAAATAGCAGTGTGGACACTGCGGCACAGGCACGTATGGACTCAGTGCGCAGGGTGGCCTTGTGTACTCCATTGGCTGGCCTGTGCCACTACCCGTGCTGCAACCCTATTCTTAGTGTGCTAGCTAGGGGGTGTCTGTCCATCCAAACTGGGACGCTCACTCCCAGCAGCAGTGTAGACGTGCCCATACAGAGACGTTAGATAAAAACAAATATTCTGGCCGGAAGGTCACAATGTAACACGACTTTAGTTTTTAGAACTCAGAACGATAACACACAAGAACCCCCAAACCAGAGAGACAAAGCAGGCTGGCTCCCTAAAACACAGAGGCACAACTCAATTTACCTTACTCTAGGCTGGCTGGCTGCAGACTGACTTCGACTAGGCCCAGATCGGACTCTTCCCTACAGAACACATTCACCTGCTGGCAGGACCATGAAAAACCCTTGAAATTTGAAGTGATAGCCTACAATTTTAACAGTTTTCAATACACCACACAAAGCAACTAAAGTGACGGTCCCCCTTCCTTTTAAGCCTCCACGGTAGTGTGCCAAAGATATCAGGTTTGCCAACTGAAATGTCAATTGACAAGAACCATTGTACTAACAGCAGCTAATTCCTTTGGATACAGTTGAAGCGGAGTCCTTTGAGTAAGGGAGCGAGTGGGTGTGACATCTATGAACGCTTTCTTTCCAGACCGCAATAACATAGATCAACAAAGAACCAAGTACAGAAATGTTCTGATCAAAGGCAGGTTTTGTCTACCTGACCTTTGGGAGAAGGTGTGAGAAACAATGGTCTGATTAAATAAGCCAGGACGTTTCCATAAAGAAAGGAGTCTTAAAAAAAACCCCAACAACCCAGTTTCTTGGCACTTTCAGATCTGGAGTTAGGAAATAATAAACTACCTCCCCAAAGAAGAAAGACCAAAGGCCAATTAGACATGAGCAGGTACCCTATCCACCACAGATCATTAACTTGGCTTTTATAGGTGTTCAAAGAGGCACATTCTAATTCTGCTGATGGAGCGTGTCAGTTGGTGATTAATTGCCTTTGCCTTGCCACCCAACTGCTAACCAGCTCCAGCCTAGTTTTTGTTATTATTTGAACGGCAAAGGCAATCCACGCTGAGATGTCAGTATAATTGGCTGGTGTTGGCTGTGTATTTTAAATATGGTTTATTGCAAAGTCTTCCTTATCCTTGAACCAAAACAAAGACAAAAGCCCAATGCGCCCAACCTTTGAGAACATGGTGAAAGTGATGTACATCATGGAGAATCAGGAGAGAAGCCATACAGATACCTGTTAACAAAAATTCTGGTTGTTAAAGGGCAAGTACCGATTGCCATGGCTTTCACATGCTCTTCACACCACGTTAGCTTTCTTTAACACTCTTTTTGTTCTGCAGAGACCAGACAGGATGAATACAGGCCCTGATTCTGCACAAACTTATGTTTGTGTGTAACTTTAGGCATTTATCTAATCCCATTGAACTTACTTGGACGACACATATGTATAAAGTTACTGAACGGTGCAGTGTTGCCAGCTCTCAGATTTTATCCCAAGTCTCATGATATTTGGTATTGTTCTTAAAGCCCCAGGCCCTGGAATCATGTGAATACACAGAATCTCAGCTTTCATTTACAAATCAAAAGTCCATTTCTGGCCCTTATGGTTGTGGAGAAAAGCTTGAAAATATGATCCTCAAAGGTTCAAAAAAGCCAGGAGGCAAATAGAAAATCTCCACACTTATTATTTTGAAAATTCCATGATATTTTGGGCCGTGACTCATGATTCTTGAATGCTTAGGGTTGGCATTAGCTGGATCAGGGCCTTAATCAAGAAAGATATATTATGATAGACTAAAACAACTTGCTGAAGGGTAAGCCAAGACTTTGAACAAAAAGTAAAGGTGTGACGTTGTGCAGTCTATATGGTTTTATAAAAACTTGATAATAAGTCAATATAATGAAACTGAGATAGTTTTAGAGAAAATACGGTAATAAGTGAATGTAAGTAACTGGGATATGCCTCACGCAAAAGGTCTCTTGTAAGGTATCATTACAAAGCTTATAATCTACTGAGTGTGATCATCTGATTTGTATAAATGTACCACTCTTGTATCTAAAACTAGAAATATAAAATGTAACTCTGAGGGCCTATTGTAATTGTGTAAAGTGTGGACCATTAATGATGGTTTGGAATCTTGATGACTCCCATTGTCTGCAGATGGCTGTATTTACCTGTGAGTCTTCCTGTATATGTGTGTGCTGGCAAGTGAGTAATGAAGTCTTGCAGTGACATGTGATCATGTCACCTGAACTGGAATCCATCTTTAACCTGGTGCTTTTCCAGTGAGGGGGGGTGGAACCCCAGAGAGACAAAGAGTTCCCGCCTTATGCAAAAGATATATAAAGGGGTGGAAGAGAACAGAGAAGGGGAGAAGCCATCATGAAGAATCCCCTAGCTACCACCTGAGCTGCAACAAGAGCTGTACCAGGGGAAAGAATTGTGCCCAGGCCTGGAAGGTGTCCAGTCTGAGAAAAACTTACTGAAACATCTCTGAGGGTGAGATTATCTGTATTTAGTTTGATTAGGCATAGATTTGCGCATTTTATTTTATTTTGCTTGGTGACTTACTTTGTTCTGTCTGTTACTACTTTGAACCACTTAAATCCTACTGTCTGTATTTAATAAAATCACTTTTTATTTAGTAATTCACCCAGAGTATGTATTAATACCTGGGGGAGCAAACAACTGTGCATATCTCTCTATCAGTGTTATAGAGGGCGAACAATTTATGAGTTTGCCCTGCATAAGCTTTATGCAGGGTAAAACGGATTTATTTGGGTTTAGACTCCATTGGGAGTTGAGCATCTGAGTGCTAAAGACAAGCGCACTTCTGTAAGCTGTTTTTAGGTAACCTGCAGCTTTGGGACAGGAGATTCAGACCCTGGATCTGTGTCTGGAGCCAGACGGGAGTGTCTGGCTCAGCAAGACAGGGTGCTGGAGTCCTGAGCTGGCAGGGAAAGCAGAAGCAGGGGTAGTCTTTGCACATCGGGTGGCAGCTCCCAAGGGGGTTTCTGTGATCCAACCCGTCACAAAAGGCCTGCAAAACTTTTCCTTTGGGAATAGTCCTTATGGAAGTAGTCTTACTGCTGTTGGCAGGACTGCTTGTGTGGGCAAGAGTTTGCAGATGGGGCACTATTTTAAGGTGATAGGAGAAGGAAGTTTGCAAAGCTGGAGGTTCCATTTTAATTTTATTAAAAAGGCAACAGAGTAAACAAAATCAAATACTAGGCACAACATGCTGCAAAGGCAAATGCTGTGAGATGAGAGTAGCCTATGGGTTAATATATAGTGTTTCAATACTCTCATACTGGATCCATGTAGAGAGGAAGAATGGTCCAGTGGTTGGGGTGCAAGGTGGGGACATGAGAGCCCTGGGTTCAGCTCCTTGCTCTGCCACAGGCTGCCTGTGCATCTTAGGCAAGTCTCCCTGTGCCTCAGTTCCCCATCTGTACAATGGGGTAACAGCTCTGTTCTCCCCCACAGGGGGCTTAGGAGGATACGGAGATTAAAGATGGAGAAGCGCTCAGATACTATAGCCCTGGGCACTAGATAAGTACAATCGACAGGCCTTAACTGTAACTACAGCACAGCTTCTGCTCTGCTATAACGTGGGTGATACAGCACTAGGGTTAGAGCTGGTAAAAATGGGCAAAGCTCAATATTCCCATTTAGCAGAGGCCAATTGGCAGTATTTGAATGGAGAGGGAGACTGGAGAGAATTATATGCCCTCATCTTTGCGGCATCCATAGAGAGTGACAGCAAAAAGACAGTCCAGCCAGGTTAGCAATACCGCATGCCTTGTCTGGGTTGATGTTTCTTAGAGAGATGAAGTTGAATAGAAAGGATAATGGTGCCTCCATCCCATCCTTTGACTTGTCTATTCAAGCTGTCAGCTCTTCAGGAGGGACCGATTCTTACTGTCCGTAAAATGTCTAGCACCAGGGCCACCCGGGGGCGGGGGCAAGTGGGGCAATTTGCCCCAGGCCCTGCAGGGGCCCCCATGAGAGTTTTCAGGGGCCCCACGAGAGTTTTCGGCAGGTCTTCGGCGGCAGGTCCTTCAGTGCCGCCGAACACACCCAGAGCAAAGACCCGGAGCTTCTTCCGCTCCGGGTCTTCGGTGTCAGTTCGGCGGTGAGGGTTCCTTCTGCTCCGGGTCTTCGGCAGCAGTTCAGTGGCGGGTCCTTCACTCGCTCCGGGACCTGCCACTGAAGTGCCCCGAAGACCCGGAGCAGAAGGACCCCCGCCGCCGAAGACCCCAGGCCCCCTGAATCCTCTGGGCAGCCCTGCCTAGCACAGTGGGGTCCCGAGTTCAGCTGGGGCCTCAAAGTGACGCTATGGCAAAATAAATCAATAGTGAGGAAGACGGCGGCTGAGAGAGCTAACGTGGTGGCAACATGCCTGCCTGATCCCTGCACATACCGCAGCTAATGAGTAAACACGTCAGCTTAAAATTTGCTTTGAACGATTCATATTTTTCTAAGTTTTGAAGTGTTAAGTTATACATTGTCCCTCTGCCCTGATGGTTTCAGGGTCAAAGATATCTCCTAAGGTAATGTAACGTTTTAAAATGGCTGCACTGGTGCTCTGATGAACTACCGTGAAACCTATCTAAGACTGGCCTTGTTGTACTGTGCATGATGCATCCAGCACTAGGGGGAAGAAACAACCAATTTCACAGATGGCATGTTCTTCCTGTACGATGATCAAGTAAATTCCCCTCATTTTCATTGCAAAAAGTGGTTGGTAAGGTGGTTCTCCCAATAAACACCAGGGGGCGTATTGTCTATAATGATATCAAAATCCGTAGTATCCCTTGGATAGCGAGACCATATCTGTATCCATTCCAGGGTCTTCCCTGAACTCCTTTTACACTAGCATGTCAAAGTTATCATTCCAGTGGGGATCTTATACTGCAGTTTCGTCACCTCATCAGAACCCCAAGGTATAAATATAGATTTATATTTTATCACTTAGCTATACATTATTTTGACTGCCATTTAAGGTCCTGATTCAGCAAAGAACGTAAGCACATGTTTAACTTTCAGCATGTACTTACGTTCCACTGAAGTCAATGAGATTTAAACACATGCTTAAATGTAACATGCTTAAATAGGGGTGCTTTGCTAAACTGGGGCCTAAATGCCTTAAAAATTAATAGTTGTCCACTATAAAATATTGGTTGATGTATATGATCAAAGTTCTACCTTTATCCAATCCATATCTCCATCACTGGAGATTTTTAAGAATAGGTTAGACAAACACATCTCTGGGATGGTCTAGGTATAGTGTCACCTATGTATACAGGGATGGACCTTCCTTAATGCGGGGTGATTAACTAGATGACCTCAAGAAGTCCTTTCCAGTCATACATTTCTATGATTTTATGTCCTTTTATTAAAGTTGAAACATCAAATGCAGATAATTGCTAATAGGTTGACAGCAGACATCATGAGGAATAGCGTCTGTCAATGGATCAACACGACAAAGCCACCGTGCAGTGCAATGACACCAAATGTCTGCCTAATTAAAAAGGCACATGGCAAGCAGCACCATAGATGTTTCAGTCACAACAAACAATTCTTCCTGGGAAGAAGTCTGGGACCCCTCTGTCCCCGCAGGTCCCCTGCACCTGCTGTAACCCTGGTTTCTGATATCTCCCTGTATCTTCTCTTCCATCCTTGTCATCTCCTTTCATCTTCTCTTCTCTTTCTATACCCTGGGCCTGGTCCAAAGCCTACTGAAGTCAATGGAAGGAGTCTCATTGGCTGCAATGGGCTTTGGATCAGACTTCTAGTTCTCTTCTGTCCATACCACTCCTTTCCGCTCAGCCTTCCAGCCCCAACTCTTCCCACTGATGACTACTCACTGTGTACCTGGACCTACTGCCTTCCTACACATTTACCCAACATCTTTCTGTCCCCTAGGAGGGCTTCCTCTCCTCTTCCCCCTCTTGAGAAAGCTCCGTGAGGACAGATCCTCAGTTGGCATAGCTCCACCATGGTCATGGATTTACATCAGCCTGAATCTGGTTCAACATCTCCTTAGAGTGGGCCTCCAGTAACGGAGAAACTGGAGGCTTTGCCTGATTAATCCATTGTACGCAGCTCACAATCTATACTAGCTCCAGGACTGCAGGAAAAGCACCACACCGAGGGCTGATAGGAACTACAGTACCACACTCAGTGTCTCTGCAAAGCTACTCCCGGTGTGTTAAATAGTGTGATGTCTCCAGAAAGCAACTGCATCTGACTAACTTGGATAATGCCTTTTCCCAACGGCTGTTCCTAATCCCCTACTCAGATGATGGACACAGTTACTGACCAAAACGTGGGAGTGAGACGATTTTTAGTATCGGGACTAAGAGTATCCCTTTAGGAAGCAGAGGTTGGGTTTTTCTAAAGCCCTCATTGAAGTCGGAAGTTTTACTGTTGGCTTCAATGGGAGCAGAGTCAGGCTAATGTTGAGCACTTTTGAAAAGCCCAGCCCTCCTCCTCTCTTTTACTTGCTTTCCCATCTGTGCTAGCTGGGATGGTTTTGTTTCTTACTAATAAATGTTGCTACCATATTGCTAGCCCCTAGCACTCAAAGTCATGAGTCAGCCCACCTCAGTTCCCCTCACCCCCCAAATCAGGAGATTTTTAAAAACAGTATCTCTTGGGGCCTTTTTACCTCTCTTCTCATGCTGTAACCATACAGGTTCTGGTATTTATCTGGCCTTCATCACTGTAGTATCTTTAACATATGCACCCTCACAACACCCCTGGGAGGCAGGGCAGTGCTGTCAGCCTCAGTTTACCAGTGGGGAACTGTGGCCCAGACAGGCTGTGTGATCTGCCCAAGGTTGCACAGGAACTCTAAGGCAGATCAAGGACTTGACCCCCAGTAGCCCAAGCCTAGGCTAGCACTGTGAAAACTGGCCCCTCCTTCCTCTCATTCATGAGGTCAGACTTTCCTGTGCAACCACGGACACTACACGATTCCTTGTTTTTTAAATGAAAGCTGAGATTCTCACCTAGTGACATGCCCCCAGAAGCTGGGGCTTTAAGAAAAAGGATGTAAAAAATGACAGCTGATTATGTTGATTAGAAACATTAAGATATGTCTTTCGTATTGGCCATTACTTCAGTATTTCCGATGGACAAATCAAGCTTGTGTTAGCCCTGTTTGACAACACACCAGATAAGAAAGAATCCAGCTGGAGCCTACCAGCTTTTAATACACCTAATTTCTGGAGTTGTTATGAATGTTGTAGGTTGGTGTCACTGTCAAGTATCAACAACAATGTTTTAAATGACAAATAGCTGCTGCAAAGTGACCATGTGTTCTTTGAATATTAAGCCAAACACTTCATTGCAGTAAGCCCTGAGTATCCATGTGGTTTTGCCCACCTCCTCAGGGACCTTTATAGTGCTCCCCTTCCTATAAACAGTTTAAAGTCGTAATGGTAAACACACAGGTCTAAAACTAAACTTGCATTCGTTACACTTGTGTTGACTATTTGTGACAATACTAGAAATGTTTACCAGTCCAGCAGAGCAGTTTACACAGGAAACCCCCACACATTTACCTCTTCTGCCATGATTAATTCTTGGTTTACACTAAGGAAGAGACATAATGGATCTGGTTTTCTACACCAATTCAACCTTGCAAGAGCTCCTGTGTACTAAACTCCAGCATTTTGTAAGTTGGTTTAAAAAACAGATGGAGGCCCTAATGTTGCAGATCTATCCTGAAGGGTTTAGTCTCTGGGTAGCTTCTCTCCACCCCCTGACTGATAGCTGACCTCAGAAAGGCCATCATCAGTAGAAGAAGAAAACAGTATGTGAGGAGTATCAGAGGGGTAGCCGTGTTAGTCCGAATCTGTGAAAAGCAACAGAGGGTCCTGTGGCACCTTTGAGACTAACAGAAGTATTGGGAGCATAAGCTTTTGTGGGTAAGAACCTCATTTCTTCAGATGCAAGTGAAGAAGTGAGGTTCTTACCCACGAAAGCTTATGCTCCCAATACTTCTGTTAGTCTCAAAGGTGCCACAGGACCCTCTGTTGCTTTTCACAGTATGTGAGGACTAGATCCTCCAGGATACAAACAGAGGTGCAACCTCTAGATGGTGTGCTGTGAGGCATCATCTGCTTGGTGATGAACACAACTGGTGCTCCTAGCAATCAATGTGATGGGGAGGTCATAGAGTGCCCCCAGGACCCTCAAGTAAAGCTCTATTATGCGTAACGACATATTGCACCAGGAGGCACCTGAGGAGAGCAAATCATCTGTGGTAACAGCAAACCTGGAGCTGATGAATAGGCTACATAATCCTACGGGCTGGGCATTTAGGCAGGAAAAGAGATTTGCCAGAATTCACCTCCGATCTCTACTTTACCAATGTATATTAGACTGGGCAGGAGCCCTGCTGTCTGTGCTACCTCATAGCATCATACCATCATAGAATATCAGGGTTGGAAGGGACCTCAGGAGGTCATCTAGTCCAACCCCCTGTTCAAAGTAGGACCAATCCCCAGCTAAATCATCCCAGCCAGGGCTTTGTCAAGCCTGACCTTAAAAACCTCTAAAGAAGGAGATTCTACCATCTCCCTAGGTAACCCATTTCAGTGCTTCACCACCCTCCTAGTGAAAAAGTTTTTCCTAATATCCAACCTAAACCTCCCCCACGGCAACTTGAGACCATTACTCCTTGTTCTGTCATCTGCCATCACTGAGAACAGCCTAGATCAAGGGTGGGCAAACGTTTTGGCCTGAGGGCCGCGTCAGGTTTTGGAAATTTGATGGAGGGCTGGTTAGGGGAGGGGGTCATGGCCCAGCTCCCACCCCCTATCTACCCCCCCCCCAGGACTCCTGCACCATTCAACCCCCCCGTTCCCTGATGGGCTCCCCGGGACCCTTGCCCCATCCACCCCCCCGGTCCCTGTCCCCTGACTGCCCGTGGAACCCCCACCCCTGCCTGCCCCCTGCCGCCCCATCCAACCCGCCCTCCTTCCTGCCTGCCCCCCCCGGGACTCCTGCCCCATCCAACCACCCCTTCTCCCTGCCCCCCGCTGCCCCATCCAACCCCTCCTCTCATTCCTGACTGCCCTCCCCAGGACCCCTGCCCCCATTCAACCCTCCTATTCCCCGCTCTCTGACCACCCCGACACCTATTCATACCTCCACCCCTTGCCCACTCCCCCGAACTCCCCTGCCCTCTATCCAACCCCCCCGCTCCCTGCCCCCTTACCGCGCCGCCTGGAGCACCAGTGGCTGGCGGTGCTACAGCCGCGCCGTCATCAGGCCAGGTTCTGCAGCTGCGCTACCCCAGGAGCTCACAGCTCCACCACCCAGAGCATTGCACTGGCGGCGGGGCGAGCTGAGGCTGCGCGGGAGGGGGAACAGCAGGGGAGAGGCCGGGGGCTAGCCTCCCAGGGCAGGAGCTAAGGGGCCGGACAGGAGGTTCCCGCAGGGCGGATGTGGCCATAGTTTGCCCACCTCTGGTCTAGATCCACCCTCTTTGGAACCCCCTTTCAGGTAGTTGAAAGCAGCTATCAAATCCCCCCTCATTCTTCTCTTCTGCAGACTAAATAACCCCAGTTCCCTCAGCCTCTCCTCATAAATCATGTGCTCCGGCCCCCTAATCATTTTTGTTGCCCTCCACTGGACTCTTTCCAATTTTTCCACATCCCTGTAGTGTGGGGCCCAAAACTGGACACAGTACTCCAGATGAGGCCTCACCAATGTCGAATAGAGGGGAATGATCACGTCCCTCGATCTGCTGGCAATGCCCCTACTTATACAGCTGTAGCGAGGCGGTGTGGTTCCCCGCTGCTCCAGGGAGGGACGAGCCCCTTCAGCCTACAAAGTGGGCAGAGCCAGTCGAGCCTGCGCCCGCCCCCCAGAGCTCAAGGCGCAGGACAGGAAGTACAAAAGCCCAACCCCAGAGCTCACTAGAGACCCAACCGCTGGAGAAGCCAGAGGCCTGTGGCCTAGCTCCCGGTTGGGAGACCTCGGCAATTGGCGGCCGACCCGAGGACTGGCCAGACCAGCAGAGGCCTGATGCCGACCAGACCCCGGAGAAGCTGTTAAGCTGCCCATTGCCAGTTACCCAGAGTAGCTGCCAAGCCTACTGCTCACCGGGTACCCTGAGGAGCCCATGGTGTTTGACCCCTTGGAGGACACTGTCCGGACCCAGGTACCTCTAGAGGGGGAGGTAGGAAGTAGCCCCAGGAGCGGCGCCAGGGTTTTTGGCGCCCTAGGCAGGGGTCCTTCCACGCTCCCGGTCATCGGCGGCAATTCTGCGGCGGGGGGGTCCTTCCGCGCTCCGGTCTTCGGGGCACTTTGGCGGCGGGTCCCAGAGCGAGTGAAGGACCCGCCGCAGAATTGCTGCTGAAGACCCGGAGCGCGGAAGGACCCCCCGCTGCCGAATTGCCGCCGACGGCAGCAAAATGCCACCCCGCCCCCAAATCCTGGTGCCCTAGGCAACCGCCTAGGTCGCCTAAATGGAAGCGCCGGCCCTGAGTAGCCCGGGGGCAACCGACCCTTATCTGACTGCAGCACTGCCTCAGCCCATGTCAGTGTGTTGCGGCCAGGATCCCCACTGACACAGCAGCAGGCCCTCTGCCGCTGCTAGGGCCCCAGGCTGGGACGTAGTGGAGTGGGTGGGCCGGGTCCTCCCTGCTTCCCAACATCTGGGTGGCCGTCTCCCCCTTTCCCAGGCCCTTCGGAGCCAGGACCTGTACCTGTTTGCTCAGCCCCTGCCTGAGGGCCTGAGCTATTGACTCTGTACTGCCCCACCCTGACCCAGGGCCTGGGCCTGTTGTTTAACTGTTTGCTCAGCCCCTGCCTGAGGGCCTGAGCCACAGACGTTGTATTGCCCTGCCCTGACCCAGGCCCGGGGATTATTGTTTAATGGTTTGCTCAGCCCCTGTCCGAGGACCGGAGCGTGGGACTCGCTACTGCCCGCCAGCCGGGCGGGAGTACCTGTTTGTTTTGCCTCTACTGCCGGAGATCCCGCGGCCAGACTAGTTCCCCGAGGTAACCGGATGGATGTAGCGAGGCAGCGTGGTTCTCCGCCGCCCCAGGGAGGACCGAGCTCCAGCCGAACCCTTCTACACTTGGTGGAGAATGCAGGCAACGGTCCCCCGATCCCTGTGAGAAAGGATCTGAGGAAGAGCGTGCCCGGGAAACCAATGGACATGGAGAAGCTTGTTAAGTTCTTGGCTGAAAGCCAAGAACAGCAAAGACCGCCCAGCTCCAGCAGCAGCAGCTGGTCCAGCAGCTCGGGACCCAACAGGAACAACTGCTTTTGGAGTTGGGACGCCAGAACCAGCAGCAATGCCTGCAGTAGTTGCCGACTCTGCTGCCCCGTCTTGCGGAGCCCCAGCCTGCGGGGGCCACCGGACTACCCAGCGTAGCCCCTCCAGTCCAGTTGGCAAAGATGGGCCCCGACAATGACCCAGAGGCCTTTCTTGTGACTTTTGAAAGGGTGGCACGAGTCGCCGGGTGGGCCCAAGACCAATGGGCTACCCTCCTGGCCCTGTACCTGACCGGGACCGCCCAAACAGTATATCGGGGCCTGTCCACGGACGCAGCACGGGTCTACACCTGGGTAAAGGCGGCAATCTTAGATGCCCTGGACGTTTGTCCAGAGACCTTCTGACAGCGGTTCCGAAGCCTGGTCTATCCTACTGGTGCCCGATCCTGGATGGTAGCTCAGGAATTGAGGGAAGCATGCAAGCGATGGTTACAGCCCGAAAGGCGAACCCCAGATGAGCTCACTGAACAAATTATTCTGGAGCAATTTGTCCATATATTCCAGTCGCAAGGGAGGGTCCTTCGCCATCGGCCTGTGACGCTAGCTGCTGCCATCACCCTGATGGAGGATTTCCTCGCCGCCGAAGCACCAGTGGGACCAACAACCTGAGCTGCCCCACCAGGGCTGGAGCTCCCTAACCCAGAGAAAAAGTGGGCCACCCAGGTCGAAACACAAAATCCTTCACGGGGCCAGGAGCCCCGACCCTGACCTGCTGAGGGCCTGGTTCGACAAGCCCCGACACCTTGGCTCATTACCCGAGGGGCCAACTGAAGCCCTCCTGGGGCCCGAGGGGAACACTGCCCTGGCCTGGGTGCTCGGACCTTGGAACCTGCTTTTCCTGCGGGCAATATGGCCATTTACAGCGAGACTGCACTGAGATGGATTGCAGCTTTGGCCAGGTCTGCACGGGAGAAGCCTGCACCCGACGCCAACAGGCCGCCAAGATTTCGATGCCAGTGGTTGTCGGGGATTACCCAACCTTGGCCCTAATTGATTTAGGCTGCAGCCAGACACTGGTTTGTCAAAGCCTCGGCCTCCAGGCCGACCCACGCCTGGGGACGATCTGTATACAGTGCATTCATGGTGACATACGACCCTACTCCAGTGCCCAAGTCTGGCTGACCGTGGATGGGGTTACGCGACGGATGGTGATTGGTCTGGCCCTTCGACTCGCATACCTGGTAATCCTGGGGTAGGACTGGCCAGATTTCCCAGAAGTCCTCCACTCAAACACCGGGGAGAGCCCTGTGGTCACTCCAGTACTGGAAGGAGGTCTCCCCGAGGCCTGGTTAGAAGGGGGGGAGGCGGCAGACCACAACGGACCAGGGGAAGAACCCAAGGACTCCCCTCCGGAGCCAGACTTAAGGGTGTGTGTGTGTGTGTAGCGAGGCGGTGTGGTTCCCCGCCGTTCCAGGGAGGGACGAGCCCCTTCAGCCTACAAAGTGGGCAGAGCCAGTTGAGCCTGCGTCCGCCCCCCAGAGGTCAAGGCGCAGGACAGGAAGTACAAAAGCCCAACCCCAGAGCTCACTAGAGACCCAACCGCTGGAGAAGCCAGAGGCCTGTGGCCTAGCTCCCGGTTGGGAGAGCTCGGCAATTGGCGGCCGACCCGAGGACTGGCCAGACCAGCAGAGGCCTGATGCCGACCAGACCCTGGAGAAGCTGTTAAGCTGCCCATCGCCAGTTACCCAGAGTAGCTGCCAAGCCTACTGCTCGCCGGGTACCCTGAGGAGCCCTTGGAGGACACTGTCCGGACCCAGGTACCTCTAGAGGGGGACGTAGGAAGTAGCCCGGGGGCAGCTGAACCTAGTCTGGCTGCAGCACACCCAGAGCCCATGTCAGTGTGTTGCGGCCAGGATCCCCACTGACACAGCAGCAGGCCCTCTGCCGCTGCTAGGGCCCCGGGCCGGGACACAGTGGAGTGGGTGGGTGGGCCGGGTCCCCCCTACTCTCCAACGTCTGGGTGGCCGTCTCCCCCTTTCCCAGGCCCTTCGGAGCCAGGACCTGTGCCTGTTGCTTACCTGTTTGCTCAGCCCCTGCCTGAGGGCCTGAGCTATTGACTCTGTACTGCCCCACCCTGACCCAGGGCCTGGGCTCGTTGTTTAACTGTTTGCTCAGCCCCTGCCTGAGGGCCTGAGCCGCAGACGTTGTATTGCCCTGCCCTGACCCAGGACTGGGGCTTATTGTTTAACGGTTTGCTCCACCCCGTCCGAGGACCGGAGCGTGGGACTCGCTACTGCCCGCCAGCCGGGCGGGAGTACCTATTTGTTTTGCCTCTACTGCTGCCGCGGCCTGAGATCCCGTGGCCAGACTAGTTCCCCGACGTAACCGGATGGACGTAGCGAGGCAGTGTGGTTCCCCGCCGCCCCGAGGAGGGACGAGCTTCAGTCGAACCCTTTTACAACAGCCCAAAATGCCATTCGTTTTCTTGGCAACAAGGGCACACTGCCGACTCATATCCAGCTTCTCGTCCACTGTAACCCTTAGGTCCTTTTCTGCAGAACTGCTGCCTACCCTAGTCTGTAGCAGTGAATGGGATTCTTCCGTCCTAAATGCAGGACTCTGTTGCACCTCATCAGGTTTCTTTTGGCCCTATCCTCTAATTTGTCTAGGTCCCTCTGTATCCTATCCCTACCTTCCAGCTTATCTACCACTCCTCCCAGTTTAGTGTCATCTGCAAACTTGCTGAGGGTGCAGTCCACGCCTTTCTCCAGATCATTAATGAAGAGATTGAACAAAACCAGCCCCAGGACCGACCCTTGGGGCACTCCGCTTGATACTGGCTGCCAACTAGACATGGAGCTATTGATCACTTCCCATGGAGCCCAACAATCTAGCCAGCTTTCTATCCACCTTATAGTCCATTCATCCAGCCCATACTTCTTTAACTTGCTGGCAAGAATACTGTAGGAGACCGTATCAAAAGCTTTGCTAAAGTCAAGGAATAACACGTCCACTGCTTTCCCCTCATCCACAGACCCAGTTATCTCCTCACAGAAGGCAATTAGGTTAGTCAGGCACGACTTCCCCTTGGTGAATCTATGGTGACTGTTCCTGATCACTTTCCTCTCCTCTAAGTGCTTCAGAATTGATTCTTTGAGGACCTGCTCCATGATTTTTCCAGGGACTGAGGTGAGGCTGACTGGCCTGTAGTTCCCCGGATCCTCCTTCTTCCCTTTTTAAAAGATGGGCACTAGATTAGCCTTTTTCTAGTCATCTGGGACCTCCCCCGATCACCATGAGTTTTCAAAGATAATGGCCAATGGCTCTGCAATCACATTCGCCAGCTCCTTTAGCACCCTCGGATGCAGCGCATCCGGCCCCATGGACTTGTACTCGTCCAGCTTTTCTAAATAGTCCTGAACCACTTCTTTCTCCACAGAGGGCTGGTCACCTACTCCCCATACTGTGCTGCCCAGTGCAGCAGTCTGGGAGCTGACCTTGTTTGTGAAGACAGAGGCAAAAAAACCTCTTCCGTGCCATAACTGTAATTTCCCATCATTTAGCAACAGCAACAGATGCCTGGGAAGAACCAGGCTAGAATATTACTACATCCTGGTGGGGAGCAATTATTTCTTTATTCTTGAGATTTATGAAATAACAATGAAAAGGGGCACATGCCTGAGCACCCTAGCCACATCCGATACCCATGTAAGAATACAATAAATCCCAAACCATGCAGAAGCACAGAGGATAATACTAAGTAACCAGGCAGTGCAAAAAGAAATCATAGTCTCAATTTTTTCCCTAAACATTCTCTCTCCTCGCCTCCCCTCCTCCCCCCACGCAAACAATCTCTGCTTCTTCAGCAGCCCTGCTAAGAAGATAGCCCTTGTGACCAGTAGATTCTGGATATTTCGGACCAGGATGGGAGTGCCTTCCAAAGGGAAGAGACCACAGGGGCCCTTATGGAGAACACTCTGCCAGCAGCCTCATTATTATACCAAGGGGGAACGGATCCTAGCTCAAGCACCTCATCAAATCTCATTGCCACCGGATGCCCAGAAACTTCCTCCCATCTAGTAAGGCCTAATTCTTACTAGCCAGGAGACCAGCTCTACATCTCACTTCATGAAGATGGTTTATTAAGAGCCAAACATTGTGGCCCTACATTCCACTCCAATGGGCGGACAACAGCAACAACACAGCCCCCTCTGAAGGGCCACTGTCTTCATAGACGCAAGCAGTTTCAGTGCTAAAATCCTCTTGAACCAAACCAGAACCATAGCTCAGCTACTGGTACTTGACTGTATTAAAGAACTACTCCTAAAAGCTACCATACATGATCATATTTCCAGAAGTTGTTGCTGTAATTGAAGAAAGAGGCACTTGGATTGGTGTGACAAACGCGGGCAAGTCAGGGCCAGGCGGCTACCACACAAACAGTAGAAGCTCAGCTCAGACATCTGCAAATATCTGATAGATCCTAGTACAGAAGAAAAAGCTGTTCATTATGGGCCTGAACCTATGTCAGTTGAAGTCAACAGCAAGACTCCCTTTGACTTCAATGGGGTTTGGATCTGGCCTTAGATAATTTGCCCAAATGTTATAAGCAGTAAAGGGGAAATTTTCAAAGGCACAAATGGCAATTAGGTGCCAAACTCCCATTGGAAATCAATGGGAGTTAGGTACCTCAACTATTCATTCTGCCTTCGAAAGTCTCCCCCTAAATTCTTATCATTTGAATTTTGAATTTCCATTGGTACAAACAGAAGGGGAGCATAAATGGTGCCATTTCTTGGGGTGTCACTATATGGAACCAAAACTAAGTGCATAAGTGAATCCACTAGCTACAAAAGGAATGTTTATGAAAACAGCATTTCTGAGGCCGACTTAACGGTGTACAAAAACAACGAGGAGTCCGCTGGCACCTTAAAGACTAACAGATTTATTTGGGCATAAGCTTTCATGGGCAAAAAGCCCCGGACTCCTTGTTGTGTTTGTGGATACAGACTAACACAGCTACCCCTTTGACACTTAACAGTGTAGTAACTATAGTGCTTGTTTCTTTGGGTTTATTGAATTGCTAATCATTCTTAGTCAGGTTTGCAAGACGGTGACTGTGAAGAGTGCATGTAACAAAGAAGCAGGAATCAAGACACATTTTTCCTCAGGTCCTGAACAGAAGCCAGATCACAGAAGTGCACATTAGAGAAGGGAAGTGTCTTTCCATTTCCCCAGTGTTACTGAACTGTCTGCAATTAGCTCAGATACTAGTATTTTCCATGGGTTTTTGTTTTTGAATGTATCTTTTTTTTTTCCAGCCCCACATACGGAAGGAGTTTCACAATCTTTCTGCCGCCCTTTCTGGCCTTTATCACCTCTTTCCAAAATGTCTGCCTCCTAGGGCACTCCTGTGGCATGTAGTGGAGTGTTAATTTCCTCGTGTGTCAGACACATTTTCCTGTCCCTTGAGGTAATGTTTGGAGAGTTCTAAATTGGAATTTTGATAGAAAACAGGTGACTTTCATTCTCTTCCTTCATTTCTACAGTGTTGTTGTAGCTGCGTTGGTCCCAGGATACTAGTGAGACAAGGTGGGTGAGGTAATATCTTTTATTGGACCAACTTTTGTTGGTGAAAGAGACTAGCATTTGAGTTTACACAGAGCTTAGACAGAGCTCTTCAGGTCATTTTACAATCTCTTTGCTTGTCTTGAGGCCTTATTTATAGACCCAGCCTAGCCATAATTTACATTATTATTGTTATTGTTATTTTATACTTAGGGTTAACATCTACTCTTTGAAAGATCCACAGGGGTAAATGCTCCCTAAATAGTGTCATTGTACTTGCAAGTTACACCGATGCTGACTTGGAAATCTGTATTGGCCGAGGGAAGGGTTTAGACAGATGTGTTCTGGTGGAATTCAGGGTCAGTGTTTCAACAGTAGCTATTCTTGCCCTCAACCATGCCTCCTGGGGGGGAAGTTTACAGCATAAACCTGTTGGTTTTTTGGAAAGAGAGACAGCCGCATCTACCGATTGGTATAGAAGCAGCTGTCAGCCCCACAATTACTAGAGACCAGAGTCTCCCCTGAGATCTGTAGTGTGGTTTGTCGCACAGAATTTAATTATTAAATTACTTAATGCACTCTTTGGCTCACCTACATGGAACGATCACAGCACATACAGCTTTCAGACAAGTAACATAAATAGCAAATGGGGCTCTCTCAACATGTAACAAATCCTCTCGATGAAATGTTCACAAACCATAATGCGAGAAGAAAGAAAGACGAATAAGTTGAACCATCCCCACTGTGTGTCAGATACACATCTGTCACTAATGAGGGCCTATGCATATTTATTAATGCAGAACAACATTTAAACTCATCCTACACACACACACAACTCATCCTGGTACATCCACAGGCATCCATGTACATCCACGCACATACAGCTGCATGCACACTGCAACCATTCAGACGGGGGAAAAAACACTAGACAAATGTGCAAACACATAATAAAATATATATTTAAATATAATTGCAATACAGTAGCATTGTCTTTTTACTGACCAGTGTGGCCCTTGAAGAGCACTAGATTCCAGACTACTGGAGGTTAAACAAGGCTGTGGATATGATATATCTGTTCACTAGGAATGTATATAACAACTCTGCTGCCCACTGAAAACCACGTGACAAGTTAACTCATGACATTGTGCATGAACAGCTATATAGGAAGCCCCAGCTAAGCCAAAAACATATGGAGACTGGTTGTTTTCTCCTCACAGTCGGCCCTTAGATTGTCAGCTCTTTGGGGTAGGCACTAGGTTTTAGCAGCACCCACCGCAGTGGGACCCTGGCCGTGATTGGAGACCCTAGTTGTTACCACAATAGGAATATTAAATAATAAAGAATCTACAGTATCTAATCAATGATTTCCCGAAAGCAAAACCACACTCTCAGCTCCTCAGCTAGCGAACAGTGGCACAGCTCTGTTGGTTTCAATAGAAGATTAATTTAAACGGAACAACACCAGTTTATAGCAGGGGAGGATCTGGCCGACGTTCTTAGTGTAGCTCACATCCTTTGCCTTTCGTTCCCTTCCCTCCAGCTATGGACACCCTTGTGCCTTTGCAGGAAGGGGCAGATGGCACCTCCATTTCCAGGAAGTGAATCCACAGGCACCTACCTTCGTATTTCAGGCTTTTTCCCCTTGTCCTTCTGAGAGGCTTCGGGTTCTGGCTTGGTCTGTTGGATTGGCAAGTGCTGTCTCCTGCTGCTGGTTCTTGTTCATTTTCCTGTTTGGATCCCATTGGTCTGTGAAACAAGGAAGAGAGGAGTGCTGACGGGATGAACATACCCAAGGCACTGTTGACACATATCATAACATATAGCTATGGCAAAGCTGTCACACTGAGCTGAGAATATTCACTTTCTTACACTCCCTCCTCCCTGGTCATGAAAGCAGTGTTAGCCTACATGTCCTAACACTACTGGGTAGAGTTATTCTGTTGCCTTTTCTACTATCCCTCTAACAGCCATCCAGCCCTACTCTGCGGATTGCTGCCGGCTATTGGAGCACTTGATGGAGGTGGCCTGGCTGGCCATTCTCCTTATTTCCAGCTGCTAAATAGATAGATAGCTAAAACATACTTGGTACTTCTTACTCTTCCCCCAAAACAATTGCCACAGGGACATTACGTGATCACAGAGAGGAGATGAGATGGCTGTGTGGTCATGGATGGGGCGGGCAGCGGATCTGTGCACTTGTGAATGAATGGGAAGGGGAGGTGTCCCTGAGCATGTGGTCCATGCTATGAAAAAATCTGAGAACCCCTGTCCTGCTGCAGTGTGCAGAGCAAGGTGCAGTGTGCTATGTGTGACACTGAGCTACTCCCTTAGAGATTGCATTTAACGACAACAGGTGCACACCGCCAGCCCCAACCACCAAAAACAGGAAAAAAGAAAAACCCAAAAAAACACACCAAACTTACCAAGTGTGAGAGGCTGCAGGGCTTTCACAGCGCCCCCTACTGCCTCCCCAAGGTCGTCACACTAGCCCATGACAGCAGCTGTGCATACCACCCCTGGGCCATCCTGGGGAGAAGACAGGGGCATGTGGAAACCCTACTGCTGCTGCAAAGCCTTGTTCTTCAGGGATGTGTTTTCGTCAGAAGTGTGATGCTCATCGAGTGAGATCAGGATGCCATGGCGCGCGTGGGTGCTTGCGTGCTGGATTGCTAGGTGATACATCTGAGGTCTAGTGACAGCGCCTGCTATACTCTAGGTGTGTGTTTTCCTGCGGTACCTCATTTCACACAGCAGTGTGCGAATCCTCGGCACACACCCCTAAAGTGGTTAAAAGGAAGCGATTCCCCCAACTGCTGGAAATCCACACACAAGTCCGCCCGCGGTGTATTTCTCCACACCATCAGTCTAGAACGGATGAGGATGATTCCCGCGAACAAAGGCCATGTCTGGACGAAAGATCCGTGGCAGCGAAGAAATGCGCTCGTGCGAGCAGTATGCTGTGTGTTGAAATGATACACGTGTTTGAAGGCAAATCATGCTACTCTATATACTTGAACGGGGATCATTCAATCTTCAAATATCTTTAGCTTCTAGGATTATTTTTATTTGTACTGCAGTAGTGGCTGGCAGTCCCAGTCAGGGATCCGGGCCTCACTGCTCTAGGTGCTGTACACACACATACCCCAAAGAGCTTATAATCAGAATGGCTTCCTGTTTTCCTGGGGACTGAACTACTTTACTTCAGAGCTTCCCAGGGTCTTCCCTCAAATATCCTTTCAATGAGATGTGAAGAGCAAAATGTACTCGAGAGCTATTGAATTACTCGTTTCCACACCTAACATTACATGGCTCTGTTGTATGAAACTAAATTGAAAACAATCTATCAAGGTAATAATGTTCAACGCTACTCACAGGTAACCTAATTATCAACATAGGGGCCAAGGAACATGCATAAGTAGTTTTAAACAGAGGAGCTAGCAAGTGAAAATGAAAACATTACATTTGCTTTAATAATATAAAAGAAAAATTACTGTAGGGAGGTGTGTCGAAGATGGTTGGTTTCTTGATTTGTTTTAGGAAAGTTGTCTGTGATTCATTGCTAACAGTGAGAAAGGCAAGATGAAGAGAAGCAATGATACAGTGTATACATGGCACGGTTACTGTAATAATTTCCTTGAAATAATTAACAGTTAGGAGGAGGTTGCATATGCTATTCCAGATGTGAAAGAACAACAGATGGGCAGCTTTCTAAGGCTCTGATAATAAAATGACCTAACACTCTATTTAGAGAAACAGAAATTCTTCTCTTTGGCTGTTTACAGATTTTAGAAATATCACGATAAGCAAATCCAGACAGTTCAAAGCAATGATATAAAGGACAAGTGGATAAATAATGACCCAACTTTGTTACGAAACAGAGTGTAACTGTTGTATTGCTAATATAAACACAGATGACCTTTATATTTGCTCAACTTTTCGTCCTTAGCACAGGAAACAGCAGATGATCTTTATCAGACAGTAGAATCTTCCACTTTGCTTCTACTATCGAGCTGTGGGGCAGATTCTTATGCTGACTTTAAGGGCATGACAATGTCATTATCTTTTCAAAGCACATGCTGAAAACATGATATGGAGTGGAGGAGAAAGACACATGGCTTCCTGTAGCCTGGGGATAGCACAAACCTGGGTGACAGGCATCCATGGCCAGGGTTCTCCTCTTAATTTTCACAAAGCGAAGTCACAACATGAATAAAGTTCACAGTAAAAATAAAGCTGCAAAGCAAGAGAGTCCTATAAACATAACCTGGTAGAACAACATGTCAGCAGTTGCACATTCGTTTTTATACAAATACAGCTAATGAATGTTGAAAGTTTCTGGATCCAGGAAATGTTTTACCTGGGCTTGGAAGAATTTGAATTTGTTCTTAGTAATTCATGTATTTGCATTACAATAGCACCTAGGCCCTAGCCAAGATCGGGGCCCCACTGTGCTAGGAGCTGCACAAACACACAGTGAAAGACAGTCCCTGGCTCAGTGAGTTTGCAGTCTAAACAGAGGCAAGACAACGTGTGGCGCGAAAGTAATACATTTATCCCCATTTTACAGATGGGGATCTGAGGCCCACAGCGATTAACTGACTTGCTTAAGGTCACACAGGAAAGTCTGGGGCAGAGTCAGGAACTGACCCCAGATTTCCCACCTCTTAGTCCAGTGCTTTAACTACAGTATGTCCTCCCACTCTGCCAGGGGAAATTCAAGAGAAATTTCTATTGAAACACAATTAGTCAGGGTTTAATGTATGCTACTAATTCCCTTTCCCCTCCAATTATTAGGATTAATTAATATTTATAGAAAGGTCATGCCCAGAGGCCCCAGTCAGAGGCACCTTTGTGCTGACACATAGAACCGCACAGCTCTTGGCCCAAAGACCACTGTACCTCCCTCCTCTGCCACAAACAAACATCAGAGGGGTAGCCGTGTTAGTCTGAATCTGTAAAAAGCAACAGAGGGTCCTGTGGCACTTTTAAGACTAACAGAAGTATTGGGAGCATAAGCTTTCGTAGGTAAGAACCTCACTTCTTCTTGCATCTGAAGAAGTGAGGTTCTTACAAACAAACATGACACAAGTCATTCTGCTCTTTGGTGCTCATGATCAATGCTGAATCCAAAGGGACAAATTCCAAACAGCAAGCCTTTGATAAAAGGCTTTGTGGGTTCCCCCCTCCCCTAGGTGAGTGCTATAAGCTAGCAGGGATGGGGCAATGCATCTCTCTTTGGAACTGAGAGGTGCCAAAGGGTGGCTAGTGGTGCCTGACACAGAGTGGGTATGAAGACAATACAGTAAAAGCCAGTATGGAGTGAGGGAACAGGGCCAGTAGGCAGGGCAAGCACTGGGGGAGTTGGGGCATGCCGGTGTTGGGAAGGATCCTGACTAGGGGAAAGGAGCTATGGATTGGACCACAGTTGGCATCTGGAGTGGGCCCAGGTACCCAATGGTTGGCACCAGAAAGGGGCCCAGGTACCCAATGGTTGGCACCAGAAAGGGGCCCAGGTACCCAACGGCCGGCGCCTGGAAGGGGCCCAGGTACCCAACAGCCGGCGCCTGGAAGGGGCCCAGGTACCCAACAGCCGGCGCCTGGAAGGGGCCCAGGTACCCAACGACCGGCGCCTGGAAGGGGCCCAGGTACCCAACGACCGGCGCCTGGAAGGGGTCCGGGTACCCAATGGGTGGTGCCTGTAGAGGGCCTACGTACCCAACCGCCGGTGCCAGGGGAGGGAGGACCATACTCAACAGCTGGTGCCAGGCAGCAGCCACCATTTTTGGTATGCAACACTGATGCTTTGGGAGATGGTTCTACGTATATGGCTACAAAATGCTTCAGGAAGCTGTTATCCATATGGCTACTAGGTTTGGAGACGTATGCATCCAATCCCTACATGGCAGGTGTCTCACTCTTCCTATTGGCCCCTGCTCATGTAGATCCCAGCTCTTAACATCCCCTGTGTTCCTGCATTTCCAATGAAAGGAGGGAAGAACAGGAAGAACACGTTTCTATTTACTTTTTTCAAATATTATTGGATTTAACTTTTTTGCCTCTTCCTCCATTTACTTCTGCACCACCGTTTCTCCCCCATTTTCCATGGCCCAGTCCAACCCCTATTTTCTCAGCAACTACCCCGGGATGGTGCAGCTGCTCTCAGGATGTTGATCACAAAGGCTAAATTGGGGATTTAAACTTTGCAATAATTAGCATTTACTGACAGTCTGCATCTTAGGTCCCAATTCAGCAAAGCACTTAAGCAGATGGTTAATTTTAAGCACACGTTTAAATGCTTTCCTGAAACTGGGCATTGGGTCACACATTCACGGCAGAAGTTTGGGGTGGTGCCCAGCTGCAGACCAAGGGGCAGTCGCAAGGCAGGTGAAACATTGACAATAGCAGTCACTCATCAGCTGGCACTGTTCCCATCCAGCAGGGGGTGCTGTGCTAGTTCCATAGAGCTGCCTTGGAGATGCATTAGGCTTGGTTGTAAGATGTCCTTGGGATTCATATTACAAAGGTACAGGCTTGGTCCCTTAGGCTCTGAGCAGCATTGTATAGATATCTCACGGTGTACGGGGGGTAGAAAGTTCCTTTGCCAAAGAATTGTCTCATTTGATCCGACTGATTGAATATAACTAGCTTTCAACCTGCCTGCTGAGGAAGCTAGGCTGGGACAGTGCTTTGAAAGTAGAGCCTCAGGGCATTGAACTCTGTTAGAACAATCTCATCGGGGTCCTTAGCTCCGCAGTGGACTACGGCTCACCTCTAAGCTACCAGCAAACAGCTATTAAGGGAAGTAGTCATGAGCAGATTTTAATGGCAAACTCCAACACTTGGCTCTGAACATTACATCCCATTGTCCCTTCCTCTGCCCATCTCTAACATGGCTTCCCTGGCAGTCTGCCACAATGACTGTGGAAAAAGCTAAACTGGGAGCTGTTGAACGCTTTCCCCAGCATTATCACCAGTCAAATGATATCAGTTAGAAGTGTGGGCTGCCAAGGAATTCCTGGTGGAGCTGGGCGGAGGCTTTCTGTACAAGGAGGATGAGTTCTAGGGACTGGACTTCCGTGAAAGCTTGTTACTTAAAATTGTCAACAAAAGTGAAGGAGAAGAAGAGGAGAACTCAATGAATTACAGAATGGAAAGTACACCATTGTTTCCTGATTCCTGAACTTTAGTGGATTCCCAGAAAACAGAAACAAACTGATCAGAGATAAACAAGCACTGATGGTGAAGCAGAGAAAAACACCAGTTTACCTGATGAAACTTGTGTAGAATTACAACAGTGCTGGGAACATATACAACAAAGTGAGAGCAAACTGCTGGAAGAGAATGAACAGAAGACTCCCAAAGAGGAATCTACTGCTCACAGTCCGGAATCATAGTTTTTGTGCCATTTTATGCATCGCAAGGCAATAGAAATAAAAAATGAGACGAGATAATACAAACTTTCAAAAAGAGCTCAGTCCCCACTCCGACACCTACATGAAGGGCTCAGATTCATAAAACTGCCAGCGCCCAGCACTGGAGAATTCCCCACTCCCTTCCACTATTGATAACCGTGGAAATGCTGGGCCCATTGGAAAATCTGACACCCTCCCCTCTTCTTTTTGGGAGGGGGGTGTGCATCAATGGGTGCTGAGCTCTTTGGAAAATCTGTCTCGGAGTCCTTCTGCAGTATTGCCAATCCCTAAAGTTCAAAAAACCAGAACATGAATCAGATGGTCCAAAATCATGAGATTGACTTAAAAATCCCGAAATAAATAAATAAATGAAATAATAATAAATACACTGAGGGTTCTGTTTTATTTGCCTTCTGGTTTTTGAGCCTACAGGATGCCTTCAGGCCACATGTTCAAGCTTTTCTCCACTACCATGAAAGCTAGAAACTTTTTTATGACAAATGGAAGCTGAGATTTCTCACGTCAGCCCAAGCCTCAGGAGACAACGCTTTAAGAAACACACCAAATATCATGAGAATTGGCAATGCTGCTGTTGTGCCTTGTTACGCCAGCTGTCTGTGTTTGTGTTTCACTATTTCACTGTAATGTTACCTGTACCCTACGTGCGGCAATGAAGACGCACAACGGGCTGAGTTAAGGATAGACTTTCTGCTTTTAGGTTGGAATTTCCTAGCCATTTGTGCAACAACTTCATTGTCACTTACAAAGACCGTTTTTATTTAACTTACTCTTCAATGTTCATAACTCTTATAAACTTGGAAGGGGAGTTCTCGTCCTCATTTCTTTGTTTATTTCTATCTTTTCTGTTTGCAAACACTGATCTTCTGCACTTTGAGAAAAAATAACATTGTCCCTCTGAAAGATGGAGGTAAGCCAGAACCAAAACCATGGATCCAAACATCCCCAGACTTTGGGGTCATCAAAATCTTGACCTGAAGCTCAATTCTGCAGTGTGCAGCCATCTTTCATTTCTATATAAGTATAGTAAGACTTAATATGGGTGGCTCATAACGTTCCTGCAAAACAGTTTGCTATTGTGTTCAAGTTGCTTCTGTGGGTTCTATTTCCATTAAACAACAAGAAAAGAGTAGATTAAAAAAATCCTAAAAAAAAATGATACATTTAGAATCTGGAGGCTATTCCTTGCCATGGCCCCAATTCAGTGAAAGTATTTAAGGATGTGCTTAAATTCATCCCTGTCAAGCGAAGCACTTTTCTGTATGCTTGAAGTTAAGCATGTGCCTATGTGCTTTGCTGAGTAAGAGACTAGCTCAGGACAATTTTTAGGTAGTTCAAATTGTTGTACCTAAGCTTCTTAATAGTATCCTTGCAGATTTAGACCCCAATCCTGCAAAGATTTACACATGCCTAACTTTGCCCAGGGTGGACCGAATTTCACACCGCGGAAGCCAACGGGAGCTTTGCTGTTGACTTCAGCGGGCACAGAATCAACCCCCGCAAGTCACCCCACTGAAGTCAATGTGTAAAATGAAGCACAGACGTAAGTCTTTGGCAAGATGGGCCTTTGTTTGTTCTTTTATGATTTTAAGATAAACAAGCTGAGATCTAAATGACCACGGAAAATTAAATACACTCTTATCCTTTGTGGTTGAGGACAAGATGAAACAAGAATCTGTGCAACATATTTCATGCTTGTGTTTATCTAAGAAAAACATTTTCTTAATTCATTTGTTTATTCATCTTTACTTTTAGCCTCGCTTTCTTCATCACTTAAAAGAAATAAAAGTCAATGGAAGAAACCCCCCAAACACCTGGCAGTTGATTTCAATGATAAACCATTAGAAGGCAGATCCAGCCATGGCTCAAATGAAAACAGAAAAGCTCACGCTGATGTAGCCACGTCTCCTTTAGCCAGGCTAACCTAACTCAAATGCAGGCTGCACTGGAGAGCTGGCTCTACTGATCTGGTCTAATTGGCGGCATTAGTCACCCATGCGGCACTCGTGTAATTTTCTTTTACGAGCAGTTTCACAGAATTAAGAATAATGGATTGTTTTCCAACAGATGTAATTAAAAATTGATGGAGCAGTTTCACTATTTCACTGTGCTGTTAGTTAAAGACTGGAGAGTGAATGTCACTGAAGAAATAACTGATTGCATTTATGGAGATTATGGGTCTGTTTTGTGTAGCAGTTTTTCAAACAGGCTACAGTTTTATCCCCATTTATCCAAAACCCTATAATCTGAACCTCCACGTTATCCAAATGCCTTCCTTGTCTCGCAAGTATCTCATGCTGGGGAACAAGGAAGGGATTTGGATAATACAGAGGTTTGAATAATAGAGTGGCTACAGAGGAGACCATCCTGCTCTGAATGGATCCTTAGAGGTTTTTAAGGTCAGGCTTGACAAAGCCCTGGCTGGGATGATTTAGTTGGGGATTGGTCCTGCTTTGAGCAGGGGGTTGGACTAGATGACCTCTTGAGGACCTTCCAGCCCTGATATTCTATGATCCTATGGCAGGCATGGAGTCCTTTGCAGCCCTGCTGTCCTGGGAGCAAGTAAGCAGGGCAGAGCACAGAACGCTGGCCACTGCGAGGAGAAAGATGAGTCCCCGGTCACAGGGGAGGCCACTCCGCTACTGACTGGCTTTTGTCCTCTTGACTATCCAAATTCCCCGTTATCTGAATAAAATCTGTTCCCCCCCCAGACAATTTTGGCAGTATACTGTATCTAGGGACTGAGGGTGGGATTTACAAAGGAGGTAGGTGGTTTTCAGTGGGACTCTCTTAACGTCCTTTGGAAATTCTCAGCTTTAGGCTGGGATTCCCCACTCGGGGACATTGGTTTCATGCCATGCAGAATTACAAGGTGTAGAACTGGTATAACAAAGTGGAGGATCAGGCCTTTATGCTTTCAATATTTATTTAGATTTCAGTTTTAGACAAACTCCACACCAAAGAAACCCCACCCCCCGCCAAGCTCTGGGGAATCCTCCACATACGTTTATTGCACAAGAACATAGGAGATAGAAAATAAGGATTGAGCAAGGCACAGAACCTCTTCCTCCCATCCAAACGCACATCATGTAGTAACCAGTCACGTGACCAAAACACCTCTCACCCACGATACTTTCCTTCCATGGAGATATGATTGCAACACGTGCAGACACACCTGAGCTAACTTTGATCTAATGTAGTGATACTCAGACCTCAGTGGTTCAGGAGCCAATTAGCGATCAACATTCCCCAAAAGAGCCAGAGTAGTGTAAATTCATTGTTTCATTTATATATATATAATTCTCACAGCAAAATGACTGACCAAGTATTATTATTTTATCAACTACAACTGGTTAATAACATAGTAAAAGCCTCCTGACTGGTTAATAGCTTAGATTGCTTCATAATTAAATCACACAGTGTTTTATATCATGTGCTGCAAAGAGCCGCAGGAGACGCATTAAAGAGCCACTTGCCGCCCGTGAGCCTCAGTCTGAGTATCGCTGAGCTCACGAGATCAAAACTCGCTCAAGTAACAATAGTAGTGACACCATGGCAGCGGAGGCTAGCCACTTGAGTACATACCCAGGGTCTCGGGCAGGCAGAGCGAACCCATGTCACTGCCACTCCATCACTATTGTTACTCAAGCTAGCTTTGATCAAAGCTCGCTGAGGTCTGTCTATCCATGCTGCAATCACACCTATTGATGCCAGTGCAGACATAACCTAAGAGAGAAATCTCACACATCACTATCTCAGCTGTCTGCTGGTACATGCTCAAACTGATGGACTTGGCAGCGTGTGTGCAGAATATCACGCAATTCCAGACCTTGGGGAGCATCAGAGAAGGAGCTTTTCTTGGTAAAATCATTAGAACACATCCGTTTACAAAAGGAACAGAGCTGTGCTTTCTTTTTCAGAAAGATCCCACAATGATAATCACAGATATTTTAAGTTTACCCCAAAACTTCTGTTTCAGTCATTTGAGGATTTAGATAAAACTAGGTAACTTCATGGAACTATGAAAGGCTCTCAGCTAGGGGCTCAAAGTCCAGTTCCAGCTCAGAACTCTTCCACAATTCAAAGGGTTTTGTTTGGATCCACTTGGCATATTATTGCATATTTTTAAAAGCATCTTCCTTCTAATTTAGGATCATAATCAAATCATGTGGAATCAAATCATATCAAATCAAATGGAATAATCAAACCATATCAGACCCGAGGTCCGTCTACTTCAGTTTCACCGGGTGGCTGGCCATGTTCTTTAAACGGATTTTGTGCTTTAAATTCCTAAGGCGCAATCACCTGACTTGATTTATCTTCGCTTTGAAGGCCCAACAATAGATGCTGAGCCTTTTACAGGCCCTGAACATTTATTATTAAAGCCTGCACCATATAATACTTAAAAGTATCAGTTGCCAGTACTGCCCACATCATTTAATGGTGTGAGTTATCCGTACAAGAATGCCAAGTGTCAGACTTTGCATACACCACCCTATCACACAGGGCTGCTGTGGCAGTCGGCTTCTGTATGAAAGCATAATTTTTCTCATCCCCTCTCTGATCATGGGTTGTGATCAATGGCTCCGTGTCTAATTGGCAGCCGGTTTCAAGTGGAGTGCCCCAAGGGTCGGACGTGGAGCTGGTTTTGTTCAATATCTTCATTAATGATCTGGAGGATGGCGTGGACTGCACCCTCAGCAGGTTTGCAGATGACACTAAACTGGGAGGAGTGGTAGATATGCTGGAGGGTAGGGATAGGATACAGAGGGACCTAGACAAATTAGAGGATTGTGCCAAAAGAAAGCTGATGAGGTTCAACAAGGACAAGTGCAGAGTCCTGCACTTAGGACGGAAGAATCCCATGCACTGCTACAGACTAGGGACCGAATGGCTAGGCAGCAGTTCTGCAGAAAAGGACCTAGAGGTTACATTGGACGAAAAGCTGGATATGAGTCAACAGTGTGCCCTTGTTGCCAAGAAGGCTAACGGCATTTTGGGCTGTATAAGTAGGGGCATTGCCAGCAGATCGAGGGACGTGATCATTCCACTCTATTCGACATTGGTGAGGCCTCATCTGGAGTACTGTGTCCAGTTTTGGGCCCCACCCTACAAGAAGGATGTGGAAAAATTGGAAAGAGTCCAGCAGAGGGCAACAAAAATGATTAGGGGGCTGGAGCACATGACTTATGAGGAGAGGCTGAGAGAACTGGGATTGTTTAGTCTGCAGAAGAGAAGAATAAGGGGGTAGCTGCTTTCAACTCCCTGAAAGGGGGTTCCAAAGAGGATGGATCTAGACTGTTCTCAGTGGTACCAGATGACAGAACAAGGAGTAATGGTCTCAAGTTGCTGTGGGGGAGGTCTAGGTTGGATATTAACTGGAATGGGTTACCTAGGGAGGTGGTGGAATCTCCTTCCTTAGAGGTTTTTAAGGTCAGGCTTAACAAAGCCCTGGCTGGGATGATTTAGTTGGGGATTGGTCCTGCTTTGAACAGGGGGTTGGACTAGATGACCTCCTGAGGTCCCTTCCAACCCTGATATTCTATGATTCTATAAAGTTATAAAACTCCTCCATATGGTTTTATTAACACAGGTTCCAAACCCCACAACCCTGTCCAGGCAGAAGTTGGCAAACAGGTCTGTCCTAAAGAAAGGAATGTGTCCTTGCCATAATTTGTATTTAAGCAGTAAACAGAGTCATCAAGGAAGAAAGTTCCACAAAGGAAGTTCAAACAGGTGAAAAAACCAGCAGGGAGTATCCTTCTGTGCCTCCTGGGTGTCAGCTGGAAATGGTTTTCACGCGGGAGATGGAAACTACAGTATAAAAAAGGAGGGACAAAAACTCCAAGGCACCCGTCTCCTCTCTCCTTGCTCATCACATTCACTGCACTTGAAGAGACAAAGGAAGCAGCCATTGGACACTGGGAGAGGGGTCCTGACCTAAAGAGTTCGGTCAGTAAAATCGCTGAAAGCACGTGGTGAGAAAACTTTGTGTTGAATCTAACATCTTTTGTTAAGTTAGGCATCAGTAAGCATTTTATCTTTATTTTTCTTGTAACCATTTCTGATTGTTATGCCTCATTACTTGTACTCACAATCTCTCGGTTTAGTTAGTAAACTAATTGTATTGTTTTATCTAATCCAGTGGGTTCAAGTTTAAACGTCTGGGTAACTCCATTTGGGGTAACAAGTTGCGTGTATATTATTTCCCTAAAGGAATAATGGACTCGATATATCTGTACTGCCCAGGAGAGGACTCCGCAATACAGGACGTACATTTCTGGGGGAAGGTCCAGGACTAGAGGAGTGTTGGGGTCACCCTGCAGCATAACCCAGGCTGGTACGAGCCAAGGTGAGGCTGGCTGGCTAGCAGCAGCACACACACCGACATAGCTGGGAGTGACTTCCATGCTGAAGGCAGTTTGTGAGCAGTCCTGGCTGGAGGCTGCAGCAGCAAGGCATTGTAAAGGGCACCCCAGGTTACATGGCAGGGGTGGCACAGCCACTCATTAGCCTAGATTGTGCCCTGGTTGTCACAATATACCCTGCCAGACTTGCAAATACAGATAAGAAAGAAAGAAAGATGAAGCTGTGATAGATAATTTGCTAGCACTTTGCACTAAACATAGCTTTTCTTGATTCTGAAATGTGCTCAATGGTCTCTCTGACTTGTTTTCATGTTTGGAGCTACCACTGTGGCTCACATCAAACCACCATGGGATGTGAGGTTCTGTCAGTTGTCAGGCAACATGATTCATTAACAAGAAAAAATGCTGACAATTCAAGTGATGGTGAATTGGAGGTTGTAAGTCAGGATGAGATGACTGCAGTTGTATATTTCACCTTTATCCTTTTTCTTTATAAAATAAAAAACACCCGGTGATATATGTGGCACTTCACTCTGAAGGGCTGGGCGCACCATTTAGGACTGCAGCAAAGGAAGTGAGAACTTTCCCACCGTGCTTTATAAAATACATATCAGCTTTGGCCTGCAAAGACCTATCAAAGAATTCAGAGTCCACCTGCTAAGCCAATTATATCCCAGGGCCTCTTGCAGAAAACACTCACAATTTTTGCATGGTTGACTGAGTTCTGGAGGTTTGCCTTTGATGTAGATGAGATAAGTAAAATATGAAACATCATGGATATCAAGCTTCTCATATTCCCTCACTTAATTATCATTGTGACTATTACTGATGAAATTATTATGAGGAAAAGCTCTCGCCCACAAAGTTGTTTCGATGGGCTCATTTCAGTTTATCTGAATAGAAGTTCCTCTGCATTATTTATTAGCTTTCTTGGTACTCAAAGTGAAGATTATATTTCACATTTTTTCCTCTCCAAAAACAACGCAATTCCAGGGACACTTTCCTTGGTCTATTAATCCAGATTGAACACTAGCATCTCTACTGAGTTGGAACAGGGTAGTTACAAAGAGCAAAAATGGTGTAAGCAAGAGAAATGCTTAGAGTCTAACAAGCAGAAAGTGAACTTCTGCATTTGCTGGACCCCAGAAGCTCCACAGTCTGCCTAGGCTATGAAGACATGAAGGCCATTTGCCTATGCAGAAAGGACAGTAGCAATGTAGTAGTGCAACAGGTATATTCTCTTCCTTTTGTGACTCTAGCTAGTGGTGACCATGCTCATGTGAATGACACAAAGGACTAAGTGAGCATGTCTTACTAGAGGAATGGGTGCTTCCCCAGTTGACTGACTATCCGTAAGCCAAGAAATAATTATACAGGGGTCACAGTCCATAGATATTGGGCTTCATTGGGATGTTATCTAGGGATGGTAATAATAATACCAATCTCAAAGCACTTTACAAAGGAGGTCAGAATCATTATCCCCATTTTACAGCTAGGGAAGCTGAGGCTCAGAGATGTGAAGTCAATTGCCCAAAGTCACACAACAAGCCAATGGCAGAGCCAAGAATGAAAGAAGAAAAGGCCAAATCTTGGCCAGGTATTGTACTGCAGAATGGCAAGCAACAATCACCGTATCCATGTAATGGTCCACAACTGACACTATCATGGGAGCATTGGTTGTGACTCTATAGTTAAGAATGAGTTTTTCACGGGCAGCAGGGATTAAGGACAACATTTCAAAGCAGTTAAGTGACCTAGGAGCCTAAATCCCATTTTCAAAAGTGACTTAAGCACTAGATGGGGAGGGCACTGAGTTACTACAGAGAATTCTTTCCCTGGTATCTGGCTGGTGGGTCTTTTCCACATGCTCAGAATCTAACTGAGCACCATATTTGGGGTTGGGAAGGTATTTTCCCTGGGTCAGATTGGCAGAGACTGAGCGGATTTTCACCTTCCTCTGCAGCATGGGGCACGGGTCACTTGCAGGTTTAAATTAGTGTAAATGGTGGATTCTCTGTAACTTGAACTCTTTAAATCAAGATTTTAGGACTTCAGTAACACATCCAAAGGTTAGGGGTTTATTACAGAAGTGGTTGGGTGAGGTTCTGTGGCTTGCACTGTGCACAAGGTCAGACTAGCTGATCATGACGGTCCCTTCTGGCCTTAAAGTCTATGAGTCAATGGGGTGTCACTGAAAGTCAATACAATTTAGGCTCCTAAATGCCCAAGTCACACAGATGCTTTTGAAAATGTTACTTTTTACCTATGTGTTTTGTATGACTAACATAATGCGTCTTCTGGAGTCCATGCTCTTAGATTATGCAACAAATTGTCTGAGAATTTGCAAGTCAATGTGTTAGTTTCTGAGTTAAAATGAATTAAGCAGGAGCTCTTTCTGAGTATTTCACCTTGGTTTGTTTCTTGGCCTCACTCTAGCTAACAAATAGCTTGTTACTAACTCTTCAAACTTTCCTCATAGTTAAAACTCATTGAAAGCTCATGCATAGGCTACTTTTGAAGAAATTTGATTGCAATCAAGACAAGTCATTAATATTTGTTCTCTCTAATAGCTGTGAGTATTATGGGCGGATCTAGGTCAATAGATCAGGTTATTTTTCAGTAGTGGGTCTGTGACATAAGAAGCAACTCAACCAATCATAATCATTCCTCCACAGTTAATTTGCATGCTGCAATTCTAGTGTACATATGTGTCAAGAGTTTTCATTGGTATATTAATACATAAAACCACTGTGTTGAGTATCAGTTAAGGTTGTATTACACAAAACATAGCTGACACAAAACCTAAAAACCAAGGAAATTAGAAGTTAAGGTAACCAACAGTACATACCCTCTTGTCTCCACCCAGACACACAGCTAACCACTAGCACAATCACCACATGCTATAGAGCAGTGGCTCTCAACCTTTCCAGAGTACTGTGCCCCTTGCAGGAGTCTGATTTGTCTTGTGTACCCGCAAGTTTCACCTCACTTAAAAACTACTTGTTTACAAATCAGACATAAAAATACAAAAGTGTCACATCACTCTGTCACTGAAAAATTGCTGACTTTCTAATTTTTGCCATATAATTCTAAAATAAATCAACTGGACTATAAATATTGTACTTACATTTTGGTGTATAGTATACAGAGCAGTATAAACAAGACATTGTCTCTATGAAATTTTAGTTTGTACTGACTTCGCTAGGGCTTTTTACGTAGCCTGTTGTCAGAGCTGGCTCCAGGCACCAGGCAACCAAGCACATGCTTGGGGCGGCACCTGGTAAGGGGCAGCCAATCTTGTGGTGGCGGGGGAAGGGGAGGCAGCGCGGCACGGCATTCCGTGGGGGGGCGGGGGTGCTCCGGCAGCATGGCGCTCGGTGGGGGGGCAGTGCAGGCCGCGGCGCTCGGGGGGGGGGGGGTTCTGGCGGCGCAGCATTCCGTGGGGGGAGGGGCGCTCCGGTGGCGCGGTGCTCGGCGGGGGGGCAGTGCAGCGCGGCATTCCATGGGTGGGGGGATGCTCCGGCGGTGCGGCGCTCGGCGGGCGGGCTCCGGAAGGGCGGCGATCGGCGGGGGGGCGGCGCGGGCCGCGGCGCTCGGGGGGGTCCAGCGGCGTGGCGCTCGGCGGGGGGGGGGGTGCGGGGCGTGGCGCTCGGCGGGGGGGGTGCGCTTTTTTTTGCTGCTTGGGGCAGCAAAAAAGTTAGAGCCAGCCCTGCCTGTTGTAATACTAGGTAAATATCTAGATGAGTTGATGTACCCCCTGGAAGACCTCTACATATCCCCAGGGATATGCGTACCTCTGGTTGAGAACCACTGCTATAGAGAATGCAGACAATTTCTTCCCATTAGACTTTTGGCCTACACTTAGAGTCATTTTTTTTCCTTTCAAAAGAGATAAGAGCATGGATTTGATGCTTGAACTACAGGTACCACAAGCCACACAGTACGAATGTCACTAGTGAAGTTCAATTGTTAAATTGCTTGTGTGCTATACTGCACCAACGATAATTAATTATTCTGCCTGGCAACAGTCTTTCCTTAGTGACATGGAGTGTGTTTCCGCTGTGCTGAGAAAGAAGATAACTAAGAAATAGGAATATACTTTGGACAAATGATTTCAAATAACACTTTGAGAGGCACTTACCCTTTTCTCTGGCTCTTCTGTATCTTAGATATTCATTCCTGTAGTTTTTCAGTTCTTTTTTTAAATCAGCATTAGAGCAACAATGAATTTATAAGGATTTCTAGGATGCCAATGAGTTGAATGAATTTGCTAGTCTTGACTGTGCCCAGAGCACAGCCAGGCTCCATTACAAACATAAAGCCAAAATAACTTCATTTTTGTTGCCCTGTAAGTATCCTATGGGAAGTGATCAGCTTTGTTCCTTTTATTTACTTAATGTATTTTCTGTAAAGCATGAAGATTTGGGACCAGACTTTCCAAAGTGCTCATCGCCCAGTAGCTCCTATTTACTATTCTCAGTGGGAGCTGTTGCGTGCACAAAACTTTGGAAAATCTAGCCATCCAGATTTAGGTGCCTGACCAGGAGCTGTTCGGTGCTGAGGCCTTTTGAAAATCTGCCTGTTGGTCAATACATCTGTTTTGCATTTATCAAATTCAATAACATACAGGATAGCGTTTTCAGAAATGTTTTGCGTCGGCCTAACTCTGTTCCCATTGAAATCAATGGAAATGTTACTATTGACTTCCCTGGGAGAAGAACGAGGCAGTGCTGAGAACTTGTTAAACTTTCGGTCTGTGCATTAATCCCACTGAGTTCAGTATATAGTCAGTCTACATCCATTTATAAATAGTATCATATTGCATCAAAAAAATAGCTCCCAGATATAAATCATCTTCAAACCACAATGGAAACCATCCTGGCTGATCACAGGCACTACACTCACCACACCCATACAGCACTGACACTAACACCGTCAGAGAGACGAGGTGAGTGAGGGACTATCTTGTATTGGACCAACTTCTGTTGGCGAGAGAGACAAGCTATTGAGCTACACAAAGTACTTCAGCACCACTGATAGTCTCTCGATGGTCCTTATCTGGCCCCTATTACCACAGTATCTGAGCACCCCCCACATCTTTCATATATTTATCCTCACACACTCCACTGTGAGGCAGGGCAGTGCTATTATCCCCCTTTTGCAGATAGGGAACAGAAGCTAAGGTGACCAGATGTCCCGATTTTATAGGGACAGTCCTGATATTTGGGGCTTAGTCTTATATAGGCGCCTATTACCCCCCAACCCCTATCCCGATTTTTCACACTTGCTGTCTGGTCACCTAACAGAAGCACAAGTAGAATAAGTGATGTGTCCAAGGTCACACAGGAAATCTGTGGTAAAGCAGGGCATTGAATTCAGGTCTCTGGAGTCCCAGGCTAGTACCCAGACAACTATACCATACTTCTTCTAGCTTCGTCACTACAGCGACTCATGACAAATGTTGCAGACAGGTTACAAAAAACAGAGACATCATAATATATACTAACCCAGAGATAATAGTCTTCCAAGACTGCTCCCAGCAAGAAACAAAATCATTTGCAGACTTTTCTATGAAACAATGAGAGCATGTAGGCCTTAATCAACTCCTACTGCAGTAAATAGCCCAATTCAGGAAAGCACTAATTCTGATTTCTATAGCTTATAATACCATCAGACATAGCTATTTAGGTGCTATGTGAAGCTATCTGGTTCTTTTAGAGGCATATTATTTTCTAGACACCTTAATGCTAATAATATTTGTGGAAGTTTAAAAAAAGAAATGGATGCTTGTAGTGAGACAAAGATATAATTTGGCATGTTCAGGCAATTAAAATATGATTATTTCTGGAACTAAATTAGGGTGTCATTCTCATTGGCACTACAACAAATACAAAAAGTTAGAAAAAAATCTGTATTTATTTAACCAGGCAAAGAACCCTTGAGGTATACATATCAGATTAAACAGAATGGCGAGAAATTATTGACTTGAGATGTTTTCCCTGATTTCTTATAGATGAACTGCAGGTTGGAGTTATTGTTGTGACAGAAAGGAAAGCTTTTACAAGCTCACAATTGCTTGTAAAAATTTCAGTAAAAAGCTCCTCTAAATTCAAAGTACTTAGGGGGAGAATGTAATTCTAGCTTGAAGCTGCTATCACAGGACAGATTTACGACTCATAAAGTCTTCATTTGGTTATATATTTCTGTCTTGTTTTCAGCACCCCAAATCATGGCAGAGTCTGCTGTCTTCATTAACACTTGCAGCCAGCTTTCAGATCCTTTGTAAATTGCTGTTTTTTTAAACGAACTGTTAATCCCGGTGTTAACATAATATTTCATTATAGGGACATATGGGAGTGAAGGGCCAATTGCTGCTTCCATTATAAAATGGCTTTCTAAAGTTTAGTACACATCAGGCTGAAAGTTGACACATGGGCCTGCATGTAATTTTTTTTAACTTGCTGAGATCCATTAATTTGCTTTCAGAGATGCTATCTCTGGAAGCTCCAACTATCATTTTCTGACCTCCTCCGGCAAAATAATAGTCTAATTTTTCAGTCACTTAGTCCTTTGCATGGACAGCTGCTCATAGCAATTAAAAGGAAAATCAGAAGAGCTGAATTACTTAACTTTGCAAAGTGACCAATATTAGCTTTACTATTAATAGTCCGAACAGTCCAAGAGCATGTTCATTGAAATTCAGGACAGCTATAAAATGTCAAGTAAACCGCAATTATCCCGCAAATATTCATCATGTAATAATAGATGACAGGATTTAGGAGTGCTGGGGATTACATCTAAGCACACATTTTTCAAAAACGGAGGCCTAAAGTTAGGAGCCTAAATTCATATCTGGGCAGCTAAATAAGTGGCCTGATTTTCAAAGGTGTTGAGCCCCCAGCACCTTCCATTGACCTTTATAGGAGCTAATGGGTTCTCAGCACCTTTGAAAATCAAGCCACTTATTTAGATGTCTAAATATTAGATTCCTAATTTTAGGCCCCATTTTTTGAAAACCGTGGCCTTAATTTCCAGGGTTTGCAAAAAGGGAGATTCAATTATTGTTATTTATATTTTAATGTAGCCTGTAGTATAAGGCAGGGGACAGGAAAAGGGAAAAATGCTAACAATACGGGATGATGGGGCCTGCAAAGCTCCCTTGCTTATTGTTTGCTTGTTGCCTCTGAAAATAAGTGCTCAATAAAGGCTTGATCCAAATCCCACTGAAGTCAACGGGAGTCTTTCCATTGACTTCAGGGAGCTTTGGATCAGGGCTTAAAGCCCAAATCTTTAGGCTGATGCTCAGTTCGGGCACTAGCCAGTGGATGAAGGGTGTCTGGAGGAGGAAGAATGCCCCACCTCCAAGCTACAGGTCTGCTGTATGTTGACTGTTTCAGTCTATCCTACTTAGTGGAGACTCCAAAAGGACTTCTCCCGAGGAATCAGGTTCATCTCCACTACTTCCCAACACAACAAAGAGAGGATTTGGGACCCACAGGTAGTGTGTCAGGTAGAGAGCCCCCAAAACAGGGAACCCTACACACAATCTCAACAGAAGTGAGAACACGGTCTGGAAGACTAATCGGACCCCCTCAAAAACTTGATCTTTAGAATACCGCTCAGGACTATTTAAATGCAATTGATAAGGGAACATCACAGGGTAAATAGTTCCAAGGAATTTCAAGTGTCTTCTGGATTGTTTTGTGTATTTACTTAAGAACATAAGGACAGCCATACTGGGTCAGACCAAAGGTCCATCTAGCCCATTATCCTGTCTTCCGACAGTGGCCAGTACCAGGTGCTTCAGAGGGAATGAACAGAACAGGTAATCATCAAGTGATCCATCCCCTGTTTACGGTTTATAATATAAGATTTAATCTTTTATTATAAAGAAAGGGAGATGTGGAGTGGTTATAGAGGTCCTGGTCCTCCACAGTTACCAGAGAGGACCAGGATATGTTGCAGTGAGAAACTTAATAAAGAAAGGAACTTCCTGATTAGGGAGCGCTCTAGCTGCTGTATAAAGCATGGCTCTTTGTGTTTATGTCCTCATATTATACATGCCTTAGTGACCCTGCTGGAGATCCTCTGAGCCACCCTTCTCCAGTCCACCTCCCCACCCCCCGCATGATGCCATGTAGGGCTCCCTGTGGAGCAGAGTTTACTGCAAGACACAGGATGTCCACCCACCCTGAGATTCCCTACATATCCTATTCCTCTACCCCCTTGTTCATCAGAAGTACTTCCCAGTTCAGCTACCAGGGAGCCTCTGTGGCTGCAGAAGGGGCGGGAGTTGCGCTTCAGGGACCCGCCCTATGCTCAGGGATGTGACGAGAATGTGCAACAACACAAAGCAGAGTAATCTGTGTGTCTGAGAGGGGCTCTTTGGCCTGCATGCTAAACTCCAGCTCCGCACTATCCTGGGAACCTAGATATTGTGCAGCAGCACAGCTAAGTGCATTGCCATACTTGTGCCAAACACGGGATGTGGTCCTGCCTTTATTCAAGTAGCAACAGCCTACGAAAGGAAATGGTTCAGTGTGAATTAGTCCAACCGCATGGTGGAATAAACAACACCCATGAACCTCCTCAGCAGCAGTGTCAGTAGGAAACTGGTCACACCCGTCAGATGTGTTATTTTGTAATTCATTAGATTGATGCAGAGCAGATGTAAGGACCCATTACCAAGGGCACAGGACAGGTGAGATATTTTTATTCATCTTCCACCTAACTCAGCTATTGAAACATAAAACATAGAGCTCGTGCATATGTGGATCCAGCTGGGTGAATTTTTTCAGCTGAAATTTTTTCAACAAAAATTGCCCATTTGGCAATTAATTGATTACTTAATTTGGCAATTACTGAAAAAGTTCCTGAATTCACCAAATTGTTTCAGCAGAAAAATTAACCAAAAATAAATTTTAAAAATGTTTCATTTCAATGTTTTTGAAACAAAATGTTTCCATTTTGATTCAGAACTTTTCAGTTTGAATTTTACATCAATTTTATTTAAAAGGGTTAAAAAAAACTTTCAAAACCAAAATGAAATGTTTCATTTGACCCAAAATTGTGTTTTTCAATTTTTTGGTTCAGCCAGTGAGCCAAAAAAATCAGTTATTTGCACAGCTCTATATATGGAGCTGAAATCTGCATGCGGGATCTCACATCCATAGTATAATGAGATTACATTCTTCCATAGCAAAGCCTTTTGCTAGTGATGTTATCAGAGTGAGATGTCACTTGCATTCTAAACACCTATTTGCAGCAGCCTATATCTTTAGTTAAACATTACTTTTTGGAGAGATGTGTTTCATGTTTGATCTCAAAGCACTTTTTGGAAAGTCTCCTTCACATCCACTGGACTGTTTCTGAGTTAATCAGAAAAAGAAAAATACAATCATCTTTCAGGTGTTAGGAAACACAACAAGCATGAAACCCCAGCCTCCTATGAAATCAGTGGCAAATCTCCCATTGACTTCAATGGAGCCAGGATTTCACCCAAGGTTTTTTTGCACTGAGATAATTTGAAAAAGTTTCCCCCGCAAAAAATTTCAAATTCCTATTTGTAACGATAGCCACTGGAGTCAATAGATACTCTCTCATGCCAGGAAATAGAGGCAGAGTTTTTTGTAACCCTGATCCATGCCATGTGACTGGGGCCAGCAAATGCAATGTAGTTTCTTATCAGTACTTCTGGGTGTCACCCCTTTATTACACGTCCAGCCAGAATAATGGGTGACCAGTTGTGTAGTTTAAATAATAGAATCACAGGATTGGAAGGGACCTCAAGCGGTTGTGATGTTGCACTCCATATGTTTTATGGAAATATGCTTATGAGTGTGAATATCATGTAACTGGAATATGCTTTATGCAAAAGGTCTCTTGTGAAGTATCATAACAAAGGTTATAAACTACTGAATATATTCCTCCTATTTGTATGCATGTATCATTCTTCTATCTGAAGCTAGAAATATGAAGCATAACTCTGAGGTCCTATTGTAATTATGCAAAGCGTGGACCATTAATGGCGGTTTAAAATCTTATGGCTCCCATTGACTAGGACAATTGGTTGTAAATGGTTTATTTACCTGCAAGCCGTCCTGTGTATGTGTGGGCCAATCCAGGAAGAATGGAGACTAGGGGGTCTTATAGTGACATGTGACCATGTCACATGATACTGGAATCCATCTTAATCCTTGTACTTTTCCATTGATGAGGCGGGGGTGGGGACAAGCACAGACAAAAGATTCCCACCTTGTGCCAAAGCTATAAAAGGGGGTGAAGCAGGACAAAAGGGGCTGCCAGTCATGAGAAAACCCTTGCTTACCCGATAAGATGACTGCTGGATCTAACAAAGACTGTACCAGGGGAAAGGATTGGGCCCAGACTAGGAAGGAGGCTAGTCTGTGAAAGAAGCTTATTGGGACATCTTTGAGGGTAAGATACTTCCTGTAATCAGTTTCTTAAAGTATTAGGCTTAGACTTGCAAGTTTTGTTTTATTTTGCTTTGTGAATCACTTTGTTCTGGCTGTTATTACTTGAAACCACTTAAATCCTACTTTTTACACGTAATAAAATCACTTTTGTTTATTAATAAACCCAGAGTAAGTGATTAATACCTGGGGGAGCAAACAGCTGTGCATATCTATCAGTGTTATAGAGGGCGAACAATTTACGAGTTTACCCTGTATAAATTTTATACCGGGGCGGGCAAATTTTTGGACTGAGGGTCGCATTGGGTTTCAGAAATTGTATGGAGGGCTGGTTAGAGGAGGCTGTGCCTCCCCAAATAGCCAAGCGTGGCCCAGCCCCCACCCCCATCCGACCACCCCTGCTTCTCGTCCCCTGACAGCCCCCCGCGGACTCCTGCCCCATCCAACCCTCCCATCCCCTGACCGCCCCTGGAACCTCTGTCCCTGACTGCCCCCCACTGCCCCATTCAACCCTTCCTCTCATTCATGACTGCCCCGCGGGACCCCTGCCCCATCCAATCTCTCTTTCCTGCTCTCTGACCGCCCCGACCCCTATCCACACCCCCACCCCCTGACCACCAGCCCGAACTCCCCTGCCCTCTATCCAACCCCCCTGCTCCCTGCCCCCTTACCGCACTTCCGGGAGCACTGGTGGCTGGCGGTGCTACAGCCGCACCACCACTCAGCACAGAGCTCCGGGTCAGGCCACGGCTCTGCAGCTGCACTGCCCTAGGAGCTTGCAGCCCCGCCACCCAGAGCATTGCGCCGGCGGCACAGTGAGCTGAGGCTGCAGGGGAGGGGTCTGGGGCTAGCTTCCCGGGCCAGGAGCTCAGGGGCCAGGCAGGAGGGTCCCGCAGGCTGTAGTTTGCCCACCTCTGCTTTATACATAGGATTTATTTGGGGTTTGGATCCCATTGGGAACTGAGTGTCTGGGTGTTGGAGACAGGTAATCTGCTGAGCTGTTTTTAAAGTCTGCAGCTTTGGGGGCGTGGCCCAGACCCTGGGTCTGTGTTGCAGCAGGCTAGTGTGTCTGGCTCAACAAGGCAGGGATCTCGAGTCTCAAGCTGGCAGGGAAAATGGGCTCAGAGATCATTTCAGCACATCAGGTGACAATCCCAAGAGGATCTCTGTGACCGAACCTGTCACAGAGGTCATCTAGTCCAGTCCTGGCACTCATGGCAGGACTACGTATTATCTAGACCATCCCTGGCAGGTATTTGTCTAACCTGCTCTTTAAAATCTCCAATGATGGAGATTCCACAGCCTCCCTAGGCAATTTATTCCAGTGCTCAACCACCCTGACAGGAAGTTTTTCCTAATGTCCAACCTAAACCTCCCTTGCCGCAATTTAAGCCCATTGCTTCTTGTCCTATCCTCAGTGGTTAAGAACAATTTTTCTCCCTCCTCCTTGTAACAACCTTTTATGTACTTGAAAACTGTTATCATGTCTCCTCTCAGTCTTCTCTTTTCCAGACTAAACAAACCCAATTTTTTCACTCTTCCCTCATAGGTCATGATTTCTAGACCTTGAATCATTTTTGTTGCTCTTCTCTGGACTTTCTCCAATTTGTCCACCTCTTTCCTGAAATGTGGCACCCAGAATTGGACACAATACTCCAGTTGCAGTCTAATCAATGTGGAGTAGAGCGGAAGAATTACTTATTGTGTCTTGCTTACAACACTCCTGCTAATACATCCCAGAATGATGTTCGGTTTTTTTCCCAACAGTGTTACACTGTTGACTCATATTTAGCTTGTGGTCCACTATGACCCCCAGATCCCTTTCCGCAGTACTCCTTCCTAGGCAGTCTTTTTCCATTTTGTATGTGTGCAACTGGTTGTTCCTTCCTAAGTGGAGTACTTTGCATTTGTCCTTATTGAATTTCATCCTATTTACTTCAGACCATTTCTCCAGTTTGTCCAGATCATTTTGAATTATAACCTATCCTCCAAAGTACTTGTAACCCCTCCCAGCTTGGTATTGTCCACAAACTTTGTAAGTGTACTCTCTATACCATTATCTAAATCACTGATGAAGATATTGAACAGAACTGGACCCAGAACTGATTCCTACGGGACCTCACTCATTATGCCCTTTCAGCATGACTGTGAACCACTGATAACTACTCTCTGGGAATGTTTTTCCAACCAGTTATGCAGCCACCTTATAGTAGCTCCATCTAGGTTGCATTTCCCTACTTTGTTTATGAGGAGCTGAATAGCAGCCCTGGGTTCTTTTTGAATATCTAGGGTGTCCTTTGTTAGTTTGTGATATCCTTCCAATAATTTTGAATATCAAATATAGTTGAATGTAGTGGGACTGATTTGCACACTCCCCACAAAGCAACAATTTGCTGGACTTTATTTGGTCATTACTCCTAGATGAACTGTATAGTTAAGGGCTGACGTGCCTTGGCAGAGCTGAGGAGTGAGGGGAATCTGTACTAATCCTGCCTGCCTTAAACTGAAGTCCCTTTAACTGGTCCCTTGCCTTCAGGAACACCGAAAGCAAGCCACAAGCATGAGACCCTACCACTTCAATGTTAGTGCTTTAGCTCACTCACTAGTGGCATTGGCTTTTAGTTCAGAACATCAAGTGTTCAAACCCCACTGGCAGCCCAAGCAAGGTCAGCTATATGTGCACAAATAAAATAATAAGTGTGAAACAGATGGATATCACTCAACATCAGCCTGTTTAAATAAGGAACTGAATCCTTCTCTTCACGGTCTGTACACGCCTTTGGAAATCCTCTTTCTTATTTTTAGCATCCTAATGGGCACAGCTGGGTTGTTTTTAAAGGTTGTTGCATCACTAATGCAAGAAAAGAAAACTGTAGTATCTGATATCTCAACATGCATGAGCTAATAGTCTGGGGAAGCCAGGATCAGGCTTTGGCTAATGCAAATTCTGATGGGAAGCTTATGTTTGACATCACTTATTCAGGTTGCATATCTGGCTATGGCTACAGCATGACATTCAAATACTCATCGGACAGCCTGTTTCTTCAAATGTGGGACTAGGGACAAAGAAGAGTAGGCAGGTGGCTACCTAATCCCAACAATTTGAAGATCTACATAACATTGAAAGAAACCCACTGATGCGGACAGCTGCTGTCTTAGCACAAGTGGCCAAGAGCAGCCTCTCACTATCTGTACTCTTATCTCAGCTTACCCTGAGCTATCAGAAAGCAGATGGAGAGTGATGCTTTCACTAACAGGAATTAAGCACGCTTGAGAAGTTTCTGGTGGAGACACTTCAGTAGTCAAGTATGGGATCTAGCCATCCCTTTGATTCTGTACTATCTTGCAGACACTGTCCTCCTTGTGAAAAGGAAATAAGCTAATTGCCAGAGTGGCTGGACAAGCTCATTGATCCAGGATGGCTGTAGTAGGTGGAAAGGATTTATTTCCTTACTATCGGAAATATTCCACAGACGTTTGGGGCCCTGATCCCAGCACAATGTAGACAAGGCTTTTGAGCTGCATGTGTGATAGAAAGCCAGGGATATTGGGATAGATACGATACTTAGCTTGTGTAATTTGGCCAAGCACCGCTGACATCAGTGGAGATGGAGCAGCTTACACCAGCGGAGGATCTGGCACTTTGGTTCTAGGGCAGGTTAACCTATTCACAAGAACGATCCACCTGATGGTAACGCCAAACCCAGCAACAGGCACCTGCTTTCCATGGAGCCTGGGATTTGCTCCTCACCCAACATTTCAGCCAGAGGGTCAATCTCTTCAGTATGAAAAACTGTAACAACATATACCTTGTCTCAGCAGCGCCAACCCCGCCTGCATGCAGTCACGCAGCCTGCATACCAGTGCCAACCCAGCCTGCATGCAGTCACCAGTCTCTTACCAGCTGAAGGAGTATCAGCTGGGCCCACGGAAACCCTCTCCTACTTTACCCTCCCCTTGGTCCTTCAGTGTCCCCTTGTCACTGGGGCTGAGCCTCCCGTGTGGAGTTAAGTATCAGGGGGTAGCCGTGTTAGTCTGTACCCACAAAAACAACAAGGAGTCCGGTGGCACCTTAAAGACTAACAGATTTATTTGAGCATAAGCTTTCGTGGGTAAAAACCTCACTTCTTCAGATGCATGGAGTGAAAGTTACAGATGCAGGCATTATATACTGACACATGAAGAAGAAGTGAGGTTTTTTACCCACGAAAGCTTATGCCCAAATAAATCTGTTAGTCTTTAAGGGGCCACCGGACTCTTTGTTGTCTGTGTGGAGTTAATGCATTATGGGGAAACTACCCCTGAGGCTCTTTGCTTGGGGAAATTGACAACTCCTGACTGCATAAGGCAGGAAACCTTACAAACAAAGCTCAGTGGGAGAGTGGTCCCACTGTTGTGGCGAGATCGGGGTGGTGTGACCCTAACAGCATCCCAATACAAGAGGGCAGTATGTTTCAGCTGGCCTGAGCAGTTGTTTGTACCCCAGCTCACTAAAATGGCATAACCTGTATCTGGAAGGTGTCATCTAAGATAGCAATAGAAGGCTAATACATGGATCATTCATATTATGGTGTGGTGTATGCACAGAGGATTCAAATTCAAAATTACAAACATATTGGAAATTATGTTATCAAAAAGAGTCTGCCAGGCAGGGGTAAAGTTGCCCCATGATAGACAAAGGAATGTGGTTCGGCCTCCTTGAAAAGAAACATTAAGAAACAATGGGAATGCAATTTACACAGAAGGCAAACAGGACCATCAAGCCAACAAGGGGAGGAGATAACCACTATGCATCACAGCAAGGGGAGGAGATTGCGGGAAACAGCTCTATTTGCGTTTTAGCAAACACCCGCAGGGGAATATACCAGCATGAAACTTCCTTCACCACCAGGCTGCATGTCACCTTCCTCACAGCTTGAATGGACTTTACTTGGGGTGGGGAGGTAACCTTCAGAAGAATCCATTACCAACGTTCACTTGAGTACAAAGGGAGGAGCAGGAAACACCAAGTGATCTTTCACCTAAGACATCAAAGGAACTGAGCACTCTGAACTTTGTGGGGATCAGAGGGGTTGGTCAGCCATCTTGCTGGAAGGTAGATTAGCAAGGAAACTGCCTTGAACAAAGGCTGTAGCATATTTGTTGCGTCTTAGCCTCTAGAAAGCGTTTTTCACTTTTGTTTGCTTGTAACCATTTCTAACGCTATCCTTTGACCTTGGACTCACTCAAAATCCTATCTCTGTTATAAACTTGTTTTACTTTTAATCTAAACCCGTTGAGTGCCATGTTTGATTTCAAGTGCATGCTACCTCCAGTTAATATGGCAAGCTGCTGGGGATTATACATTTAAAGGAACAAACAAACATTAATATCGCTCTGAATTGTCCAGGAGAGGGCTGGACATTGCAGAGCACACAGTTTGGGAAAAATACGGTACTGGGGGGATGTTGGGGGCCATCTTGCCAGGTGTAACCGGAATGTGGCTGGGATGTAACAAGAAGGCTGCTGGAATGAGAACTGCGGAGTCACAGCTGCTTAACACACAGAGCAGGCTTGTATGGTGGCTGAGAGCATCCAGAGAAAGGACGCTACGGCAGAAGAGTCTTTTGAGGGCTTTAGGATTACAGGGAAGGCAGTGACACAACCCCTCACTGGTATGGATTGCACCTCAGCATGTGACAGGTGGTTGTTAGCTAAAAATGCCTCTCCTCTCCATGGCTGACATTTCCATTCTCAGATCCTGCTGGACTAAGGCCTGAAGAACTTTACAATTTTCCCCTACTTGAATGAATGTCAACTGGCTTGCAAAGAACTTCCCCCCACATCTTAGGATGTGGAGCCAGCTGGGGGAAGTAGTGGCTGCTCCATCCTTTGGAAGAAGATGCTCAGGTTTGTGCCTCCTAGTGAATGTGCATTTCACCACTGTGAAACACGAGCAGCCTCCAGAGCTGTGTAGTGCAATGTTGGAGCGAGAGTGTCTGTGCTGGACAGAATCTCAGACCTGCTGATGCACTTGGATTCCTTAACAATACGCCTTATTAGGTGCTATTGGGGAGAGGGTGTCAGAAACGAGATTGCTGAAAAGAGACTTAACTTTGTTTCTGGGCCCTTTGGGTTGGGGTTACAAAGGTTAAATACCACTGCCATGTGGCAAGGGTCAACATCTACTAACTCTAGTGTGTGGTATATTGAAGACTGTGTTGGAATTGCAAACTATGACTTTAAAAATGTGTGTTTTTGTGTGATTCCTGTTCCTGCTTGTGGGCTAGGAGGCTCTGTAGGGAAGTGTGCAACAAGAGTCAGTCTGCAGATAGACAGCCTACAAGAAGGTGGGGCAGGTTGTGCTTCTTTGTATCAGGGAGCAGCCTGCTTTGTCTCTCTCTTTTTTGGGTTCTTATGTGTTATTGGGCTGACTTCTACAAAATAAAGTAGTGTTGTGTTGCAGTCCTACAGAGCAGGGATTTGTGTTTTTATTTAACTTTTGCGTTTGTATGCTGTACATGTAACACAGTGGCTGCTGTTAAACCCATATGCAGAAGGCAGCTGCAGCAGACAGACAAGTCTCTTGCTATCTTTTCTGTTGCCCACATGGGGAAAGGATGGTTCGGGATGCTTTCTAGCCCCCAATTCAACAAACACGATGTACCAGGGGGTAGTGGACCTACTTATGATATGAGGGAGATCAAAAGATAAGACTAGTGGTCATGGCCTATGTCAGGCTCTCCGAGTCGCAACACTCTGTGAGTCATATTATTACTCATCATGAGCAAACTAAACTATTACAACAAAATTTTAGGCTAACATGACCCTTTGTAATCCTTAGAAGGATATTGTCCCAGAGTGGGGCACTGCTGTTTACTTGTCAGTCACTGATGATTAATCAATGTTAGACACTAGTTAATGACTCATCAAATTAGACTGTAAACTCCCTAGAAGTAGTCACTTCTTCCTTACCGTACATGGGTCCTATGGGAAAAACCTTACTGTCATCCAGCAAATGGAGTCTCTCTCAGACTAGATACATTCCGATGGGGGCAGCATTTGAAAGCAATTAAACAGGAAGATCCAAGGGTGAATGTCTTTGAGTTGTAAACTTCTCCAAGTACCGGTTTGTAACAGCAATGGGGAATCCACAGACAGGTCCAAGTTTCAGTACAGATAAGCACCCAAAAGGTACTGATGCTTATTCATGGCTCTTTGAAAAACTGGGCAGACGATTGCAAATTTCCATTCCTTCTTTGCCAGCAATTAAAAAATGGGTGCTTAAGAAGTTAGGCTCTTAAGTCCACACTGAGCAGCTAAATAAGTGGCCTGATTTTCAAATGTGCTGAGCACCCAGTAGCTCCTAAAGAAGTCAGTGGCACCCACTTTTTAAAAAAAATTAAATTTTTCAAGCTATACTAATGTCTACCTGAGAAACGGCGATCTAGTCAGTAATGTTCAGGAACTCAAACAAAATTACATATATTCCTTCAATACAGTTCTGACTAGCAAACAGGAACAGCAAATGGGAGAGTTTTGCTAGGGCGTTCTCCAGGTGAAGAAGGAGAGACTATGTGACCCTTGGAGTGAGTTTGTTGTCTGTTAGTTTGTCTTGTGTGCTTGCTTGACTAAAGAGTATAGTAGGGTCTGTTGTGGGGGCTGTCTGCTGAGCCACACAGCCTGCTAACGTACACTGAAAGCTTAATAAGGAAGCTCGAGCTAGCCATCCTTTAATCCCTACACCCTCTAGGATCCCTTGACAAGGGGTAAGGGCTAACTCCAGAAGGACAGGGGTTTATAAAGCCAGCTCCTAAGCAACCAGAGGAGCTAACCAACAAGGGAGTTTCTTGAGGGGGTTTAGAGAAGGAGTAGGAGAGGCAGCTACATCTAACAAACATTCCCTAAACATAGGTCAGTTGCCCCAAAAAACAAAACAAACAAAAAACCCTGCAAGAATGAAAATAATGCAGGCAGAAGTCCAGTAACAGAGTGGGGGCTATCCTGTTTACTGCACTGAGTGTAGCATGGACGATTACCTGTCTTGTGGGGAGGTGGCATAGGTGTGCATGTGGTGCAAGCAGCTGATGGCCCTCAGAGACCAGTTATGGACTCTTGAGACCAACGTGGTTGAACTGGAGGAGCTAAGGGAGACAGAGAGGGACACAGTAGAGCGGTCTCATCCCCAGTCTGACAACCTCTGTGCTATTGAAGAGGATGAAGATCTTGGGGAAGGAGAACACCAAGCTGGAGCAGAGGGAAACAATCCCATAGTTGGGACTCTCCTTCCAGATGATGCCATGGGGATGGCACATGTGCAGTCCGGGTGGCACCAGAAGCATGAGGGCATGGAGCATGCTCAGTGTAATGAATCTTCAGAGATTTTAGCTGCCAAATTCTAACAAGTCTCTACTGAGCATAAGCAAACTATGATTTTTCAGAAGCTTATAAGTTGGCCTAATTTGGATTGATTTTCACAGGAACAGCAATAAGCACATCCCTGCCACAATGGAGATCCCCCGGCCAAATTTCTAGCCCTTGCTCCAAAGCAAGGGGAATACCAAACCTTCTCAAAGAAAAAAATCACAATAATTTTTTTTAATATTGCAAAACAGTGCGTTTTCCCTAGCCTCATTCTCAGAAATGGCTGAACCATTTTGCCTGAATTTTTCCAGAAAAAAATCAGCCCCAGGCAGACATCTGGCATGGAAAATTGCAGCCCAAATGGTTCAAGTTTGGCAAAGTTATAAGCAACTGAAAAGAGGGTCTTTAAATGGGAAGTTCTGGGCAACCTTGATAATAGGGAGCACTACCAGCCCTGCCCATAATACAATACACAGGTAAAATAACCTAGTAGGTGCCATTTGAAAATCTTTAGGTACATATGGAAAGTGGTGAGGGGCAGAGTCATATTTATTTGTAGGAAAGGAAAGCTGAATCCTGGCTGTTTACAGGGAATTTGATAAACACACAAAATCAGATCTCTTTGGTGTTATGTGATTGTGATGCTCCCCAGGGGTACCAGGGTTGTGTGGCGCCTCACCACCACCTGCCCTTAGTGTGAGGAGATCTTGTTTGTGCCTGCTGTGATTGAGCTCCCTGACTCCACCAGCCTCTGGAGCACTACCTTCCAAGCCACAAATCTGAGCCCTCTCCAAGCATTTCCTGTAGAGTCTAGCCCCTTACTCATAGAATTACCAGGCCTGCTGTTCCCAAAGGTACAATACACACCAGACTGTAAGAGTTAGCTTGGGGACAGCACTTTGCTTAACACCACAGCACTGAGATATATTTATAGTGAAATTAAAAATAAATTAATGATCAAAGAATAGAGACTTTAGTGATAGTAAGTAAGAATATTGGAAACAAATGGTTACATGTTAAACAAAATCATAACACACTTTCTAGAGACTAAATTTAACTAACAAGTTACCCCTTGCCTAAAGAATCTTAGCTCACCCAAAGTTCTCTTCAGTGTTTGCAACCGAGCTTGGCTAAGACCCTTTCATTGTCCTTTGGGCTCCTCAATGAAGGTTGCCAGGGTGTGTTCATCTCCCAAGCACAGTGGAGCCAAACTCTGGAGTGAACCTACTAGATAGGGTTTCTTCCCATCTCCCGCTCCGGCACTACTTTTTCTCTTCTTGTTAGATTTTGTCTCTGAAGTCCTCACAATCCTTCATTTGCATTTAGTTCAAACTGGTCATTGGTGATCCATTGTAAATGAAACTATACTCAGTATACATGTAAACAGACAAATGAATAGACATCTCTTGTCAGACAGAGAACCTGTTTTTCACTTTTGCTGGTGACTAGTACAAGACACCAACTCTCCAAATTGACAGATGTGATTTTAAACTAAAATGAAGCTTCATTCATGATGTCGTGATAGAACTCTGAAATATCAAGATTTTTTTTCAGCAGTGGTTAAAAAAAATCCTGACACTCAAGAGTTCTACGAGATAAGGGAGGCTTAATTTTAATTAAAAATCACTGTCAGCCCTGAACTCCGCGGGGCTCCTGCTGGCAGCCCCAGGACCAGGGGCGGGGCAGGTTCTGCAATAGTAGAGAATGGAAACCATCTGAATGGTTTCACCAGGCATAGTTGGGTGCCTCTAACATATTTGCTGTTGAGGACTGAGGCGGAGAATAGAGAGAGCTGTTGGGAAAGTAGCCAGGGTGGATCTGGTGAATTGGAGCAGGAAGCACAGGGCACAAATGAGGGGGGAAGCTGCAGCAGGTGCCGGTGTTAAGAGAGCAATCTTGCTCCCCTCTCAGTGAAATCCTGCCAATTCCTCTTCATAGCTAACCTTGTGCCCGTGTCCTTCAAGTGTGTGGTGGAGGGGGAGGGAGGAAAAGAGGCCAATGAACTGGTGTGGGAGGGACTACGCAAGGTGGACGTGAGCCAACCACAGTTCTCCTACCTGCCCACCAGGAAGTCACAAATGCACCAGCTGACAGGAGACTGCACTAGTCTCTGACTCCTGCCCTCCGAAGTTATTATTTAAACAGTTCATCGGGGCTGGAAGTGCGCTGAGCACTTCAGCTCCAAGAAGCCCCAGACTCTCTTCTCCACACCATCTTCTTCGTCCCCTCCAAGCCAGCTAGAAGTTGTAGGAGGGGAAGGCACCCCCAAGCTGAAAGCTGGCAGGGGGAAAACATTCCCTATCTCCCCACTATAACTACATCCGCATTTGTGGAGCATTAATAGAGGAAGCATTTCAGTCCAAACCTACCAACCCATCCAGCCATTGCTGTTGCAGTCTTTCCAGCTTCATCTTACTGTGTAAGCCGGGGATTCTCAAACTGGGGGCCGGGACCCCTCAGGAAGCCACGAGGTTATGGCCTGGGAGGTCGCAAGCAGTCAGCCTCCACACCAAACCCCACTTTGCCTCCAGCATTTATAATAGTGTTAAATATAAAAAAAGTGTTTTTAATTTATAAGGGGGGTCTCACTCAGAGACTTGCTGTGTGAAAGGGGTCATCACTACAAAAGTTTGAGAACCACTGGTGTAAGCAGAGTCGGAATGAACTCTCCTGACATCTAGTGGTGAGCTGTGGAAAAAGACTTCAGAAGCTGATCTCGTTTGCATGGAAACATCCACCCTGCCTAGGTGCACAGCATGATGGGATTGCTTGCCAAAATGATCACGGGTGGCTGGTGTTGGACCCCCAGTCTCCTTGTTACTGGGACAGGAGTAATAAAGGGTTGTTATCCTTGTTGTGTGAACCGAGGGCAGCAGAACTGTACCTCGCATATCCCAGTGGAGGGACTCACCCTCAACTGAATGGCACTCACTAGGCAGGGGACATGGGTTCCAAAGCCCAGTGGGTTGAGAAAGGGTGGGGACAAATACCTGTACTTGGTGGTGTGGGCCCTATATGCCATTTGACTCCTTTTCTCTCTATGGTATAATAAGAGAGCTAATTTAGACTCTCTTGAGAATCTTGTTACATGCTACAGAACTGAAATCACTGATATGTAGGTCTAAGCCTTAGACCTACTATGGGAAAGTGTCTCTATTACAAGAGATTCCTCAGTGTACCCCAGCAGTGAGGCTCCCCCCCTAACAGCTGAAATCACTGAGAGCTGTTTTAGGTGTGGGGGCCCTGAAAACATCTTAGAGAGCAGCCAGCTGGTGGAGAGGTGTGGCAAGCAGCTGTTGGGACAACAAGCAAGTTTCCAAGCAGTGCAGTGTTTAAGGTGTTTCCTTACCCCTCCCCCCCCCCTGCCTTCCACACAGGGTGGAAGGTGAACTCTGTGGATGAACCTCTAAACTCTGGGTCTGCACTGGCCAAAGATACCAACTGTGAGTGGGGTACAGATTAGGGACGGGCACGTTAAAGGGACTTTTGGGTTGCTGGACTTAAGACCCTGAGGGGAAAAGGACACTGCCCAACTTACTTTGGGGTGGGTCTTTTGCTCATGGTTTGCGTTTATGAACCCTAGTTGCAGTGTTTTCCCAAATTAATGCTGAGTTACTTCCCTCCTTTTATTAAAAGTTCTTGCTACACTCAGACTCTGTGCTTGTGCGAGGGGAAGTATTGCCTCTCAGAGGCAGCCGGGGGTGGTGTGTAAATTTCCCAGGTCACTGGGCCGGGGCTTGAGCCGGTTTTGTGTTGTATTGTTGAAAAGGAACCCCCAAATACTGAACCCGGCCCTTGCTGCCGCTGGCTCCACCTGGCAGAGGGGTTACAATGTATGGCAGGGTGTGGTCACTGGATTACACCCACTCATGACACAGCATGGCACTGGTGGCACCGCCCTCAGTTCCTCCTGGCTTTTCCATAATAACCTATTCACAGCTCAAAGTACTTAACATAATGTTCCCTCTAACGAGGGTCCAATTTATGAAGCATTGATAAATATACAGCTTCCTTTGATCCTTCAGGCCCAAATCCTTTGAACTGGTTAAGAAATTCCACAGTTCACCCTTCTGAGGCTGGGCAATGGTTAAGGCCAGCTTCCCCAGCCTACCAATAACCAGGTTCCAGCCCTGCTTCACAGACCCTCTCTTCCCATCTGCCCTGTGGTTCAGGGGCCCCCAGCCCTCCTTCTTACACAAACATTCTCCTTTCCGAGCTAGCTACCCTCTCCCCAGAGTCACCTCACAGCTGCACAGGAGGGAGATCCCTGATTACCACCTGGTCCCCATTCACCAGCTTGTCCGCTGCTCCCTTAAACACCTGTTTCTTTAAGGGGCCAAGTCATGGAACAGGGTGGGCTGGCCTCAACCCCCCTCCTCCCTAAAGGAGCCAGACCACCCAGGGTCATGCTTTCTCTCACACTCTGCCTGCTATCACATGCACACACCCTGAGGATGGGCAGGGGGAGTTCAAAGCCCAAGAGACTGAGCTAAAAAACACAATGTAATCTTTTAAAATGCCATGATTTTGGGGCCAATCTCATGATTTTTTGGGGAGCCGATTCATGATGTTTGATCGCGTGAATGTGGAAATATTGTAGTACCCACACACCTTAAGGATATACATATGTAGCTACACACACAATTCCTTACACGGTATTGTACATACATTTCACAATGATTGTGATTACAGAGTGACACTGGCTTTCATTTAACATCTCACATGGCATCCTTTGGTAAACGAGAATGTCCACACCAGGCCTGTGTGGTGCCTGTACCTACTCTGCACCCCCTTGCCAGTTGGCATTAAGAGGTTCTTGGGTCACAGTGTTAATGACTCTAAACAAAATTTTGACCAATTAAACATGATGTTTAAAAAACCACCATGCTAAGTAGCTCTTACAGCATATAAACGAACAGACTGGAACTGCCTTGGGTAATATTTTTTGTAATGACTATCTTTTGTTGGTCCTTCTCACTTCCATCTTTTTATAAAAAAATGACACTTTTTTGCTTATCCAAAACTACCTGACCACTTTGTTTTTTTTCAATCACAGCTACTGCTCGCACTAACTTCTGCGCTAGCATAAGGTTCACCTTAGTGGCTGGGATCAATTTGTCAACTCAGCATTGGGATGTTCTATTACAGAACTTCAGACTTCTACCCTGATGCTGGACCTTTGCCCTTAAGCCTCAGGATTCAGTTGTTTACTAAACTAGAAAATCATGATGCTTGGATGTGCCTCTCAGCTGTTCCATCACACATGCTTATGCTGTAGTTGACGTATCTGTCCCTCGAGCACATTTGTTAGTGAAACTCAAATTTGGCTGGTTCAAGTGTAGATTGTGGGGGTATCTGGGACAATTACTCATTATAACCTTTATTTCAGCTCTTTTAAAATAAATGTTGTCTCTGACATCAAAAGCTGGTCAGAAATTTTCTGTTGGAATGATTTTCCAACAGACAATGTCCTTTTTACAAAAATCAGAATTTTCTATCGGAAAATTTCAAGTTTGCTGAAAATTTTTCAATTTTCTATTGGGAAAATTGACCGGATGGCTCCCTGCCTAGAAAGCTCTTGTCAATGCCACTTTCTGCCTACCTCAGGCTGAGCCCCTGGACTGTCTCTCTGCCTTCCCCAGCTCTGGCTGCAGGAGAGGCAGAGAATTCTGGCACTCAGCCTCCCGGCCTCCCCCACAGCTCCTCTCCTATGCTGGCTGGGAGAAAGTGAAATTGACAAGAGCCTTCCAGGAGGGCAGCCAAGAAGCCAAAAAATTCCATTTTGGGAGAACCAAAATGGAATTTTTCCTGAAACTCCTTCCTGTAAAAAAAAAAAAAAAAAAAAAAAAAAAAGTGTCCCCTGAATTGGGAGCAAATTTTTGTTCCGAAACAGTGATATTTTTCTTAGGAAGGGATTTCCATTTTCCAGCCAGCTCTATTGACAGGCACTTTTCCAGGAAACCAAATGTTTTGAGGTCAGAGAGGGTATGATTTTGCAGATGTGACAGAATAGAAAATCGTATGAAGTCACCTGGCATTATATTCTTGGCAATAATGACTGCAGGCTCATGGGACCTGCCTATTATCTCATGTGCAGCGGTGTAAATCAGCAATAATGACTCTGGTAGAAAGACAGGATAAGTGAGATCAGAATCAGGCGTTCTGTTCCTTTTCCTTCTTTTGGACAATGATATGACGCTCTTTGCCCTGATGTTCTCAGCTTGTGAGGTGGATTCTTCTACATTTAATTTTCTTGCTTAATTTTGAAACATACGCACGTGTTGTATGTGCATACACAAAAACACACAGAGATTTGCTCCTGGAAACAGGTGTGTTCTTTGTACCTGTGACAGCAGAAGCGCAACGCCCTGCCACATGCACTGACAGACTGAAGACAGGTTATCCCTCCTCAGAGTAGCTCTTCCTTTAACCCGGGTGCTTTTTTATTTCTTTTTCTTCCTTTGTCTGTCTTGTTTGCACTCTGCTTAAATAGCACTCTGCTTAAAATGCAAATGCAAAAAGAAGGAAAAAAACAGAACAGTTTCTTCAGAAGAGATTAAGGCCCTGATCCAGTAAAGGCACATATGTAACTGTAAGCATGAATGACTTCCATGGGAGTTCTCATGTGCTTTAAGTTACATGCTCAAATATTTAGAAGAAAGGAAAATAATCCATGGTATGACTCAGCCTAGTTGCATTCCCAAGTGTTTGTAATATATTGGACTATTTTGTATTTGCTTTTGACTGTTTTTCATCCTCTTCCCACAGTCACATCTTCACCATTAGTATATGGACAAAATCCACAGTCTCCGTCTATCAGGTAGAGGATATTCATGCTGATCTTTGGAACACCCATATATCACAGCCATCCCATTTGTACATCCCAGGTGCCCGTTATGACGCGAGGAACTGATATGTAATGATGTTATAAACACTGAGCTGCAACAGTTTTATGATCAGGTCAGTGAGGCAAAGTTGTGATATACTGGGTAATTAGATTGTTCTGTAATGATCAAATGTATACGTCAGGAAGTGGAATGTTTATTATCTGCCGATAATGCATGCATTTGTGGGGTGTGTTCATTAGTGGCTTCCCAGATAAGAACATCCAACCAAGTACTTGAAAGGCAATGGGGCAAGCTGTTAGCTTCAAGGATCCTGTCTCTAACAAATGACAACCTTTGTTTTGCCAAAGTGAGGAGATACCAGCACAAAATGCTATAAACAGTTGAAAAGTGACTCGACGGCTGTGAAGGAGGGTGACAAACGCAGTGGGCTGCGAGTTAAGGAGTGAACTCTAACAGGAAGACAAGCTGACAGACAGTGAGGCTCTGCAGAAGAGCCTATAGGTAGGATGTTAGCCCTCCCACGGTTCCCCATGTGGAATATGGTTAGATACCTGGTAAGGTAGGCATGCATATAGTCTGTTTTATCATTTTAAAGAACTGTTTTCTCTTAAATGCTTTTGTTCTAAATAAATGATATTTGGCTCTGAGGAGGTTGTTTGGTCACTGGTTACCAATGTCGATGCCCAAGAGGGAACAGAACTGCAGGGTTTAAGCCTATCTCAGCAGACCTGATTTAATCATGTTAGTACCAGGAGACTGCAGACCAGTGTCCAATCTGCGAGTGGGAGAATTGCGTGATCGCACCCTGAACCAGGTGACAGCTACAGGCCTGAGATGTGACAGAGGGCACAATTGAAGGGACCCGGAGAAGTCAGAGGTGCAGGGTGATATCCAGTAACTGTGATACCCAGCGCTGAGCAAGTCCTCCGAAGCCTGGCATCGCAATTTGCTAGCACTGCTTAGGGAATGTCTAACATTTTATAATCCCTTCTTAGTGCCATACAAATGCTGTAGTAGAGTCCCTGAAGTGCCTTAGGGCATGGCTACACTTGCAGATGTAGAGCGCTTTGAGTTAAACAAGCCTTCGGAGACCACAGCAGGGAAAGCGCTGCAGTCTGTCCACACTGACAGCGCACAGGCGTGGCCACATTAGCAGCTCTTGCAACGGCCACAGAGAGCAGTGCATTGTGGTAGCTATCCCAGCATGCAAGTGGCTGCAACGTGCTTTTCAAATGGGGGAGGGTGGAGTGTGACAGGGAGTACTTGTATGTATGTGGGGGGAGAAAGAGTGGGTTTTGGGGGGGGCTGAGAGCATGTCAGCATGCTGTATTGTAAGTTCAGACAGCAGCAGACCTCCCCTCCCCCCCCCCGCCAGCCTCTCTCTCTCATACACAGCATTCCACAGTAATGGTTGCTTTGTCTCGGAGCAGATAAGCAGCTGGCTGTCAGAAACAGAGCTTTCAAAGGGCAAATCCGCATTCCTGCAGTGGTTGACTTAAGGGGATTATACGACATTTCCAGAGGCCGATCAGAGTGCAGTAATGCAACACCTCGTTCACACTGATGCCTGGGCATTTCAGCTAATGCACACCAAGTGTTAATCTTCTTGCCGAGGTGGAGTACCAGCAGCACTCTAGCCCTGGAGTCAGAGCACTCTACGTGCCTTGCCAGTGTCGATGGGTAGTGAGCTAGGGCACTCAGGGCTGCTTTAATGCGCTCTAACTTGCAAGTGTAGCCAAGCCCTTAGGATATGTTTTTGGATGTTGGCATTCACTCCAGGCTGGCCATGGAAACATTAAGGAGAATTTGCTGGCTTTTGAATTTGTCCTGATCTAGTCACCATACCAATGTTTGTTCCTTACTAGGAAATGGATTGACAAATGTTTACGAACCGGGCCTCGTATCTGTGTCTAATCTTATTAACCTTACTCTTCGGGCCACTTTCTTCTTTCTGGTTGGAAAGGAAATTGTTTTACACTCAGTTTATACACACATTTTATTAAAGGAGTGCCTATCTTTTGCTCTAAGCTCTGTACAAGACCAGTGTTGCCAACACTCCCACTTTGATCATGAGTCTCGTGATATTTTGTGTTTTTCCTAAAAATCCAACTTCTAGAATTAGGTTATTACCAGACAATCTCAGCTTTCACTTACCTAAAAAGCAAGTTTCTAGCCCTCATGGGTCCTGCAAAATGCTTTAAAATGTGAGGTTCATTAAGAGAGATTCCTGTTCATAATTGTGCCAAACTACTGCTTCATAACTGGTAAACTTAATAAAGGATCAAGCACAACTAAGCTTCACAAAAAAAGAAAGGCCACATAGTCTTATGGATAGGTGCTGTCAGAAGTGCCAGGTGATGTGGAGTCTGTCCCCCCCCCCCCTCCTTTGGCACTGACCTGCTGTGTGACTTTGGGCAAGTCACCTTACTTCTGTGTTCTTGTTTTCCCTGCCCCCCCCTTTTCTGTTTAGATTATAAGCTCCTCCAGGCCCTGATCTCAGTTGGGGCACCAGTAATACCAGACTCTTCAGAAACAACTCTTTGCTGAATCATCAACATAAATCATAACCCAGCAGCTAAAACCTTATCTCCAATCTTCGTGATCTCCCCTCATTGCTGTGAGGGTCTTTTCAAATATATAATGTTAGATAGCTCTATTCACCAACACAAATTGGCATAAAAAAAGAGTCAGGGTTGAGAGTGTGTTTGAATGGAAACCAGTGGACGCCAAACAGCAACACTACAGGTAAAAATATCCTGTTTCTTGAAGCAGTCCAAATGTTGGAGATAGAACTGGCAGAAAGTTTTCCACCAGAAATGTTTTTTTTTTTTAATCAAAAATTATGTTCTCAACTAAATGGACTTTTTAGTAGAAAATCTTTTTGTGTCTAAACTGAAAACAAACATTTTTAGTTTTCCAACAAAAATCTGAATATTACTGACAAAAAATGAGATCAAAACCAACACATTGTTTTCACTGGCATTTTTCACAGGGGAAATAATCTCATTTCCTGACCAGCTCTAGGAAGAATGTCTAGAAATAAACAATGGAGGCATCCAGCCAGTTCACAACAGCCCTATAATCCTTTATCACTTACTGTTAACCCATCTGATTTACACAGATCAGTCAACCTCAATTTTGCTCATTTGTTGTTATTATTATGATTATTATTTATTGGTATTATCATAATGTGTAGGAGCCTCAGTCATAGAGCAGGACCCCATTGTGCTAGGCACTGTACGAACATGGGGAAACCTTGTTCTGTAATGGAAATATACCGTTGGATGTTTGCTGTTGGTTTTATCTACTGTTTACTGAATGTGTTGCAAAGACTTTGAACGGAATATAATTCTAGCTATAATCCCTAATCTTATGTCAGGGTTCTATTCATTTTCTCTAAGCATGATATGTTGGTGGAGTAGCAGAACATATTTTTGAACAGAACCCGGGATTGTTTAATCTCCTTGGTGTATAAGCTATTTATGCTCATTCAAACAACTGGAAAATTCACAAGCAAAATTTTGTTAAAAAGAGTTGAGGTTGAGAGGGTCTTTCTGCGGAGTTCAGCTAGCAAACTAACTTTACAAAACACTTTACAACACTCCTTTAAAAAAAACAAATGTGAGAATGTCTGGAAATGTTAAAGGACCCAGCCAGTTCCTCACTGACATAATCCTCCATCCTTTACTCTCATCCCACCTGATCAACACCACTGACATCTAAAATTTGCAAAATTATATGCAAGTGTCAAATAGCTACAGTGCAAGGGGCTGGCACACAGCTTATGCCCTGTAAGAGGGTCCGGACTCACCCCTGCGGCGCCTCCTGCTGGTCGTCCAGGGAATTAGCTCACCAGCCTCTGGAGCGCCCTCTGCAGGCCAGTGATCCGCCTTTCCTCTTCTCTGGCCCTCGTGTCCCTCCGAGGACCCCGGTGCCCCTTGCTCTGGTGCTGCCCCCTGACAATACCCATACATATGCTAGGTCTCCCCTCCCAGGGAAACCCCCACCCACTAACCCCACCTCACCTCAGGATAAGGCCACTGCCAGTCACCATCTAGCCCCCACTCTCCAGGGCAGACTGCAGTATAGGCCACTCATCATCGGCAAGGAGGGTTTGGACCTGCTGCCTTGGCCTAGCCCTGGGCTGCCCTCTGCAACCCCGAGTACCCCTTGGCCTATTACCAGGCCGCAGCCTGGGGCTATCCAGGCTGGAGCTCCCCAGCCTTTCCCCAGCCCTGCTCCACCCAGGTACCCTGTCTAGTTCCCTGCAGCCAGGCCCTTCTCTCTCTGCACTCAGAGAGAGACTCTACTAAGCTCCTGGCTCCTAGCCTCTTATATAGGCCAGCTGAAGCCTGATTGGGGCGTGGCCCCAACTGCAGCCACTTCCCTCAATCAGCCCAGCCTTCACACTGCCTGCTCCCTGGGCTATCTCAGGCCCTTCCAGGCCAGAGCAGGTGTCCACCCTGCTACATGCCCCACTTAAGTTCCATCTAAACCTTCTAAGTGTGACTTAAATGATGCTCAGGCCTCTGCCCAGGGCGATTTCACCCAAGATTGTGAAATATTATTTCCTATTAAAGGGATCAATTTCCAATACATCCTAAAACCAACATACACTAGATTACTCACTACAGAAGGAAACTGCATAAATCAGTTGCTGAGGAGTATAATTAATGTAGTTAAATATAAAATTTGCCACGCTGGCCCAATGTAGAGACACAGGTCCATGGTTTGCTTTAGCCTTGTGCAGAAAAAAAAGAGTAAAACAGCAGACAAAGGGGAGCAAACTGACAAGCAGTCCTTGATTTCTAAATGAAAAGCACAGCTGTGGCCCTGGCTAAGGTGAGCCCTTGTTCTCCTGCCTGGAAGTCCCATATCACCGGTTGCAGCACAGGAGGGATAGCAGCCTCTGTGCCACTATTCTCCCACTAGTGCAGGTGGGTGTGGAGTGGATGGAGTTTTGACTCCACCCTGCCCCAATGCACCGGCCAGCACAGCTGAGCCTGCGCAGAGGGGGTGTGGTCAGTGCCCTTCCTCCAGACTTCCTGTCTGAGAATTTAAGCTACTTAAAGGTACAGTTCCCAGTTTCACAAGGGAAGCAATCTGTGCCACGTATAAGACAGGTACAGGTTACTTCCCCTTTAGGAACCAAGGACCAATCTGTAACTTACTGAGGAACAAACTTCACTGGTCTGCCCCTGGGGCAGCACACCTATGTGCTACTCTGTACTGGAGATTTGTGGCAACGTATCCCTAATCAATATAGCAAGATGCTCAGTTTCTCAGCTCCTCCAGGCTTCCTCTCCTGGGCACGGGGAGGGAGAACATTTCTCTCCCCCAGCCATTCTATGTCTCCCATTCTCTCTCTCAGGTGCTTGGCTGGCTGGTTCTTGCTCACATACTCACGGTCATATGTGGGTTTGGGAAGGAATTTCCCCCCAGTTCAGATTGGCAGTGACCTGAGCATTTTTTCGCCTTCCTCTGCAGCATGTGGGTGCGGGTCTCTTGCCAGGTTTATCTGGGTATCTTTCACTTAATCATTTCCCTGCCCCTGTCAGTTCCTCTTATTCCCTGCCTGTGGCACATAACAGTCTAGTCTCCTTTGGGCTGTAATAGTTTGGTCTAATTTTGGTTGTTGGGTTTAGTTTGCGAGTGCTGGGTGGTGTTGGTGGCCTGTGATATTCAGGATGTCAGACAAGGTGATCCGATGTTCCCTTCAGGCTGCAGCTCTATGTCTCTATGACTTCAGTGGGAGAAGAGTGAGGCCACAGTGAGGGGGTTGGAAAATCTCTACCCTGTGGGAGAAGAGTGAGGCCACAGTGAGGGGGTTGGAAAATCTCTACCCTCACAGCACAATGGGCTAAAGAATCTTCTTCCGTCTCTAATTTCTACAATGTATCTCTGGACATTTTGAATAAATTGTTCTACAGTTAACATGCGTTACAGGAATAAAACAGCAAATAAATGGTGATTGTAGAATATGAAAAAGCTTATCGATTTCTTCTCTCTTTTTGGTGAAGCAATTGAAATTAATATGCTCAAATATTTTGTTGATCTCAACTGAATGAGACATATCTTGTATTTTTTATTGAGTGTGATTTTTTCACATGTCTGCCTAGTACTTAACCATACTGTATTACACCTAGATCTCTCTTCACAGATAACACTTATCGCACATTAATGTCTTACCAATGGATTATTAAATATGTGTTCACGGAGGGTTAAAATCTAATTTGTCTCCTCTAATCCCCACCCTTGTACACAAGCAGACACTAATAATTGTAAAGATGTCTGGAGTACTCCTGGATAAACACAGACTGAAGGAGTGTCCTACACAACCAGTCATTTAACAGCCTCTAACTCTAAAACCATTAAGCTGAGCAAAAACAAGAGCTGAGTTTAATCACGTCTTTTACCTGCAGACATCAGCATTGAGAATTAGTAGAAACTAGAGGTGACCTGAAGCCAAAGGCTGGATCTGAAGACCCCTGAACTTTGGGATTCAGTCAGTACTGGGGTGATCCAGGTTCTATGTTGCCAACTCTGGTGAATCTGTCATGAGTCTTATGATATTTGATGGTTTTTTTCCTTATAGCCCCAGCTTCTGGAATCCAGTAATTATGGGAGAATCTCAGCTTTCATTTTGTTTTAAAATAAATTTCTAATCTAGCCTTCATGGTTGCAGTGAAAAACAAGAGTGAAACCCTAAAGGCTCAAAACCAAGGCAAATAAAAAGAACCCCCAATGAATTAGTTTTACAGCCTAATTAACATTTAAATGTAACATATAGACAGACTCATAGAAGATTAGAGTTGGAAGAGACCTCAGTAGATCATCTAGTCCAACCCCCTGCTCAAAGCAGGACCAATTCCCAACTAAATCATCCCAGCCAGGGCTTTGTCAAGCCAGGCCTTAAAAACCTCTAAGGAAGGAGATTCCACCACCTCCCTAGGTAACCCATTCCAGTGCTTCACCACCCTCCTAGTGAAAAAGTTTTTCCTAATATCCAACCTAAACCTCCCCCACTGCAACTTGAGACCATTGCTCCTTGTTCTGTCATCTGCCACCACTGAAAACAGCTGAGCTCCATCCTCTTTGGAATCCCCCCCCCCCCTCAAGTAGTTGAAGGCTGCTATCAAATCCCTCCTCACTCTTCTCTTCGGCAGACTAAATAAGCCCAGTTCCCTCAGCCTCTACTCGTAAGTCATGTGCACCAGCCCCCTAATCATGATCATGCGGACAGGTTTCTAACACATGATCTTTGAATGCTTGGGTTGGCAGTACTGGGAAAAAGTCAAGTAGGTGTCTGCAATGAGGTCTTACTTTACTGCACTTTTGCCTTGTCTTACAGCAGGCTCATCCCCCAAAATGGACAAATGCACAAAGCCATGGCAGCTTCTAAAAAATTTGTTCTTCATGTGTAAATTTATCAGAAAATTAATCAAGGTTACCTGGTATGATTTACATCTGGTTTCCCATGGTCTCTGTGCTCAAACTGTGATAAAAGGAGAGTGGGTAAACGTGGCTATGCGGACTGTGAAATGACGGATCAGTAATTTGTTTTCATTCGTTTACAATATATTCAATAGTAACTGAATAAAACACATTGAGGAAACAGCTTGGCTTTTCTGGGAGGTTGCTAAGGCTGGCAGGTTTCTAAAAGGGAGAAAAATTGAAAACACTGTATTCAGAAAATCTTCCCTATTCCAGATCTTCCGCCCTTTAATGGATTTTAATTTTAATATCTGATATTAACAGGCATCAAAGGGAATCAATTCCACAGCTCAGTGGCCTGGAGAATAGGCCCTAATTCAGCAAAGCACTTAAGTACATGCTTACCTTTAAGCACATGCTGCAGTCTATTCCATAATTCAGCAAAGTGCTCAAGCACGTGTTTTACTTTAAATGCATGTTTAAACCCCTTTGACTTCAGTAGAACTTAAGCACACACTTAAAGGTAAGCATGTACTTAAGAGCTTTGCTAAATCAGTGCAGTGGTGCAAGTAGAAATCATTTTTGCCGGTACGCTGCACTCATGGGAGGGACACGAAGGGGGGGCACATGACCTCCCCAGCGGGGAAAGGAGCAGAACACTGCCAGCTCCTCCGGTGGCTGTACTGCCCCCAGCCCTGCCTCCCAGCCCTGTCCTCCGGTGGGGCTGCTGTACAGACAGAGGAGACACAGGTCTGTGGAAGGGCAAGGGGTGGGGCTGGGGACGGGCTCCTCCTCTGTCTTTCTGGTACGCCGTACCAGCTATAAATATCTTATTGGTACGGCGCAGCTTTTCCAGTGTAGACACACCGTTCTTCACAGGGACCATAAAGGTTGAAAACAGGCGAAAATCCTCAGATCTCCAACAAGGATGACTAGAATTCCCCATAGTCCTTGGATTATAAATACATTTTCAAAAGCACCTACGTGGTTTCAGAGTCTGAGTCCCATTGACGTTCAGTACAATGTAGCATCCTAAGTGACACAGGCACTTTTGAAAGATTTACCTTCTGTCTAATTTCTGACCTTTTCTATCACTTTTCAGGCACCTGTCACACCTTTTCCCCAATGCCGTTGTCACAGTGAAGTATATTTCTGACACTTTCATCTCTTTGTAAAAGCCAGGAAAGATGTGCAGCATGCAGACGTCTCCTTTTGTAATTACAGACGCTCCATAGCAAAGGGCCCAACAATTGCTCAAGTATGTCCCCATAGCACCCTCTACTGCTTCAGGACAAAAAGCTTCTGAGTTGATTTAACCTTCACCAGATGTGTGTTGCAAAAAGAGGCAACTCAGATGATTTACAGAAGAAATCTCTTCTATCTTCAGCTTCCCTTTTCTAAAGGGGCAACCCAAAATGTGGCTTTGCCTTTTTTCCTGAGTGGCTCACCCATGCACAGTCCACATGACTGAGCTGACATTTCATAACAAATATTTCAATTAAAACAACGTCCAAACCAGTGCCATCAAGTGTGACAAGCAACCTAACAACAATAACTTACTATTTGTAGGTGATAAAACAAAAGCACCTTGTTAATTAAACCAACAGATTTCAAGCTGCCTATTATAGAAGTGAGTAATAAAACATGCTTAGGAATTTTCTCAACTGTATTCTTTCAAGATAAACATCCAAAGTCAACCCCCATGAAGAAAAGGTTTCATTTCACCCCCGCACAACATACTGTACATGTGCGTTTTGACAAAGACACACAAAGAAGAATCTTCAGGTTCTTTTCACACACACCTCTAACCTCGTTGACTTTCTTCTTGAAAACAGGTTTCTTGCAAGCGAGGAAAGACTACAGAAATAGTTGTAAAAAAAAACCAGAGGGGAGTGTGGTCTGTCTTTATCTTCTGAGGGCTGTGAGGCAGTCTGCTTCTAGAACATTCCCAGTGTATGCATTCGTTATCACACACCAAGCCTCCAAGGAAGTGTTATACATTATACATACCAGTATATAGAATGTTGTCAAAATGGTCTACAAAGTGCCTATAGGGTATGTTACAAGCAACACGCCTGGATCGTGGCTATCTTATTCCATCACTCCCTTTGGTCAATCCACACCTCCAGAGGAAGCACTCTGGGCTTGATCCAACACCAATTAAAGTCAGTGGGACTGGCGATCTTATTGCCTTCCGGGGAGACTGTATTGGGCTCTCTGTTTCTATCCTTCTTCCATACTTAACTTCATCATGCCTTTTATCTGTTCTTTATACTCCTAACCTCCCCCCTGCCATCTCCTACATGGAACATTCGCCTCCCCTTTAACTCACATTTTCCCACAAAGCTTTTTCAATGATTGTTCTTACACACCCAGATGTTTGCACACAAGCACTCACTGATCTGTTTTGTCTGGGTCTGAACTAGCTTGGAGGAAGCTTGTGGCAAATACCGCAATTTCAGCTTTGTTAGACTACAGCAAAGAAACAGTTAAATAACAGTTTCAGTAATGGCATCTGTAAGAGGGTCCGGACTCACCCCTGCAGCGCCTCCTGCTGGTCATCCAGGGAATTAGCTCTCCAGCCTCTGGAGCGCCCTCTGCAGGCCGGTGATCCACCTGTCCTCTGCACTCAGGCTCCCATGTCCCTCCCAGGACCCCGGTGCCCCTTGCTCTGGGTGCTGCCCCCTGGCAGTACCCACACACTAGGTCTCCCCTCCCAGGGGAACCCCCACCCACTAACCCCACCTCACCTCAGGTGAAGGCCACTGCCAGTCACCATCTAGCCCCCACTCTCTGGGGTAGACTGCAGGCCACTCATCATCAGCAAGGTTGGGTTCAGACCTGCTGCCTTGGCCTAGCCCTGGGCTGCCCTCTGCAACCCCCAGTACCCCTTGGCCTATTACCAGGCTGCAGCCTGGGGCTATCCAGGCTAGAGCTCCCCAGCCTTTCTCCAGCCCTGCTCCACTCAGGTACCCTCTCTAGCCCCCCTGCAGCCAGGCCCTTCTCTCTCTGAAGGCAGAGAGAGACTACCTGCTGAGCTCCTGGCTCCTAGCCTCTTATATAGGCCAGCTGACACCTGATGGGGCATGGCCCCAGCTGCAGCCACTTCCCCCAATCAGCCAGGGTTTTACCTTGCCCTGCCCCAGCCCTCTGCAGGGCTTTTCCAACCCCTCAGGGCAGGAGCGGGTGTCCACCCCGCTACAGCATCTCTGGGATTATTCAGTTTCAACTGTGCATATTGGGTAAATTTTTCAAAAGCACCCAACTGATTTAGTAGTAAGAGTCCCACTGAAAGACATACGCTCCTAAATGACCTGGGTGCTTTTGAAAATGTTGGCCAATATGTAATTACTTCATAATGAGATAGCAGGACACCATACTGGACCTAACAGAACAACATTTTACTCTCAGGTGAGCAAAGCACTTTGGATTGACACTGGTATGACATGGGTCTTGCACAGAGCTTTGCACATTATCAGTGCTCCACAGATAATACTAATGACATATTATTTTACTCGGTATAAAAAACTCCACCTGCTCTGCTCTCTTAGTAAAGCACTGATACGTTGTGACGCTCTGTACCTCGGGGGAACACCCAGTACCCCCATGTTCATCCTTGTAAAATGACTGTGTGGTATCCAATGCAAAGTTTGTGATGTCGGGTGTCTTCAGAAGGCTCATGATGCACAGAGCATTGTTGTTGTAGTAATTGTTATAGTAATGTTAGAGGTTGTAATTTCATGTATATAGTTATGAGGCTGAAAATGTGTCCTTGTGGCTTTAAACAAGCCCAGGCACAAACTCTCCAAGAGCAGAGGGGCAGTTCACACCTCATCAGGGCATGTATGGGACAAACCCAGCCCAGCCTCACAGGAACAAAGGACACTGGCCTAGGCAGCATCAAAGGATCTGTTGGACTCTCGAGTGAGTCACCCCCCTTCCCTTGGTCAGTTTGGGACTGCGATGAGGTAGTGCTCACCTGATTCTGAAGAGGGGGGGCAAAGCAAAGAGGGAAGAAAGAACATGGTAAAAGGAAGAGATGTTTTCCATACTCTTCCTCTCTCTTCCAGCTCCATCTATAGACACCACCACCAAGCGACTGAAGCGCTGATCAAAAGGGAGAGCCTGGCTGAAGGACAAACAGCCAGTCTGTGGTGGGAAGCATCTCAGTTTGTAAGGGCACTGAAAGTGTTAAGATCAGCTTAGAATGTGTTTTGCTTTTATTTCGTGTGTTGTTTACTTATGCTAAGCAATCTGTTCCACCTTGTATGTAGCTGGGACACTCAGAGTACTTTTCCCAGACCTGGAGAAGAGCTCTGTATAGCTTGAAAGCTTGGCTTTGTCTACACTGGCAACTGAACAACAAAACTTTTGTAGTTCAGAGGGGTTAAAAAAACACACACACCCCGAAAGACAAAAGTTTTGTGGACGAAAAGTGCAGGTGTGAACAGAGCATTGTCAGCAGGAGTGCTCTCCTGCCCACAAAGCTTGTACCGCCGCTTGTCGGGGGTGGAATTTTTTTGTCGGCAGGAGAGCTCTCTCCCACTGACAAACAGCGGCGATACTGCACGCCTTTTAGCGGCATGGCTGTAGTGGCACAGCCGTGTCATTAAAAGGTGTGTAGTGTAGACAAAGCCCTTGTCTCTCTCACATTGGTCCAATAAAAGATATTACCTTGCCCACCTTCTCTCTCTAATATTAATGATATTTGTGTGGTTCTCAGCACCACAGGGCCTTGGGATGACGGCCCTGGCTTCAAATGCAATGCAAAATGGTTCCTACAGATAGTAACGTATCTGGCCCCCACTGTTGTAATATCTGAGCCCCTCCCAATATTTCATGTATTTATCCCCTCTGTAAGACAGGGCAGTGCTATTATCCCATTGTACAGATGCAGGTGCAGAGAGACTAGGGTCTGGTCCACACTAGGATTTCACACAACGTAAGGAGACATAGCTATCCCGGCCTAGCCCCCCATGTAGACAGAATTCTTCTGCCAACCTAGCTACTGGCTCTCGGGAAGTGGATTACCTCCTACAGCAGCGGTTCTCAAACTTTAGCAACCCAAGAACCCCCATTTTGATTTACAATTTTTCGTGGATCCCCAAGCCACCCCTGCTCAGCCCCAGGCCATGCCTCCACTCCATCCCTTCCCCCAAGGCCCCACCCTACCTCTTCCCACTCCTGCTCCACCCCTACCCCTCCTCTTCCCTGCCTCTTTTTGTCCCCTCCCCTGAGAGTGCCCCATTCCTGCTCCTCCCCCTCCCCCTCCCTCCCAGCGCCTCCAGCACGCCGCTGAACAGCTGCTCCCTGGCATGCAGGAGGCACTGGGAGGGAGGGGCAGAAGTTAATCAGTGGTGCTGGTGGCCCTGGAAATGATTCTGCCCCCTCCCCGGAGCGCACCCGGAAAAAGGGGGGGGGTGGAAGGCTGCCAGAAAGATCCCATGGGGACTATTGCACCCTGAATCCATTGAAGCAGCTCCGCAGAACCAGACTGGTGCTCCGAGGATCAGGGAGTCTAATGGCCTTCTCGGTGACCTCTCCCACCTTGAGCTCTGCAGATTGTTGAACAGCCAGTCCGCAGGATCTGGCCCTTGCTACTTATCAAAGACAGGTTAGTCTGCACCTACGGACCCAGTAGTTCTGTGCTATCAACTTCCAGCAGCCAGCTTGGAAAACCAGCCTCTGTCAAAGCAGCCCTGCCAGCCTCTGACCTCACCTGACTGTCCTTGGCCCCCTGATGCTTCTGTTTCTGTTTGAGGAAGAACTTAACTGTCTCCTTGCTCTGAATGCAGCAAGAGAAAACTCCCACAACGATCCCTCTTTCTCATTACTCTGGGGAAACCCAGCACAGGGGGAAAATTAACATTCAAACTCTTACCATTTGGCCCAAGCAGGAACTGAATGAGCAGCATGAGAGTTTGCTACTGGTACCTCAGGGGGGGCTCTATGTTTTTTGCCACCTGAAGCACGGCAGTCAGACGGGCATGCCTCTGGGCGCTCTGCAGTCACGCGAATTCAGCAGCGTTTCTGTGGGTGGTCTGCCGGTCCCGCGGCTTTGGCGTACTTGCCACCGAATTGCCGCCGAAACCGTGGGACCGGCGGACCTCCCGCAGGCACGTTGCCGAAGGCCGCCTGACTGCCACCCTCACAGCGACCGACACGCCGCCCCCCGCGGCTTGCCGTCCCAGGCACGCGCTTACTGCGCTGGTGCCTGGAGCCGCCCCTGGGTACCATGCTAACTACAGACAGCATTGCAGAGCCCATGTCTTCAGAAATCATGAGTCAAGTCCCCAAAATGGCTTTAAAATGACATGAAAATGGCTTTAAAACCAAGATATTAAAAAAGCAAATAATAAATTTGTGGGAAGGGGTGTCTTTTTCTTTGCCTTTTGGTGTTTGAGCCATTCGGGTTCACGTTACTAAACTTTCCTCTGCGACCGAGTGCTAGAAACTTACTTTTTAACAAAACAAAACTCGAGTCTCACATCATTGCCTGACTCCAGAAGCTGGGGTCTATAAGGAAAAGCCCCAGATACCACATGCCTTCCAATAAGATCATGAGAGTTGGCAACAATGCAATGAGAGTGCATCAGTGGCACGTGCAGGAAACTGGTCCACGCCGTTTCCAGACATCTTTAATGTGGCTGCTGTCCTTAACAATGGTGTTTGGACTCATTCTGGGACCTGTTTGGATGGCTAAAAGGCAGGCAATGTGAACAGGCTATTTAGTGGGAAGGGAAGAGGTAAAACAAGCACGCTCCTGGCTAAATGAATGAATTTGAACTTCTCCATCCCAGTTGTGAGTGTGGGTGTGAACCGTAGCACTGCCACGCTGGGAAGTCTGCACTGTAACATTCCAAGGGACTACTTGCTACAGGCAATGCAAGGGGCACAGAGTCTCTTTCCTGGTGACAAGCAGTAGCAGCTGCCCCAAAGGAGAGGAAGAAGAACACATTACTAAGGTTACTTCCTGGGGGTCTGTAATTCCTCGAAACAAATTACCTCTGTGCCACGGATTAAGAACAGATGTAGCAGGATCCAGCTGCCGGGAAGCCTTTAGTGCTTTGTAGCAAAGTGGCCATCAAGCAGCACCCCGATGCAGCCCTGCATACAGCCCTTCACCTCCGTTTCCCTGCTTGGATCCCCAAATAAATCCCACACAGGGTTTTCCACTCCAATCACAACAGGGTCTGATTTATTAAGGTAAAGTTCAAAGCTAAACACAGAAGCCTTCCCTCCAGGCAGACACAGCCCCAACTCCCCTGGTCTCGTCAGAGCCCTCCCTGCCTAGCAGGCTAACCCCTGCCTCTCCCAGCGGGAGCAACTCCCTTGGTCTCAGGGTCTGCCCCACAGGAGCCCCTCTCACTTTCTGCAGTCTCACTACAGCCTCCTGAGTGTCCCCTGACTGCTGCCACCTTGCGTCCATGATAGGAAATTGCCTGATTCCCCTCAGGTGGGGCTCTTCTGTCAGCAGGGTTGACTTGCCCCAGGCTCTCCAGCCCAAGGGCAAGCCACCAGTTACACACTAATACCAAAGAACAGGCGGACAGAAGAGTTTAATAAGATCTACAGGGTGGCCAGGTAGCATTCTCTACCTCACAGCTTTATGGGTGAGGAGAAAAAAAAACATTGGGGTCCATGTCTGCTTATCAGATAATGGAAAACCAGGGCTCCCTGCTCACCGGAGACTTCTACAAATACAATGGCTGGCAGCATGGTGGGGAGGAAGCTTGTGGCTAAAGCAGCAGTAGTGTTAGTATCGCAGAGGCATCTATGGATTCATGGTACATTCCAATTAAGTCTTAACATAAAGGGTCAGATGCTGAGGTTTCTACTCAGTCCTTACTAAAGCAAAACTACTGCTCATGTCACTGGGGTAGCCCCATAGCTGGTGACTTCAATGGAGCTACGCCACTTATCAGAGCTGAGGATCTGGCCCTGTCTAAGTAAGAACCTCGGGAGCGATACTAAGGTGACCAGATGTCCAGATTTTATAGGGACTGTCATAACTATAAAGGGAAGGGTAACAGCTCTCCTGTGTACAGTACTATAACATCCCTCCTGGCCAGAGACTCCAAAATCCTTTTCCCTGTAAAGGGTTAAGAAGCTCAGGTAACCTGGCTGGCATCTGACCCAAAGGACAAATAAGGGGATAAGATACTTTCAAATCTTGGGGGGGGTGGGGGGGGAAGGCTTTTGTTTGTGCTTTTTGTTTGGGAGTTCGTTCGCTCTTGGGACTGAGAGGGACCAGACATCAATCCAGGTTCTCCCCGTCTTTCTAAACAAGACTCTCATATTTCAAACTTGTAAGTAAAAAGCCAGGCAAGGCATCTTAGTTTTACTTTGTTTTGTCAACTTGTAAATGTACCTTTTACTAGAGTGTTTATCTTTGTTTGCTGTACTTTGAGCCTAAGACTAGAGGGGAGTCCTCTGAGCTCTTTAAGTTTGATTACCCTGTAAAGTTATTTTCCATACTGATTTTACAGAGATGATTTTTACCTTTTTCTTTAATTAAAAGCCTTCTTTTTAAGAACCTGATTGATTTTTCCTTGTTTTTAGATCCAAGGGGGTTGGATCTGTATTCACCAGGAGTTGGTGCGAGAAAGAAGGGGGGATGGTTAATTTCTCCTTGTTTTAAGATCCAAGGGGTTTGGAACTGTATTCACCAGGGAATGGTGAAGGTCTCTCAAGGCTACCCAGGGAAGGGAATTAGCTTTGGGATGGTGGCAGCGGACCGGAGCTAACCTGGTAGTTAAGCTTAGAAGTTTTCATGCAGGCCCCCATATTTGTACCCTAAAGTTCAAAGTGGGGATACAGCCTTGACAGGGACAGTTCAGATATTTGGGGCTTTTTTTAATATGGGCTCCCCCACCCGCTGTCCTGATTTTTCACAGTTGCTATCTGGTCACTCTAAGCGATACCCCCTTAGCAGGCTTCCAAGTTGGAGTCAAGGAGAGTCCATCTCTGTGTGATGAAGCCCCACGGAGAGGGAACACTAGATGGAAAGTTCCTAGCTCAGTGGTTTGAGCATTGGCCTGCTAAACCCAGGGTTGTGAATTCAATCCTTGAGTGGCCCACTTGGGGATCTGGGGCAAAATCAGTACTTGGTCCTGCTAGTGAAGGCAGGGGGCTGGACTTGATGACCTTTCAAGGTCCCTTCCAGTTCTAGGAGATGGGATATCTCCATATATTAAAATTATTAATCTCCATTTATTATTATTTATTAACCTTGGTCCAAGAAAGGTGCTTCCTTTGTAAATATGGGGCCAGATCCTCAGTTGGCCTAAGCTGGCACCGCTCCACTGACATCAATGGAACGATGGCCAGTGACACCAGCGGAGGATCTAGCCCATACTGTGCACCCAGAGCATGGGCACAAGGCATGGGGCACCAGTTTTCATTTTGTTTGGGATTGCTTGGGCTATTCCATGTGGCGCACAGCACACTTTGCACTTCCCTCCTAACCTCCCCTATATTTCCCCTTAGCCACCTCTGGTCTAGTCTATGCAATATAGGTTCTTATACCTCCCAGAGAGGGGGCAAATTTTAAGCAGATTCCACATTCAATCTGGAAAAGAACCTCCTCGGCACTTCTCTAGGCATCTCCTTAACTGATTATTTTTTTAAAGAAGATTATTAATGAAGCAGCAGCAACAACTTCCATAAAAGAGTCTCCCATTCAGCCTTGTAGGTGCTTAGCGGTAGCTTGTCCTTGCACTGTGCCGTCTGTGTCCCAAGGCAGCCTTTGGACAATGAGGAATGTGAATGAAATAGCAGAAAAATCCTCTGCCCCAAAAGTCCCCTTTTCTCTGCCTTTAATTAAAAAGAAAAGCAATAAACCAACAATATAGCCTTTAAAATCATGAATGAAATGTTTCCAGCGTTAGAGGATGCGGCAAGGAGCTCCTTGTCCATTTTTGGGGGGGAGGGAAGGGTAAGGAGGGGGCTTTCATTCATAAGAAGGGTGATTCACACCAGAGTTATGCTGAATGTGCAGCAGCAGCCCCCACCCACCTACCTGGCATGGATACTTACCCTGTGACAATATTGTTTGAAAAAGTCAAACAAGTTCATTAAGCAAAACTTGGGAGGGAAAAAAAAAAGTCAACACGCCTCTGCTTTTACTTGTCTGGACAAAACCAGAGCCGAGTTTTCATTTTTTTCCTTTTGGTCAGAAAGCGAGTTTGCTTGGAATGGCATAATTTTGCAGAAGGGTGTAAATGAAGGGGATTTTCAAGCAGCAAGACAATGTCCATTCTCTGTGACCAAAGGCATCATGCAAGTTGATTAGACCAAAGCTTAACAGCAGTCGTTCAATTCTCAGGAATACTGTACTGTAAACAGAGAATGTCTGTCAATATTTATATACACAATGCCTGGGGACATATACCCTGCTGATGAGCTCTGACTTGTTTGAAACAGCTCGTGAAAACATGGGGCAGTGCTAAACACCATACCAAGAGAACAGTCTGACATTGAAACCTTCTCAAGTGCTTTGTTCCGAAATCAAGGGCACCAAAGTGTGGAATATATTTTGACAGGAGTATCTCTTTCAGTCTCAGATATAGCGAGAGCTATTGTTCATTGTCATTGCCCTGAAGCACATTTAAATGTACACAACATATGGATATCTCTGTGAAAAGAGTATCTCAGCAAAAACTTGAAGGCCTTACTACATGACAGTAATTAACTCGAGGCAACAGCTATGCATGCAATTTACCCAACGAGCATGTGGATTTACACCATTACAGTATTCATATTATACTGGGGCAACAGAGTCCTTCACAAATCGCTGAGAAAAAAATTGGCCAATATTTTAAAGAGTGACTAGTGATTTTGGGTTGCCCCTCTATTTGGGTGCTCTACTTGGGACACCTTAAAGGGGCCTGGTTTTTAGAGAGTGGGTACTCTTCGTTTTCTGAAAACCAAGTTTTGTTAAGATGTCTCAAGTTGGACACCCAAAATCACTAGCCAGTTTTGAAAATGTAGGGCCTCATTGTGAATGGAATACCCCAAATGGACCCTTGGAGGCACATTTCAGGTGTTTAAAGATGCAGATAGGCACCTAATGGGATTTTCAGAAGCGCCGAGGTGTCTAACTCCCACAGATTTCAACCTTTTCATTGAAAAAGTGTTTTGACAAAAGAACTGACCATCCCTTCTGTACATTGTCCTGGAGGCCATGTGGCTGTGCCTGATCTCTCATCTGAGTGACACAGGGTGCACCCATCAGTAACATGCCTGAGGTAGCCGAAATTCAGCACAACATTCCTGATTTTACATAACAGTACCACACTGCCAACAGTAATGGAGTGGCCCCTTCACTAGAGCAGGACTGGCCTGATCAGATGATTAATCTAGGGCTAGACTGCAATCTGCAACCGGGAGCCGGGGGTAGCACAAGGCAGGCAGAGCTTCTGCACAGCTCCCCTTTCTGCACACATACTTGCAGTAACAGTCCATCTGCGACCTTGCCCTCTTCCTCCTTGGCAAAGCAATCGTCCCCAAAGAGGCAAAGAACAGCCTCCAGTGGAGGGAGCATCCGGCACCATTCTAATGGATGGTGCAGAACGTGTATGTGTAGCCAGCACCCCGGGGAGAGACGCCTCTCCTGGTGCTCCCCCAAGGCCAGGGAAGCTCTGCACTGCCCCCTGATTGTGGCTCTCTGCAAACTGCAAAACTGAACCCATCATCATCACAGAACTATAGCTAACTTGGGCCAGACCCTCAGTTGGTGTAAACTGGACCAGCCCCAGCAAAGGCAAGGGGACTGTTCCAACTCTGAGGAATGAAGTTGCTTGGGAAGCTAAGAGTGGGAAGGGAGATGGTTCTGACAACTCCTCTTGTACGAGGAGTCTGTGAATCTAGTGGGGGGCGGATACTTCACCAACATAGGGTCTCATCCAGAGCCCACTGAAATCAATGAGACTCTTTCCTATTGCCTTCATTGGGCTTTTGTCCAGCCCCTTAAGTGATGAATGAGATAGAAACCTCCACCTTACCTACTAACACAGAGTTAGGGTTAACCCCAAATGGGTGATCCTTCAGCTCATGCAAGTGGTCCCATTGGCCTTCTCCATCAGGCCCTCTTCACATATCTGATTCCAAATGCAATCCAATTAAATGAATGGTAATACTAATAATATATAGCACATGTCATCAGTAGGTCTCAAAGCACTTTACAGAGGAGGTCAGTATGTCCATTTTATGTTGGAGAAACTGAGGCACAGAAAGGTAACATGATTCACCCAAGGTTGCAGAGAAGTAGAAACCTGGTCTTCTGACTCTCTGGCCAGTGCTCTAGTCACCAGGCCACTTGTAATGGGGGATTTTTTGCACTCCCAGTTTTTCTACTGACCTCCGGAGCAAGGAATTCACCCCCTATTTCTAACTCTTTGGCCATTGGCCAGGTTTAAGGATAAACTGTAATGCCTCTCTCAGATCCATGATGGTGTCTTGTAGCACCCAGCTACCACAATGACGGATGTGATATAGACAGACCGATGATAGCTAGTATAGATCCTGTGTTCCCTAATCATTAAGCCCCATCCACTCCTAGTAGTACAAACCCTCATGGATTTTTATTACTAAAAATGTGACTGTAAGGGAAAGTTAGATTTTACTTCTACATATACATGTCTGCATTTGACCAATTTCCAAACTGCCAAAAGCAATTACAGTGTATTTTACTGTACCCCTTTTGGAGTAACAAGAGTCGTCTGAAACTAGCAGATATTTTGCACATACTTTAAAGAGGGGCAAACTGCTTTTTTAAAAAAAATCAGTAAAAGAGTAATATGATTCTGGGCTGAGATTTTTGTATACAGTCTGGCTATGCATTTCCACAAATGACTAGTGAGTTTGGAGGCCCAAGTTTTTGGGTGCCCAACTTGAGTCACCTGTAAGCTGCATGGTTTCAGAAATCACTGAGCCCCGCCCTTTCCCCTGACCCAAAATCAGGCCCTTTCAAGGTGTCTGAGGTTGGGCACCCACAGTGTTGCCAACTCTCATGATTTTGTCATGAGTCTCATGAAAAGTATTGTTTTCCTTAAAGCCCTAGCTCCTGGAGTCAAGTGGCTATGTGATGATTTTAGCCTTCATTCTTAAAGAAAAAGTGAGTGTCTAGCCCCTGTGGCTGTGGAGATAGCTTCAAAATGTGATAGCCTAGTGTACCCCGAAGGCTCAAAAAGCAGAAGGCAAATAAAAACAAATAGCAAATGTATTCTTTTTACATAATTTCATGATTTTAAAGCCAATCTCATGATTCTTGGTGAGCCTGACTCATGATTTTGAACATTTGGGGTTGACAATACTGCCCCCAAAATCACTAGTTACTTTTGAAAATCTGAGCCTCTGGGTGTGTAGTTTCTCTACACAGCACATTTCCCAGGCATGCTTGCTTTTGAAATATCCAGCCCATTCTCTCCTGCTTCATCCTGAGTGAATCACAACACACAGGTTACTACTGTACAACTTTTTGTCATGATGCAAAGGAGAAATGTGTTGGCTTTCTGCCACCTAAACTATCTAATTCCTTTCCTTCCATTACTAGTGTTGGGATCTTCAGTGTATAATGTTTTCACCCCTCAGCCACAGTCAAATGCTACAACAGGAATAAAAAGACTTCATAAAAAAGTAACACCTTTGCTTTTTAACTCAAAGGCTTATCTTCCTGACAACAGCACTTAAGTGATTTTTATCAAGAATTAGATTGTTCTTTCTGCCAAAATGCATTTAAGCCCTGATCCAGGGGTCTTAGTATAATTTCTACTACATGCTTTTCTTTTTCAGGTCTTCCCAGTTGTGTAATTTTCCTTTTCATTGTATTTGTTTACTCCAGCAGACAGACATTCTTTGATAAGGAAGCTGGCCAGCTGCAGTAGATCTGTATGAAATTTGTGCTTAATAGACAAACCGAATTTCTGTGTGACCCAAGAGGATGGAGCTCAGGTATTCTCAGTGGTGGCAGATGACAGAACAAGGAGTAATGGTCTCAAGTTGCAGTGAAGGAGATCTAGGTTGGATATTAGGAAACACTATTTCACTAGGAGGGTGGTGAAGCACTGGAATGGGTTCCCTAGGGAGGTGGTGGAATCTCCTTCCTTAGAGGTTTTTAAGGTCAGGCTTGACAAAGCCCTGGCTGGGATGATTTAGTTGGGAATTGGTCCTGCTTTGAGCAGGGGGTTGGATTAGATACCTCCTGAGGTCCCTTCCAACCCTGATATTCTATGATTCTATGATTTGAGAAAGGACTGTCTCTTACTGGATGTCTGTACAGTGTATAGCATGTTAGGACCCCAATGCACTACCCTAATGCAAATAATAAATACTAATAGAAGTAGTAGCTGAACTCCCACTGTACTGGGAGAAGAATTATAATTTGTAGCATTTATATTAGGAAATGCAGAAATCCCGAAGGAAAACACACCACAACCAACATAAATAAATCCTTTGTAACTCAAATTCATTTCCAAAATATACACCCATAGAATAAGTGAGGTTTAGCGTTACATCCACTGCAGTCTTTTTCTAGAGGGGATAACCCTTTGGCCATTTGTATTTAGCTGTTACAGAAGCTGGCATGAGTTCAAAGATGTTGGCATAAACAATTGTTTAATGTTATGCTAAGAATTTTACAGAAGGTTTCCTAAGATAGGGCTGCTACCAACAGAAACAGGATGACTTTGCGAAGGGTAATTGGCAAGACAACCCCCACTCACAAGTAATTAGTGGTACGTCAGAAAATGTACTGTCCTCTACTGCTCAGTTCCCCTTCCACCCCCTAACAGAATTCCATATTTGCAGGATAAGATTACTTGACAAAAGTGACAGTATGGCTTTCATTTATCAAGATCAAGGCAAATATAACCTTATGCTTCAGGTTCGCTGATTATCAGCTTGGGAAAGGGGGAAAAACAGACTCCCAGATATAGCATTGGACAAATAGATGGAGCTTGGGCATTTCACTCCTTCCTCTGAAACATCTGGGATTGCTGACCAGCCATGGCAAGCCTGACCGGAGGTCTGCCCTCATAGGGCAATATCTGTGTTCATGTTTGCTATCTGAGGCAGCACGGCGTTAGGAGCCTGTGTTCTAATCCTGGGTTTGCCACTGATTTTTGCTATGACCTTTCTGGGGCAAGTCACTTCCCCTTCCTGTGCCTGTCTCCCCCCCACTATGTGTCTATCTTGTCTATTTTGTTTGTAAGCGCTTGGGGGCAGACATAGCCCGTCACTTGGTATTTGTGCAATGCTTAGTGCAATGGGGCACTGATTCTGACTGAGGCCGCTAGGTGTGACTGTAAAATACATAACTAGATAAGAAGTGAGTAGTATCCACCTATCTCACAGGGAGACTAGAAGGAATTATTAGCTGCTATTTGAAAAATGCTACCTATTATTAATTCTCATACATCAACAACTCTCACAGAGCCATTGTATCGTTTTGTACCTGAGTGGGACCATAACATTTAGGGAATGTTGCTGTTCCGCGGGTTTCCCCGTTGCAAGGTCACAAATGAGCCTGCACGTTTTCTCAGAAAGCAAACTAATTAAAAATGAAATCAACCCCCTTTCTCCCTTCCTTCCCAGGCGCAAAATCCTCCTTCAGACTCCATGGATCCTACCACTGAGCGCACCCCAGAGCCAATGGCAGAATGGGTGGCAGCACTGTCAGAGGAGTGGCTGCAACATGCACAGAAAGAAAGATCTTCCATGCGTCTGGCTGAAAAACCATGAGAAACCCTGGCTTTCCGTACATGGAACCCGTGTTTCTGTTGGGTTGTCCCCTGCTGTCGCCTGGCTATTCCATATCCCCTTGGCCCAGTGTTGAGGGAGACAAATGTGGCCAAAGGGCTGAATTTCACAGTTGTGTGTGGCTCTGGCAATAGTTTGTCCCCTTCTGTATGTTTTGTGTATAGCTTTCCATTCAAACATTCATTATTCACTCTGTGTTTTCATTTTCTCTTTACGGTGGCAAGTCATAAACATACGTGAACAATTTAAAAAAGAACTTTTTTTTTTGGTATAATGCTTCTCAGTGTATTTAACACATTCATTTTGCTGCTGGTTTTCAGAGCATGAATGCTCAACACTATGAAAATTAGGCCCCTCCAAAGTGTCTCAGGTTGAACACCCAACGATGAAGGCATCCAAAATCCTTAATCATTTCTGAAAACTTTGGCCTTATACAGACCTAAAATTCAACTACCACTGTAGGGGCAGTGCATCTCCTCCCCTTCCCCAGCACTGCTTTGCCAGGACATGCGGGTGATCAGTGCATTACTCATCTCATAGACAGATGAGGGATCAGATCATGGATTTCACCCAGTGCCTTGCAGAGAACTGGCTGGTCATGTGATGCTGGATGGTCTTGTTTCCACATGTCATCATGTCACTTAAAGAGACCTAGAAATTCTTTGGTGAGCACTTCTAGAGATAGGGGGGGGGGGGAGAAGAGAACAGAAGAGTCCAGCAGTGGGATGCATGGCTCTGTTCTCATTCCATCTAAATGCCCTACTACTGGGGCTGTTAACAGCAGGATCTACCCTCTCTTATCATGATTATACTGTTGTTTCTATTATTTTCTTTAAACTGTATTTATTAGACTGATTACTTTTTTCCAGTGGAAAACTGCAGTGCATTTGCACTGAAACATATACTGTGTTAATTCAAAAGAATTAAAATTTGTAGCTTTCCTAGTTATTCCCTCATTTTCACAGAATGTTTCTAAATGCTTCTTACCGCCCTCCTCTATTCCCCACCCCCACCCCTTCCTCCAGGGAAAATTTTGCATGCTTCACTCCCGCCCATAGCCAGGCTCTGTGCTATTTCTGATGCTCAGGCTTCCCTTCCAGATTATTTCTGAATCCCCATATCAAAACATGCTCCATTTGGCTACTTTGTACTGGCATATTGAAAAATAGCTGGTGTCGCTAATCAAGTCCTCATTCCATATGGCAGAACAATGGTGCTGCAAGTCTCACTGCCAGGCCAAAGCGGAAGAAAGAAAGAAAGAAAGATCTCCAGCAGCACTTTTATTTTTAGCTTTTCTTTGCATTATTTATGAGCAGAAATGTTTGGGAATTTGGCAGTGTCACACTGGAAAATAAAACTGATTTGTCAAAATTATAAGCCCTATAACATGCTCCCTCCTCATATCTGTCTAAGTTTGGGTGAATTACAGCATATGTCCTGATAAAATGTCTAGATGAATAGAAAACTAGTGCATACCTATGGAGTATCGCTCTTTGGTCTACTGATCTTCTGTAAATATGGATAACCATGACAATCATCCCTAGAACCAGTCACTCAGGACCTGATCCTGCTCCCACTGGAGTCAACGGCAAACCCCTCTGTAGTATCCGTGAGGAAGCAACCTCTGGTTTCAGTGAAATGCTTTTATGTGTTTAACTACACTTCTACCCCAATATAATGCGACCCGATATAAAATGAATTCGGATATAACGCAGTGCTCCGGGGAGGGCGGGGCTGTGACTCCGGCAGATCAAAGCAAATTTGATATAACGTGGTTTCACCTATAACACGGTAAGATTTTTTGGCTCCCAAGGACAGCGTTATATCGGGGTAGAGGTGTATTACATTCATCACAATGAATGAAACCAGATTCAGTGTCTTAAACTCCATCTGTTTCCATGTCTCTCTCTAGCCTACTTCTGGTTGGATACCTACAGGGTCCACAAGATGGTCATTGTGCCACATTCCCATTGATGGCAGCAGGCTCAAGGCCTTGAATTGCAAAGTTGATGGGTAAGATTGCTCTGTATGTATTAAAATAAAATATTAAGAACAAAACCCAAGCAGATGGCATGGATAGTAATGTGATATGGAACATTTCTCCTCCAGGGGTGTGAGCCAGATAAATGATGAGTACCCTCTGCAAGGTGCTACGGGCATTCAACTCCCATGGAAGACCGTTGGAGCTGAGGGTGCTCAGCTTTCCCCAGGAGATGTTCTGCACCTCACAAGATCAGACAAGAATTTTCCAGGCCAAGGCCCTGATCCTGTAAAACTTCAGTGGGATTTCACAGGGTTTCTAGGGTTTTCTTGGGAGTTTCCAAAGCACTCAGCAAAGGCCCAACAAACACAGTGAGAGTTTTACCATTTGCATCAATGGGGGCAGAGTTTGGCCAACTCTGAATACTTCTGAAAATCCCTCCCATAATGCTGAACTGAACATAATGTTATAAACTTGGCCATGCGCAGTACTAAACAAGACAAAATGAGTTCAACAGGTCAGAGTGTGTGTGTGTGTAAGGGTTGAGAAGTCAGGAGCACAACCTGAGACACTTGGATGGATATAAGATTTGCCATTCATTTTTAAGTTACAGTTTTCTGTAATGTACATTTCTTGCCTTGCAGGGATACAAATGCCAAGTCTTTGCTACACTCTTCTCAAACACAGCCAGCAGAAATGTTCTAAAATGGAAAATCACTCCAGTAGAACAGATGTTGGCACTGATGAGCATTAAAAAGTTACCGTTTGCCAACTGTTCAATGTCATCTCACTTTTCTGCACTTTCCCCCTACGCTTAGCAAAGGAGACAGTATGCTCCTCAGGGCATGGTAGGACTCCGCTGTCATAAATGCTAGGGTAAATCCATTGTCAATAGGGTTAAAGAGCTGGAAAACATATGTAAGTGAGAACAGAATCAGTCCGTGTGTCTTTATACCTGTCCATAAATCACTTATCACACTGTTATCACTATGCAAATAACAACACAATTATTTTTCTTATCGTCTGTGTGTCTATAGGGTAACGGTTGGTGAGCATTGCACTGATTTTTTAACAGCTTCTTCTGTACTGCACGCTTACATAACACCCCACATTCAGGGGAATCTCGGAGACTTTATGTATGGAACTAAACTAATTAAGTCTCAGCTTGAAGCCAACACCATCTGCTACCTCAGGGAGATGTTTGCTTTTTGCGTTTCCGTCTTTCACTGGTGTGTTCCCCTGTTTCTCTTTCTGGCACTCCCTTTAGAGCAAAACAGGCTGAGGTTATGTGGAATGTGTAGCAAGGCAACCCTCACCTTGGCAAGTTCAGGCAGACCAGTGTGACACACCTTGCTGGAAAAACTCACAATGGGGTCCTAGCATCACTCATTCTGTCAAGTCAGGGCAGAGAACTGCAAATGGGTCTGACCTGGCTGTTAGGACATGCTTTGCCGTTACTAACTGCTCTAGTTATAAAGTTCAAGAGCTAATGTACTGCCAAGCCCCAGAATGAGTAGAAGAGCGAAAAAAACCACTGAAACAAATCACTAATCCTCCAATGTAGGAGGATGTCCGGTTCTAAGGTTCAAATGAGAGATTTCAGGAAGATGATGGGGAAAGAAAGGGAGGTAAAGGAGACTGGCATCATAGAGGGCTACAGAAATACTTTGGAATAAACAGCATTAAGGAGATAAAGTCCATCTGACTTTTCAACTGACAGAAGGGATTGCTGGTCAGCAAAACACCAGTCATCCAGCAAACCTGAACATGACCTCTCAGTGTGCTCTGGTGGCTAAGAAAGCAAATGCTACCCTTGGGTATACAGTATAAGCAGGGGTATATAGACAGAAGTAGTGAGAAGGTATTATTTCTATATATGGCATTACCAGAATACTGTGTCCAGTTCTGGGGTCCACACTTAGGATGCTAAGAAATAGGAAAGGGTTCAGCAGAGACCCACAAAAATGATTTGCGGTCTGGAAAACCTGCCTTCCAGAGAAAAACTAAAGAAACTCAATTTATTTAGGTTTCAGAGTAACAGCCGTGTTAGTCTGTATCCGCAAAAAGAAGAACAGGAGTACTTGTGGCACCTTAGAGACTAACAAATTTATTAGAGCATAAGCTTTCGTGGACTACAGCCCACTTCTTCGGATGCATATATGGGCTGTAGTCCACGAAAACTTATGCTCTAATAAATTTGTTAGTCTCTAAGGTGCCACAAGTACTCCTGTTCTTCAATTTATTTAGCTTGTGACTTGTTTACAGTCTACAAGAGGGCCCTGAGCCTAGCAAATGGTGAGTTTGGTGGCTCCTGTGACAGGAGAGATCTTAATGGACAGGATGGGCCAGGCCCCGCAAGATTTCTAGCTCCCACAAGACTTCCAGGCTGGTGATCTCATGGCATTTGGCATGAAATTTGGAGCAGTAAAAGGAGCCCTGTGCTCTGGGCCACTTCCTGTTTGCCAGCTTGACCAGCGGTTGACCCCCACCTTCCTTCCCTTATCTAGGTCACTGTGGGCTGTGCGAGTCACCACTTTGGGGCTGGCAGGAATTTATCCCCATACCTTCAGATTGGCCAAGTCTGGTTGGGTTTTTCGCCTGCCTCACAGCAAGGAGTTTGGTTCTGAGTAACCAGAGGGTCGGGATTCTCCCCCTCCTGGAGGGCAAAGTGTGGACCTATGGGAGAGTCGTTTAGTGGTCATTACTTCTGGCAGGTTCCCAGTGCAGGAACTTGCTGATTTAGGCTCCAGATATAAAAAAAAAAAAGGTAACACAGTGGGCATCCCGAGAGCATCTCCTTACAAGATGGGGGCATGGTGTCTAACCCTTTGGGACAAACCAGGGACTGGGACACTACCTGAGGGGACTGCCCCCCACAACACACTTTATGGTGGTGCTGTTGCAGGGTCGAGGTCATCTCTCGCCTTATCCCCCAAAAGAGGAAGGGATGCTAGCAGGCAGGTAGAGGCCCCCAGAGAACCTCCTACTGCAATGATTGGCTCCCCCTGCAATGGGAGCACCCTCAAGAATTGGCAAAGGGTCAGTGGGGTGCAAGTGACTGCATTGGGCTGTCCCACAATGGGAAACGGATGGAATTTGACTAATAAAGTTGCAACCTGGTTAAACCCTTCTTCCGGGCAGTGAGCAGACCAACTACCAACTACATGGTGAGACAATTTCTGATCATTGATGGCTCTTTCATCTAGCAGACAAAAGGCCAAGAGCTAGTGATTGGAAGCTGAAGTTACACAAATTCAGACTCGAAACGAGGTGCAATTTTTAATAGTTAAGGTGATTGGTCATTGGAGCAGCTTATTGGGGATGTGGTGGATTCTCTGTCACTTGGAATTTTTAAGTCAAAACCGGAAGTCTTACTAAGGAGACACTCTAGCTCAGTCAAAAGTTATGGGCTTGCCGGAGCAACCACCCTGTGAAATTCTATGGTCTGAGCTGTGTAGGAGGTCAGACTAGGTCAGGGGTGGGCAAACTTTTTGGCCCGAGGGCCACATCTGGGAATTGAAATTGTATGGCGGGCCATGAATGCTCACAAAATTGGGGTTGGGGTGCGGGAGGGGGTGAGGGCTGTGGTTGGGGGTGCGGGCTCCGGGGTGGGGCCAGAAATGAGGAGTTCAGGGTGCGGGAGGGGGCTCCAGGCTGGGACAGGAAAGTGGGGCGTGGGGGGGGGGGTGAGGGCTCCTGCTCGGGGTGCGGGCTCTGGGGTGGGGCTGGGGATGAGGAGTTTGGTTGTAGGAGGGTGCTCTGGGCTGGGACCAAGGAGGTCAGAGGGCAGGAGGGGGATCAAGGCTGGGGCAGGGGGTTGGGGTGCGGGAAGGGGTGCAGGCTCTGGCTGGGGGTGCAGGCTGGGGATAAGGTGTTTGGGGTGCAGGAGGGTGCTCCAGGCTGGGATCGAGGAGGCGGGAGGGGATCAGGGATGGGGCTCGGGGTGTGGGGAGAGGCTTAGGGGTGCAGGCTCTGGGCAGCGCTTACCTCAAGCAGCTCCCGGAAGCAGAGGCATGTCCCTTCTCCGGCTCCTACACGGAGGCACAGCCAGGTAGTTCTGCGGGCTGCCCTGTCCACAGGCACTGCCCCTGCAGCTCCCATTGGCTGCGGTTCCTGGCCAATGGGAGCTGCAGGGGTGGCGCTTGGGTCGGGGACAGCATGCAGAATGGAGCCCCCTGGCTGCCCCTGGCTGGAGACCCGGAGCGGGGCCACACCGCTGCTTTCGGGAGCCACATGGAGCGGCCCCTGACCCTGCTCCCCAGCGGGAGCTTGAGGGCTGGATTAAAGTGGCTGGCAGGCCAGATCCGGCCTTCCTGGCCGTAGTTTGCCCACCCCTGGACTAGATCATCTAATAGTCCCTTCTGGGCATTAAATTTGTCCATCTTTAAAACCTGAAGCTTTTAGGTTTCTATCAAGCAAATTTCATTGCTTGGTCTGTGTTTTTTCCATCTCCTCATTATACATAAAGGACCAGATCCTGAACCTTTTTTCAGTGATCTGTAGTGTTTTTGCCAATTTACACCAGCTAATAATGATCTAGCCCATAATGTTAAACTGTATTTTAGTCTCATTGACACGGTTTATTTGAGTGGGTTTATTTGGAAACCTGACTGCACCACACACATTCACTACTGCTTGTCTGATTTGAACAACGTGGAAGGTGAAACTCCAACTGACTTCAGTGGGAGCAAGATTAGGGTTTGTATGTGACATAGTGCATGTGTCTACTAGTTTCCAGTTCCTAGTGTTTAAATTGTGACCTTTGGCTAGGAACCCCAGAAACCGAACCACCCAAATTCACAAGTCACTTCTGAAAATCTAGATCACAATTCTACATGCTAGAGGGACAGGAACTATCATGAGAAGGGTGAGCATTTCACACCGGAAGAAACCAAAGGCAGAGCTACATAGTTATGATACATTTGCTAATTGTTACCTTTACCCTCCTTTTGCATCTGGTAGCATACGTCTGCAGGTGTGCAACTGTGATGAATTTGCATGTCAGTGCTGATTTCCAGTCAAGCAATGAGGCTATTACACTACAAAGCAATTTCTTAAAACACCTACTATTCATGGAATTAAAACATTTCTGCTAGGAATGCTGTGGGTTTGCAGCACATTCCTCAACAACGCAGGGCCGGAAATGACAGACGACGGTCTTGGCAGGTGTGCTGCCAACGTACTTAGAGTCACTCTTGGAGATGAGAAATGTTAATGATTCAGGAAAACCTTGCTGATCTAAACTAACGTTGACATGAGGATTTAGCAAAGAACGGACTAAAGGAAAACTGAAAGGATGGACGGGTCAAAATCTGTTTCCAAGGACAGTAGCACCAGGCTGCTAACACATCTTTTCATTCCACTTTGGAGCCTAAATCCTTTAGCTAGGCCATGATGACTATTCCTAGGAACAGACAAAACACTCTTTGGGCAACTAAGGCCAATTCATGGCTTGCCCCCAGTGAACAGTTAGGAGGGGAGCGGAGTGGAGTGATGAAGCAGGAATTTCCTGAGCCATTGTGTGGAGCAGAATGGTCCAAGGGTCGGAATGAAAAGTGTGCATAGCACCATAGGAGACAACTCCGTGGGGAAAAATTAGTGGGTGCTCTGCATCCACCGGCAGCCAAGCTCCCCTCCCCTCCCCTCCCCGCCCCACCTCACCTCCGCCTCCTCCCCTGAGCGCGCCGCATCCCTGCTTCTCCACCTACCTCCCAGCGCTTGCTGCCGCCAAACAGCTGTGAGCAGAAGTTGGCGCCTATGCACAGCACCAGCCCTTATCCTGCTGTGTGCCGCATGTGCTTCCCTCTGCTTGCTGCCAGAGGCCAGCTTTCAGACTGGGGAGGTGGAGGGAGTCAGAAGATTGGTCACACCATCTCCCTGGCTGACCATCCCAACTTGGGATTATGGCGC